>NW_024347791.1:4063631-4305276 GCF_902729225.1 Pteropus medius
GGATGGATGGATGGATGGATGGATGGATGGATGGATGGATGGATGGGTGGATGGATAGATAGATGGATAGGTAGATGGATAGGTAGATGGATGGATAAGTGGATGGATGAAAGGAGGGAGGGGGGAAAAATAAATTTTCCCAGGCTTCTCTTTCTGTGCCCTCTCCTTACCTTGACAGGCCCTACGTCCCCTTTTTAAATCAAACACTCAATATTTTTATGGCCTCCTTCTTATCCTCCTTGTGCCATCTAAACCCCTTTTCTGGAATGGCTGTATATTAGTCACTCGCACCTCAGTATGAATTACCTTACAGTGTACTTATTACTTTTCCCATGGAACTTCCAAGGTTGGGCTCTTAATAGATGCTCATTAAGTGTTTGCTGAGGGAACAATTTAGCTTTCTAAATGTTAACCCTTTTGGTGGGATGAAAGTTGTGGACTTTCAGATATCTGCAGGAGTAAGGATGCCACAGTGTTGTGTCTTTGGAGAGTAGAGAGGTAGAGACTGGGAGATGACATTCTGGCCTCCTCTCTGCAGTCACAGTGTGTGGGTGGCTGATGACTTTGTTTACCCTAAAGGCCTGTGCCAGGGAGCAGCTGGGGCAGGTTTCCATGATGCTAAACATGAAGAGGAGTTCCATTCAGAGCAATGAAGGTACTGCTACCTTCTTCCTCTTGGAGAAAGGAAATACAGTCACTTCTCCAGGGATACACCCAAATGACCTTGGCCCTCTACCTATCCCACTGAAAGAAAGGAGAGAAAGAGATGAACATTTAATACCTGCCATGTGTCAGGGATGTCATTCATGGGAGCCTTGTGGCAGACATAGTAATGTTCTTATATTTACAAATGAAACTGGGGCTCGGGAAGGTTGACATTTGTCTGAGGCAGCACTAGGAAGTAAATAGCAGAGCTGGACAGGACATGGTTCTGTCTCTGATGCTAACATTGCCCACCCACCTCTTCACCTGGAGAGGCGAAGTCCCATCCTGGCAATCCACAGGTGAGCAGCACACTTACCAGCACATTTTTGACATCTTCCCAGAGGCTTTCAAATCTGCATTCTCATTTAATCCTCACGACAA
The DNA here is from genome assembly GCF_902729225.1 of Pteropus medius. NCBI lineage: Eukaryota > Metazoa > Chordata > Mammalia > Chiroptera > Pteropodidae > Pteropus > Pteropus medius. Next base: position 4,064,718 of record NW_024347791.1, read on the forward strand.
CACTATGGGTAGATTTTCGTATCCCCATTTTACATATGAAGAAGTTGAGGCTTGTCCAAAACACGCAGCAGGTGGCAGAGCTGCCAACTCAAATCTAGATCTTCTGCTTCATGCCTGTTGCTCATTTTTCTTGCACATCTAGGGACATGCCCCAGGAAAATTCATCACCCTCCCCGAGTGCCCACAGCACCTATCCAACTCATTTGCCCTTCTCATATTCTCATGCATAGACACACATCCAGATCCTCTCAAATTCATCGTTGCAACCCTTGGCCCTTGGTGAAGAAAAGGTACCAAATATTGGATGGATCGTTGGATGAACTGGGCCTCTCACCAGGGAGGCAGCCCCTGGCCCCTCAGACTGAGTTGGGATCCCCTTCTGTGGGCTGACCTGCATCTTTGGGCTAATGCCCTGTATGGTCATCATCCATTTATGTGTCTCCCCTTTCAGTTATATATTAAGCCCCAAGAACTATGCTGTCTTCATCCTTGTTTCCTTAGAGCCTGCAGGCTCTGGCACATAGTACATGGTCAATAAAAATGTATTAAATTTCCTCCAAAGAAGCCTTCCTCGACCAACCTAAGTCAGATCTTCCCTGCTCCCCATATCTATCTTCTATCAGTCTGTGCATTTTATTCATCGTTCTCATCACTTCTTTTTCACCTGGTTAGATTTCTGACTTTCCCAAGAGCATGTTAGCCCCACAAGAGTGGGAATGATGTCAAACTTTCCCTTCATGCCTAGTGGGGTGCCCGGTCCATATGAAGCTCAGTAAAAGTGGTTATATGAGGGAGTAAATAAATGATGTGAATTGTGACCAGACCTACTCACAAAAATCTCCTTCCCTATGCTGTCAAAAGCCAATGAAGGACATAAAGGACATTTTTCACATCCTGTGGCTTGGGACTCTAGTGGGTCTCAGTTCCTTACCTCCACAGATCCCTGCACAGTTGTGAGGGGCCACTCACCTTCAGAGGGTCCCTCCGTTTCCTAACTCATTGGAGCCCCTTAATTGCAACAGGGTACAGAGAAGCTGCCCACCGTTGGAGGATCCCATGTGGCAGTGGGAAGGGGCCAGGAGGGTCAGGTATTCTGGGAGTAAATGATAGAGCTAGAATCGGATCTCTGAATTGTTCAGAGGCCCCACTTTTGCCACATATCCATTCAGCCAAACTGCCATGTGACGCTCCTCGTCTTGCTAACTGGGAAAGCCTTGAGTGTGTCTACTTTCAGCAGTCTTCTGCATGGTCTCCCCGCTAATGTCCAGGCCACAAATGAGCAACTAATGTGCTGCATCAGAAACATGAAAATCTCTTAATAGAACTGGATTCCTGCATTTCCTCTCCCCCTCCCTTCCCCCAGTGGGGGTGACCTCTGGGAAGATGGCTGTGCCTGAGACAGAACATTCCTGATCTCTCTCCCTGGGGAGAGCATTGCTGAGGCCTAGCCACATCTCAGACGGATTTATTGGAAGGGTACTGCTTGGACACAGGTGGATCCTGTTTGTACTAATTCTCCTCTTCTTTCTGCCCCTGCTGCAGCCATGAAAGAACTCGGTACCCGCTTCTCATAAATCTTTCTTTCACACCACATCCCGCCTCCCCAAATAGGGATTTCCCACCCCAGGCAGAGCCATTTTTATAATATTCTCCTTCCTGGTGCCTCTGATGTGGCAGCAAAATATGAGACCACCCACAGAGATGGAAGCTGGGTGGAATCAGGAGCTGCCCCAACCCCCTTCCCAAGGCCAAGGACTTGACTGATTGGCTGGGATATTCAGGGAGCTCATTATGAGAACAAACATATTAGGGCATTAGGAAGACATCTGTGTTAGGGAGACAGAGCCCTAGGCCTAGTGGGGTCCTCCATTTTACCTGAGGTCAAACAGCCAGGCAATTATAGAGGCAGCAACCCCAGCTCCCGAGTCATCTAGAATTCCAGACCATCCTTACCCTTACCTCTGCCAGACAGAACTGTTCAGAGGCAGCTCAAGCCTGAATGAGCCCCCGGCAAGGAGGCAACAGTCTGTGTGGCCTGTCAGGAGACAGACTTCTGACTCCTGGCCAGGAAGGGGGATGGACTGCCTGACCCTAAGCTTCAGCCTGTGTCTGTCTGCCAGGCCCTGCAGTAAAAATCTTAGAGATGGGCAAAAAGAGCGTTGCTCCTGGAAAGGTGAGGCCTTCGAAGGCCAGAGCGACTCGGGTGGTATTGGTGTAGTGCAAAGTGCTCTGGGTTCCGAGTTAAAAACAAGTTGAGGGCTGCCATTTGTGCAGGTTGGACACTGCACAGTCTGACGCCACATCACAGTTGGTGTAGATTTGTAAATTTATTACAACAGTGTACCAGTAGATGGCAGTGAAGCGTCTTGAGGACAGGATACCCTTGGCCTATCCCTGGAAGACATTAGTCAGCAAACATTTGTTAAACATGTGCCTTGTGCCCTGGCACTTTGTGCCGGATACTGGAGGTTCAGTGAGCATTGAGATACAGTTTTGGGTGTCCTAGGGGGAGGGGACAGACAATGCATAATTGGAAGACAGAGTGATATATGTTCTAATGGTTAAGTACAGCACCCTGTGGGAACCCAGAGGAGGGACACTTAAGCCAGTTAATGGGGGAACTTTCAAAGAAAACTTGATAGAGTAAGTGAGGATCTTGGAACATGAGAAAGAGGCAACCACTCAGAAGAGCAGGAAGTCTCTATCCTAAGCATAGAAAACACATGTGTGAAGGCTCAGAGGCATAAAAACATAGGAAGTGTTTAAGGAATCGTAGAAAGTTGAGTGTGTCTGTGTAGTGGGCAGAAGAGTGGAGAAATGGGCCATAGTTCAGCAGGGTCAAGATCATGATGGACTCAAGAGGGTCTGGACTGAATCCCCAAAATCTTAAAGTATGAGCTCTACTCACTGTTGCCACTGAGGGGTTTTTTATGTGACTTTGAATAGAGACTTCTCCATCTGGAATATGTGAGGACTGCCCCCTGCCCTACCACCTCTCAGGGTTGACATCAAGGTCAAATTAGAAAAGGGATGTGAGGGGGCTTGAGACCTTATATACCAATGCCATCTATTATTATTATTATTGTCTATCATTTCACCCATGGGACAGATCAAAGTGAAGTGAACTGTAGTTCCGTTTTGTAACTTTTATAAGGATAAGACTGTTTCATTTATTTGTGGTTCCTTGCTGCACAGCATTCATAGGAACGGAGTAAATACTCAATAGTTCTTTGTTGTTGATTCTATTTCAGGCTCTGGGCTGTATACTTTGGAGCTTACTGTGTGCCAGGAACTGCTCTAAATGCTTTATATGTCTTACCTCATTTACTCCTCACAATAACACTACGTGATAGCTACTGTGATTATTCCTACTTCCCAGATGTGGAAACTGAGGCATATGGAGGTTGAGTGAGTTATCCAAGGTTGCATAGCCAGCGAGTGATGGAGCTGAGATTATATCCAGTCAGCCCAGCCCTGAGTCCACTGCACCCTACTGCCCTGTCGCATAGAGGGTCAAGTGACTTTTTCATCACAACCTTGGCTGGTAGCTGTTATTACCACTTGCCAAATGAGGAAACTAGAGCAGTTAAGTACCTTGTCTTAGCACATGTGGTGAGTAAGCAGTAGAGCTAAGATTTTTGCCCATGCCTGTATAATTCCAAATCCATGCTTTTCCCAGTATATCAGTGATTGCATTCGTTAGTTACCAATCTGAAGTCCCAGGCCCACCCATTACCTCTATTAAATCCAAGCTAGAGGGACCCTTGACCTAAGTCCTGCCCTGGACTTTACTAGCTATATCCCTCTTGACAACAAAGGAGAGCCCTGTACCAGAGCCATGAAAATTGTACTCTGAGGTCCATGCATCCTAGAATTTCCTGCCCAAAGGGACCCAGGCCCAAGTCCAGGGCCTGTGTAGGCCAGTAATCTAGCCCAACCTCCCAAGGCATGGCCAAGGGACAACTGTTGGTGGGGGCGTAGGCAAGGACATGAAGCTTGGCCATGTGGCCTGGGCCATTCACAGCCTTCACAGGAAGCCCCAGTGGTGCAGGACAGAGGAGGGTGGGAGGAGAATGAGGAAGGACAATGGGAATCAAGAGATGGCAATCTCCATGGTGCCATGTTTTGGATAGAACTCCAAAAATTCTGAGAAGTCTGAATTCTGACACTTCCGGGTCACTACAAAATTGTATTTATCAAGGAAAGCAGACAGACATGTTTTATTTAAATGCTTGCTAGCTTTATTTATCAATTTTAAATGTTAGGCCTTTGATACATAGGCCTCCATTTGTTCTTTTGCCCCATGCCCCACAAAATATTAGAGATGGGCTGATCCCGGTGTCTAGAGTTTGCAGACACTACCTTTAAGGATTCATTTTAAAATTCACAAACTATGTGAAAAGGTTCCCTATGCATGAAGCTGGCTATACACACATTTTGTCTAAGACCATCCTGGGAGAAAAAAACAAAATCTTGCTTTCAAGTCATACTAACAGCTCCTATCTCACTAAAATCCTGCCTACTTAACATCTAAACCTGTGAACAGCGTAAGAAAAAGTGGCGTTAATATTAGAGCTGTCAGTCAGTGATGCAGTCAGTGTCGGAAAGAGAACTCCACTTGCATCAGCTACATGTAGATAGACTTTGGAAGCAGATAGACTGAACCTTGGTCAGAGAGTTTGTAGAAAGGGTTCTTTCTTTCACAAATGGAAGGTTGAGAAAATAGACGGCGAATCAGTGGGAAAAGGATAGAAGAAACAGAAGATTCTTAGGTCTAATTATAACAATTATTGATTAGAACTCAGCTACACCTAGCCGAATGGAGAGTTGGGCTATGCATTTTTTGGTGCCAAACTCTCTTACTGTGGGAAAAGAGAAGAATGAGTATTGCAATTAAAGAGCTGTCTCTGCCCCAGAGAGGGTGTGTGGAAATGCTCAACACAGCACTCAGATGACTAAGAAGTACTCAGTTCATGAACAATCAACGAGAGCAAATGGAAACTTTTGTTACTTTTGCTTTGTGGGAGGATATCTAAACCCAGAAGCACCTCAGTATTTGCTGCTATTTTCCAGGGTTGAGCAAAAACATAGGTGTGGAATTAGAAGGCCAGGTGTGGAATCTCTCTGAGTTTCAGTTTCCTTGTCTATAGGATGAAAATAAGAATACCTGCCTCGTGGTGGTGGTAGTGGTAAGCATTAAGTGAGAAAGATTTTAGGATAAAGCCTGTAGCATGTTTTCTGGCAGAGACTAAGGGCTCTGCCATTATTTTTTCATTCAGCAAATTCTAATTGAGCTCCTACTGTGTGCGAAGAACTGTGATAGGTGTTGGGAATAGAGTGATGAATAAGAGATTGCTCCTGACTTCAAGGAACTGTGTTATAGTTTGTGGACATAGACAGTTAAATGCAGTTACTAACTGTAATTGTAATTAGTGCTATGAAAGAAGAGTATGACAAGGGAATCTGTATGAGAAGAGAGATGAAGGAGGCCAAGAGTAGAGGACTTTTAGAGACAAATGGACAAGCGAATGGATTTGAGAAATAATGAGAACATAGAATCAATGGAAATTGGGAGAAAGAGATGACGAGAATGATGTCTGTGTTTCTGCCTTGATTAATGAGTAGATGGGATGCCATTTACTGATAATGGGGAAACAGAAGCAGGGATGTAGAGGAAAGATGGTGGGTGAGTGGTTGGGTGGATGGATGGACGGACAGATGGACCAAGGAACAGATAAGATCCGCTCACTGGACAGATGGACAAATAGAGAAATGAGTAGATGAATAGATCAATTTAACATGTCCCTTGTGGAGTTTATAGGGTGTAACTCAAAAGAATTCTGTAGTATTTATTTATGTAGGACTCTTTATCTCATTTGATCCTTAAAATAACCCTTAGAAATATGTCACGCAGGTATTCATTTCTTCCTTTTAGAGAGGATAAAATGGAGACACGAGGAGATCAAACAACTTGACAGAAGAGAACCTGAGTCTCTAGTCCTCCTGTCCAACACAGTTTCCCCCGCTCACCCCCGACACAGTACATATAAATAATGAGAAAACCGTCAGTCAAGGCGAGAGGAGTTTGGTAGAGAATGTGTCTGCATGTGCACCCTTTGGGAGAAGGGAGAAAAGAGTAAAGCAGTCTGTATCCTGACTCAGAGATTTCTCCCTCTCCTTCACAGGGCCAAGTATTTCCATGGGAAGAAGGTGAATGGAGAGGTGGAGATCCGAGTGGAACAGGTAGGTTGGAGCGGAGTCTTTAGCACCACCACCCTGACATTTTCTGTAGCTGGGGCCATTTCAAGGAGCAGCCTTGGTCCCCATTCTTATGTGGCTATCATGAGCCAAGATTTTCAGAAAAATTCCGACTCATACCTGGGAGTCTCATTAAATTCTAGAATTATTTGGTCCAGTAGTTTTCAACATTTTTGTTTTAACAGCAGAGCCTTCCTTCAAAGGAAATCTCAAGTAGGAGCCAGTTCTACAAAATAGAGACAAGTAGAGCTTCTCTGATGGAAATGGGCATGGGGAGCCCCAAAGTCCATCTGCTCCATTCAGTTCCATCTCGCCGCATCCCTGCCATGGTCTCTGAGGCATGGACCCACTTGGGCTAAGGAACACAGTGGATTTGAGTCCTGGCTCCCTCATTTTTGGGAATTGGGCAGGTGAATTAATCTCTGTGTGCCCCATTTCCCTTGTATCATTGTTGTCGGGGCTAAATTATTTAAAGCCTTACAGGAGATTAGAATAGCAGGGACTTGCTCAAGGCTGCATGAGAAGTCAGTGGCAGAATTCGGACTAGAACCTATGCTCTCCAGATCTCAGGCTCCCCCATCCACTCGGTGAACATTCGTTGGGGACCTACTCAATGCCAAGCACCGTGCTTGTCTTTAGATGAGTATAGCAGAGCATGGGCTCTGGAGCCAGATTCTAGGTTCAAATACCAACCAACTGTGTGACTTAGGTTGAGTAATACTTAAGCCTTCTGTGGCTTAGTTTCTTCATGCATGTAATTGGAGTAATAATAGCATCAACTCCATAGGGCGGCTCTGAGGATCAAATGAGTTAGTCCATGCAAAGTACTTAGAACAGTGCCTGGCACATACCAGCACTTGGTAAACTTTACCCATTTAAGGTCCCTGCTATAAGATGAACTCAGAAAAGCGCAATAAAAAAATAGAGAGATATGACTTTTCCAGCACCCTGAGTTTGGTGTGTTGAAGATACAGAAAGCCTTTCTGAGCATCAAATTTGAGTTGGCTTAGTATGAAAACACCTACAGATTGAATTTCAATTTCATCTTGCGGCTTTCAAGTCAGTCCAATGTCTCCTGGTTTTCCTTCCATTGCAGAAAGCGGGTTATTTTTGTTCACTTAACAAATATTTGTCAAATGTCTGAATCCTGGCTCCCTCATACTATGCTAGTTAGCCAACGCGAGGAACAAGGATATAGAATCAGAGGCTCTGTCCCAAAAAGTTTGTGGTCTAGGAAGGAAGGCAAGGTAAGTCTTCACAGAAACTCAACACAGGTGGAGTCCAGGAAAGAGAGGTCCAAATTTAGTGCTGTGGGCAGCAGGGCCACACTGACTGAGAGAGTCAGAAGTGGCTTCGAGGAGAGGGTGGTATTTGAAACAGATCTTGAAGGATGGATAGGATTTCAACAAGCGGAGATGGCAACACGAAGAATATATGAGCGGAGGTAAGGAGACCGGAAGTAGAGGGTGAGAAATGGTGGGGAGTCCAGATTGGTTGACTCAAAAACAGGACACCTCATCTTCCCCTGATCCCAATCTGCTCGTCCTCCCGAGCTCCTCTCTCAGTGAAGAGTGCCACCATCTACCTTCCACCATAGCCAGAAACCCGAACCGTCTCCTGCATTCCCGCCTTTCTGCTGCTGTGCTCAATTACCAGGTCCTTTTGACTCCACATCCCATATCTCTCAAGTCCATCCACTTCTCTCCTTTCCCATTGCCTAGATCCTTGGTTGACTCATCATCAACTCTTATCCAACCTTCCTAATCAGTAGCCTCGTAACTCCATCTTTTCACCCACTTCCAATTTATTTTTTATACTAAAGACAGAGTCATCTTTCTGAAAAAGCAAATTAGATTCTCAAGTGTTAACTTTAAAACCCCTTTCTCAAAGACTCCTTCTCTGAGCCCTCACACCCTGATCTCAATCAGGTGACCTGGGTGTTCCCTTTCATAGCACCCCGGCCTTTCCTTCCTAGCCCTTATCTGAGTTTTCAACCACATATTTAGGGATTATTTTCATGCAGGTAGAGACCATGGCTGTCTGGATCCCACTCTGTTAAGTAGCACAGGGCCTGGCACATACTAGAACTGAAGCAAATACTTGCGGAAGGAAAACTTACAGATTCCACAGATTCCAGGCTGCTTATCAGTTTCCAGGGAAGACAGATCACTGCTCCTTCACCTCCCCTCAAAAATCTGAGTTTTCCATAAACCACCTGATAAATGCTCAGTTGCCAGCTTAGCCAGCCCTGTCTCAACTCGCTTGTGAAAACCTCCGAGGCATGTTTTAATTTTTACCCCTTTTATCCCATTGCCACCCTTGACCCAACTTATGGGTACAAAATCTATGAGCAGGACCATCAGAGAGAATTGCCCTGAGAAACTCACGCAGTGACTCTGGGGACACTCAGCCGGTCTATGAGGGCTACGATCACACTGGAAAACATTGGCTGCTTTAGAGTCATCCTGATTTTCTGCCATCCCCCTTCATGGAAGCCAGAAGGCAAATTAGCCAAGGGACCAATTAGCAGAGCATTTGGACATTTCCCCTTGGAAGACATGCCTTCTTAAAACCCATCTTAGAGTCTGAATCAATTGTCTTTTCCCAGCTGGATCAATTGGTGGGTCTCAAATGCATCCTCTAGCGCTTTTGAGAAGTCTTAGGATGGAAGCCACTGTTTAGTCTGAGCTGGCCTCACATTTTGGAAGTCTGTCTCCCAACTAAGGGCCAAATTAACCAGATAATTGCGCTGTCTGGGTCTTGCTGGACAGAGCAAATGAGTTAGTTGTGGTTGGCCTAGAGGAAGCCTCCACTCCTTCTCTCCACCCTTTCCCCCTCCAGTTCAAAAACTGCTTGCCTCAGCTCTTGCAGAGCCAGAAATCAAGACACCCTGGGGAGGCCAGTTGGGGGGGACTGCATCATGTTGCATTCCATTACCCAGAATGCCCTACTGGCTCAGCGGGGCCTCACAGCAGTGTCTAGTAGGGCCTGAGAGGTTCCAGCCAGAGTGGTTGGCATGTCAAGTTCTCCTCTGTTTATATTTGAGGCAAAGGGTCTTTTTCTCCACAGGTGCAAGTCACCCCTCTGTGGGACTCTGTGAAGTTGACGAATGGATTAATATCAAGTAGACTCACAGTTCTGAGAGACTAACGGACTAGGACTTGGAACAGGCCTTGGGCTTCATTTGTTAATTAAAAAAAAAAAAAAAGGCTGAAATGACCAAATCTTTCCTTGGTGTTAATAGAGGTACCAAAGCATAAGGAATGACAATGCCGCGTTCCAGCAGATAGAGAGAAAGGCCAGAGAAGGTGAAGACCCTGCCCTTGAATCCAATGAAGGAAGCTGGACAAGACACAGATTTCCATGTGAATGCCAGCGACTCCCTCTGAGTCCTGTCCTTGTGTGATGCTGGAGTTGGGATAGGGTTAGGTAGTTGTGTGTGGATCCCAGATTAGGCTGCTGGTTGGCGTTCTGTTCATCTTCTGCCCTTTATGCTTCCTCAGCTTAAATGTCTTCTAGAAGTGAAGGTAGGATTTTTCCCTCAAAATACTTTAAACAGTCAAGACCGTCACATAGACTTATCACCGGCAGGAGCCTGTTTTTGAACCTAGGCAGTCTGACTTCACAGCCCTCCTCTTTTCCACTACGTTTTTCTGCCAGTGTTGGAAACATCAAAAACAATGATCAAATGTGTCCAATGTATCATAGTGCATTATGCATGCATTAAATCACTTTATTGTACAATCTTATTTCAGCCTCACCATATTCCTATGAGATGGGTACTATGACTCTCCCCACAGTGGATGAAGAAACTGAGGCTCAGAAAGGTTAAACGCCCTGCCTGAAATTTGTTTAGAGGAGGGATTTGAACCCAGGTTTCATATGCACATGTGCTGAACCACTACCCTAAGTTATTTCATTGAGACTAGATTTCAGGCTAATGGTACAATCTTACAAGAAGATGGGTTTCGACTTGGTATAAACAAAACTGTTAAGCTGTGCTGACTAATGATCAAAGGGCCATGCCCCTTTGGTAGGTAGGGGCCTCCCTGTGCTGGAAATGCTTCAGCAGAAACTGGATGTTTAATTTGGGGAATATTTCATAGGAAATTTATGTAGCTAATAGGAAATAATTTTTGTTTTTTCTTTTACTTGTTTTTACATAGTCAAAAATTGAAAAGGTGAAAAACGGTGTCTGTTGAAAAGTCTACCTCCAATTGTGTCCCCACTAATCTAATTACTAGTTCATTTAACCATTATCACTATTCCTTAGATAACTTTCAGAGAGATTTTAAATGAAATGATCAAATACACATATATGTTTATTTTTCCTTGCTTTTCATAAACGGTACTTGGTCAGAAAAAAACATAAGTCACCATAGGTATTTCAAAGGAGGCTTTAATAAGACGAGTTGATCTCAAATGGGTCAAAAGGGGACATCATATTACCCACAGTCACAACAATCCTAATTCATTGCTGTCACTGCCACTGCTGCTGTGGGAACTGCCACCATTGCCGGTGGAGATCCATGAGCCTGCATTCCCACTGATGCTGCAGGAACTGCCACCAACCTGCTGAATCTGTTGTTGCTGTTGGTGAAATTTCTGTAGCTACCACCAGAAGCAGAATGGTTGCTAACATCTTCCTAACTTCAACTCCCATTGGTAGAAATCAACCTGGAACCACGTGGCAAAAGAATCAGGGAAGTGCAGAGTTAGGCTTTCAGCTCCCATGGTGCAGGAGAGAATACAGAAGGATGGGTGTGGGGCTGAGGGGCAAGTTCATCCTTCGGCTGCTCCACATCCACACGTACTCGTCTTCTTAGCCATCCAACTCTGCTCCTGACTTTTCACTCGATATATCCAGGAGTTTATTCCATGAGGCTATGAGGCTATGTGCAGAGCTGCCTTGTTCTTGTTAATGATTGCCTAGGGTGCTGTCATATGGATATATCATAATTTATTTTCCATAATTTTACTATTACGAATAATGCTAAACCTATGTCATTTCGAACGTTTGTAGTATATCCATAGGATTGCTTCCTGGGCATATAACTGGTGCCAAAGGTATTACAGGCCATGAGAGCTGTAATGCACCTTGAGGAACGAAGGACTTTTCCCCCAGCTGCAGGAATTGCTGCCGGCAGACACCTTCAGTCGTCAGCCCTCTTTAGGAAGTGCCTCCCTCTGGTGAGGAGAGCTGCCTTGTCCAAGGTGACATCCCTTTCCTGGGGGCAGCTGTATTCAATGACTGCCTAGCACAGGGTATAAAGACTTAGCCCCCTGACTTCAATTTGGGACAATGCTGAAGGCCATCCCAGCTTCGGAGTTCTTTGTGCAGTCAGCAAAGCCCTCCACTGAGATGGCAGGGCAGCTCAGCTTTTCCCCTGCGCGGTCCTCCTTCCTTCCCTTTTCTTCCCCATCTAGTGCTAGTGATGCCCAGAGCACTCCCTAATGAAACTCTCGCAGGCTCCTGTCCATCTCAGAGTCTGCCTCCCAGGACTTTTATAATTCTGATAGCTTTTGACAAATTACCATCCGTAGAGATTGCGTAGATGATCTACAAGCACCTTCTGGTTTGGATTTCTAGGACTCCACATGACCCATGGTTCTGGAGTCCATCTTGAACAGAATGCTCTCCTGGTAACAGCCCAAGCGTTGATGCTGAACTCTGAAATGCTCCATAATTTGATCTTCCTATGTGACCTCATTGTGTTTGAAATTCACCAGAGCTTGGTGTTTCTCTGCAGGGCTGAGTCCGACAGAATTCTACCCACTCTGATCCACTAAGCCTTGTTTTGTTAACACAATCCTGCAAGATTTATTTGTTTGGCTTGGCTTACCCTGACCTCAGACGTTCTGTTTTGTATTATTTTTAAGAGCGTGGAGGTCTCCATGGAAGCCTTTTATTCACCAGCTGGGCGAATAAAAAAGCAGGTGGAACACTAGGGCAGATTAGCTGAAACATAACTCATTAGAGGAGCAAGTGTTTCTCTCAACCACGGCATTGATTAATGTGAGTTTATCACCTTCCTAGATCTATTTTTAGGCTCACCAATTTAAGAAGACAATAGAGAGGTGGAGAAACGATGGCGATGGTAGTAAACTTTATTGAACATTTACTGTATGCTAGGGGCCATGTCAAGTGATTCCCATGCATTAATTCACTTAATGCACATGATATGCCTGTTGCTGAAGAAACTGAGGCTCAGGGAGCTTAAATAAATTGCCCAGGGTCATACAGCTAGTAAAAATGTGGGGAAGCTGGAATTTGAACTCAGGTTCAGCTGACTCTAGGGGTCCTGGTTCTTAACCCAGTAGATCTGTCAGAGTGTATGTTGGGGCTTGAATTTGTCCGCATCATGTTTTTGCCTTTCCCTCTTCCTCGGGTTCCTTGAGCACCGAATCCTACCATCCCTTCCTGTTTCACCCTGCCTTTTTGATCTACTGGGTAAATTACAAATTCTTATGAGATATTCTTCCAGCAAAAGACTCCTTTATTCCTGACTAACCCTAACGGCCCTTATTCATCGTTTGATGTTTCTGGCTTGTTGCTGCCTACTTCCCCTGTTAACATTCTGTTTTGTTCTTTGTTTTCCCCTAAGAGTTAATGTTCACTATCTGCCTTTAAGTGTAATTCTATGTCTTCAGACTACATGAATTGTATAGTAGTTCAGACTCTGGAGCCAGGCCACCCGGGTTTGAATCTTGGCTCTGCCACTTCCTGAGTGATCTAAAGCAAGTCATTTGATTTCTCTGTGCTTCAGTTTCCTCATTTGTATAATAATAATAACGACAACAACAATAATAATAACATACCTAGAGTTGTGAGAGTGTAATAAAATACTACATGCGAAGTATTCAAAGCAGATCCTAGCGTATAGAAAATGCTTAGTAAGTATTGTTGCTATTTTTACAATCGCATCGTTGAACACTCGTTGCCTGAAGTAGTTTCTAAGTGTCAGCCTCTGGGATTATTCAGGAATGGGAAAGATAGAATCCATGTTCTAAAGCAATCTGCTGTATAGTTGGAGGGATAAGAAATATAAAAAGTTAATGTTTATGTGTATTTTTAAATTTATATAATATCCAGTCATACTTCCCATTGACATATGGCACTCACTGGCACCTGCTGCAAACGTCTAACTTTTCCTTGAGAGCAGACAGCACAGGTCCGAGTCAGTTTTTGAGTGAATGTGTGAGTGATTGGATGACGTGGTACAATCATAGAAGGGTGGAGCCACATAGGGACCTTGAAGATCATCTGATCCAACCTCCTAGTTTAACAGCTGAGAGGTCGAGAGAGGAGAAGTGACTAGACCTAGCACGCACACCAGATCACTGTTGGAATCCAGAGCGTGGAGAAGCCAGGCTCCCGTCTCCCATGCCATTGTTTTTTCCCCACTACATTTCCCCACCTGCCAATGTTATCTTTTGTCTTCCCCTTTTAAGAAGCCATTAGTCCCTCCTGCTGGTCTTAATAGCAAATGAATTAATCTAATGCTCTAGTCATTTTCCTCACTTACCTGCAAGAGGATTTCTTCTTGTGGGGGAGGGAAAGAGGGTCGTAGGATGGAGTGCAACAGCTGGCAGCCAAAGGAGGGCTCTGGACATAAGGGCAGGGGGAATATTGAGACTGTGGTTGGACGAGCCCCACTGATTCTGAATGCAACGAGGACTGCTTTACTGGTTGGATGACCCTTTGGGGCCCTCCTCGCTGATTTGGCGGTACCACCCACTAGCACCTTAACTAGCAATGAGAAGAAAGCAGCAATGGGAATGAAGGGAATGAAAGCAAGTTCTTCTTCTGACACTGGAAAGTCCAGCTCGTAGTTCTTTAACCCCTACCTGTTAATGTTTGCTAATTTACTCTTCCTGACAGCAAACCCACTCCACCAACCTCTGCCCTGCCCGCTGCGAGTATCAGATAAATGAGATGCCAATGGAATTTAAGCAGAGGTTCTGAAACAGAACTCAATAAGCCCTTTAACTTCTTGTGGGGTATGTAATGAAAAAATAAATGGAACTTGTCTTATCTCACTTACTGAGCACCTGCTCTGTACTTGCCTTAGTGACAGGGCCCTCTACTCTCAAAGTGTTCTCCTGGTGGAAAGAGCCATTGGGTGGCTACTATAATAAGTTGTGGTGAGGGCTGTCACAGAGATCTGTCCAAAGCATGGTGGAGCACAGAAGAGACATTGGCAGCCTTGCCTCGGGAGGTCCGCAGGAAAGGCTCCACGGGGAAGCGGATGCTCGGCAGGGGTTTGGGGGAGAGAATTAGCCGTGTCAGGCCGAGAAAGGTGCAGATGCGCACATCTCCCAGCTAAATGTTTTTAATCTCAGCTTGTCACATGTAGGGGAAATGCCCGGAGTAGAGGGTACATGAGCAGGAGTGTGAGAGATGATGCTGAACAAGAAGATAGAGAACAATCTATCAGGATGAGCTTTATGTAGCAAGGTATACAGGTAGAAATTGTGTCCTAGAGGCAGTGAGGACATAATTTATGGCACTTTTTAAACCATGGAGTCATGCGATGATATTTCCATGTTACGATGCACATGCTGATAGTGAATTTAGAAAACGTACTGGGTAGAAATGGTGGCAGGAGATTGAAGGCTGGGAAACAGCTCTAGATTGGGTGAAAAGGCATCTTATCCTTGAATATTGTGCTTAGGGATGAGGTTCATGGAAAGGGCTTCGTAACTATTAAGTGAATGCATATATATTCCTGCCACGTCCTTGGCCCTTTAAGCTTCATTCTCATACATGTAACTTGTGTTTAAAAATAGAAGAGAAAAGATGACCTATTTTCCTTAAAACACAGAGGATGGAACCAGGCCCACATGATGTGTTTGAGCTGGCATCACGTAAAAGCAAGCCATCATCAACTGCATTTTATTCATCACATATTACAATGGCAAGAGTCCCAGCCACTTGCCCTGACCCATTTCATATCCCACATTCAAACTCCCAACCTATCTGCTCTCCGGCCTTGTGATTCCTCTAACTGCTTGTGATCTCCCTCCTTTTCCCCTTCTGCCCTCCTCATACCTCTTCTTCAGCCTTGACCTTCAGCCTTTGCTTGGCCACTCTTCACATTTGCTGTCAGCTCTGCTATCATCTCCACCATTTGGGGTTTGGCTTGTTCCGTGATGAGAGGAGCCCCCCTGGGTTCTTCCAGCCCTGCCAGCAGCCTCTGCCCAAATGTGCTTACACACAGATTTCAGCCTTTGCATTTCAGTAGGAATCAAGGGTTATTAATTAACCCAGGGTGGAACCTATTATGAAACAACCCAGAGAGCTGGAACAAACCAAAGGGACTTCTGAACTCACAGCAGGGAAAAATGCCTTTTAATTGGCTTGGATGACTTCACCGCAAAAATCTGTCTGGCTGTTATGCTAAACTGGAAACTAATCTATTAGATTGTCTCAGGAATCTCCCAGCCCACCCTGACCAGAATCTCCTGAGTAGGGGAGTGGGGCCGACACAGAAACAGGACTATGCTTTGAAATGGCTTCTTTTGGAACAGACCCAGTCTGGCTGCATTTCCCTGGGAAAAGAAGGGAAGGCTGATATCTGAGAATGAGTGTGTATGTCCTGCAGTATCTGTCTTTACGTGAGCTTTTCCAAGGTACTACTCACTTTAGAAGAGAAGTCAGCCTAAGCTGAGGCTGCCTTGAACCACTTCTCTCTGGGAGTTTAGAAGGTGACAGGAGAGAATGTTCATGGATAGTGTTGTCATATAGATGACAGCTGTGCAGCCTGGACTCAGAAGGGATTAATGATAATAGCCAGTCTCTAATCACACACTTACTAAGTGCCAGACACATGCCGAGTACTTCGTATAGATTAGTTTTGGTAACCCTCATCACTGCTCTAACCCCCATGCACCAGATGATGAAACTAAGGCTAGAGACGTCGTATGGCTTACCCAAGGCCATGCAGCATGTAAGTGGCAGAGCTGGAATTCACAGGCTAACTCTAGATGCTGTTTTTCCTGGGAAGGTGTATTCTACAGAAATAAAAAATGGAGAAGACTCGGTGATTTCCTTCTTATATGTAAAATGTTGACTTGTTTCATGGAACTTAAGCTTGGCCTACAAGGTCCTCAGTGAGCTAGCTTCCACTTACCTTTCCTACCTCATCCCCTTCATTGTCTACCTTAGATTGTAGTCCTAGCAAACTGCTGTGGTTCCCGTCTATCCTAAAATTGTCTGTATCCACACCTCCATGCCTTTGCTTATGTGAGTCTCTTCTTTCTCAAAATTTGTCATAAATTCTTCAAGGTTTAGTTTAGGCATAATTTCTATTCTGTTTCCTCTGACCACTAGATTTATCCAGGCAGAGCAAGGAGCCTCTTATCTATACACCTCATGCATATTTCTACCATTACGCTTACCAGATTACCTTGAGATTACTAGTTTACCTGCCTGTCACTCCTTGTAGACTCTGGAATAACAGGGAACATAACAGTATCTCGATTCATCCTACAAATATTTATTGAGTACCTACTGTGTACTAGGTGCTGGGGCTACAGTGGTGATTAAAACCAGATGTCTTGACCAGATGGAACTTAGTCTAATGGGAGAGAAAGATATTAATCACATAGTGTCTCTCCCCTGCCACACACACACCATATTACAGACTGTATTAGGATCTGTGAAAGACAGTGTTATAGTAGCATATAGTAGATAGGCTAGCACTAGGTACTTATTCAAGTACATAGTAGATGCTCCAAGTACCCAGATACATAATCTATGCTCAGTAAATACTTATCAAAGTTATCAGAAGTAGGGCAAAATGGCAAAATGAATACACTACAGAGAAAATATTGGATCTACTATAAGAAATTCCCAAGAATCAGACCTGCTCAGATATTCTTTTTCATGGTAAATACCACAGGTAAAGCACTGGTCTGATACCAGGGACACAGGTAAAGCAATGCTTGACATTAACATTTAGTGAGCACAAATTGCCAACCACTGAGTTTAATCTGTAAAAATTCATTGAATCCTCACTACAACCCCACCAAGTGAATACTGTTGGAACTGAGACTCAGACTGGTTAAGTGTCCCATCCAGGGCCACACAGCTGGCAGGTGGCAGAAGGCAGAACTGAGACGTGAATGCTTCTCGCTTTTCTGTAGAATTGGGGTTCATCACAGTGCACTTCCTTGCCCAAGGTTGTGTGCTGGTTATGGTAGAGGCAGACTACCTCCCACCCTTGTCTCTTCCTTCCAAAGTCTCGCTTTGGGAATTCTCAGAGGAAGAACTTGGCAATGGCAAGAGGGCAGCGCTGGACAGGAAGCAGAACTGAATCCCATCAAGGTTGCATTTGGGGCGGTCTGAGTGCTCGTTAAAGGAAAGAAGGAAAAGCATTGAAAATCAGCTATGTGCCCTTCTTTGCTCTAAAGTTTCTCACATATTGCTACAGTTAGTCCTTCCACAACGGCTGAGGTGTAAGTCTCATTATCATTTAGATGAGGAAATCGAGGCCAGGTATTTGCACAGTTAGTGACAGAATTGTGATTGGACCTGTCTCATCCTGGTTCCAGAGCTCGTAGTTTCCCCTTTGACTCACCTTTTCCCCAGCCAGACCTGGAAAAATGGTTTGCTTCCTCTGGCCTAAAGCAGGTTTTCAGATTGATTTTCTCGAAGGCCACAGACAGCCCATTCTGGGTTTTCTGACCTCCTTTTATCTGTGCTGCTGCAACCTTTCTTTGCTCCCTGAGCAATGACCCTAGGCTCCCCTCAGAGCTCACGAGTGAGTGCTCAGTCTGTTTAAGATGGAACTGAACCAGGGGACCTCCCGCCCACCCTACCTCGGGGCCTACATTCTCTCCAGACAGGGAGGAGACAAGCAACCTCCAGCTATCAGGAAAAGCAAGGGAAACAAAGGGGTTGAACCTCCCAGGCTGGGCCAGCCAAGTGCCAGGAACCCCAATTTTGCATTCATTGGACAGAACCAGGTTTCGATCACTCATCTTATTTTCCTCGTACATCTGCTTTGGTCTCTTTCTGGCTCCCTTTGCTCTCCATGTCCAGGCTCCTCGATGTCTATGGGATGAAGGCCAATGTCGTTAGGCAGCACCAGGCTGTTCCCATCCAGGCACTGCGTGGCTTTCTCACCACCTCTCTTTTATTCTCCCTGCTCAGTGGTCCTCCAAATGTCTTTGGAGGAGCCAAATAATTAACTTAGATGGTCTCTACAGTGGCTTTCTCTCTGGGTCTGCATCTCAGTTTCCAAAAATGTTATCTCTATGAATATCTAGCCCTCTGTCCTTCCTTCTTCCTTCCTTCCTTCTTCCTTCCTTCCTTCCTTCCTCCTCTACTCCCTCCTCCTCCCTCCTCCTTCTTCCTTCCTTCTTCTTCTTCCTTCCCTTCCTTCTTCCTTCTTTCAGCTTCTTCCTCCTTCCTTCCTTCCTTCTATCCATCCATCCATCCATCCATCCATCCATCCATCCATCCATCTACCTGTTTATGCATGCATTCGTCTCCATAAAACCTAACTTTCCATGGTTTTTTTTTGTTCTCTAATCAGTTCAGAACTAGGCTTTTTCCCCTAAACACTTTCATGAAATTAATAGTATTTCCTAATAGTAACAATAATTAAGTACTTGCTACATAACACGCACACACACACACACACGCGCGCACGCACTCATACATTGCCTGATACTCTGCCAAAATTTTACTATATGTAACTTCGCTTTATCCTCACAGTGGTCCTGTGAGTTATCTATTACTATTACAAGTGAAGAAATTAAGGCTCTGAGAGGTCTAGCAATGTAGCGTATAATTGGCAGAGCCAGGATTTGAACTCCTGGCTCCCAAGCAGCCCATATTCTATAAAACGCCCCTGGAATACACATCTGCTATCGCTACCACCTTTTTCTGTGTGGCTTCTGGTTGCTTCTAATCCTTGCTTTAGCTGCCTTTTGCATACATTTTTTGGAAAATGACATTAAGATTCTGAAAGTAAACGGGCTTCTCACTAATTCTTGTAACAGCTCTATAGTATTATATTTGTGTGAAGGAAAATTTTTGGTTACCTCAGAAGAAAGAAGAGAGATTTTATGACAGTTCAGTGTGATGGACAGAGCTGTGCTTTGGGTCAGAAGAGCATGGGATCAAATTCTGGCTTTGTCCCTTATTACCTGTGGGACTGTGGGCAGGTGACTCCATGTTCTAAGCTTCAGTTTCTTTATTTGCAAAATGGAGATAGTAATAACCTCACTACTATGTTCATCATATTGGAAGAATTTGGTCCATTTTAGTTAAATCAGAGAGGATGCTAGATCTAGGCCAACTCATTTGTAAAAGGAGGAACTGGCAAACTCAGGGAGCATTTTCCACCTGCTAGCCCTCCCCCAGGCATGACAGACACCACTGCTCAGTGAAACCCACTTTCCAGCCGAGCTTAGGTCAGCCTCACTATTCTGTACACAGCAACCAGAGCTGGCAGCAAGATGAAGCCCACTGAGTGACCCCAAAGGAACTTCCAATTTTCACGTTCTATGGGTTTGATACATGCCTACTTAAAAAGGGTGGTAAATTATGGATAAGGTGATTGGATTCTGGACAAATGAGCTCATTTGGTAAATGCATGATGGGAATGGAACCAAGACCCACCTACAACAGGACTCTAAATTCTATTTCGGCATCTGTAACCCGAAGTTGTCTACTAGAGCAACTGGTTTCCAATCATGCTTCTTAGAGCTCTGCTGTTGCGCCAGGCTACCTGGGGTTGCAAACTGTTGAGCATCTTTGAAAAGAGAGAGTGAAGGAGAGGGAGAGGGAGGAGAGATCCTAACTCATCCCTTCTCTGTATCAGTAATTTCCAGCTGGGGCAGTTTTGCGTCTCAAGGGACATTTAGCAATGCCTGGAAACATTTTCAGTTGTTACAACAGGGGAACGCTACTCACTCTAGGGGTAGAGGCCAGGGAAGCTAGTAGACGTCCTACAATATGCAAGACGGCCTCCCAGAACAAAGAATCATCCAGCTCAAAATGTCAATGTGCCCAGTTTGAGAAGTGCTGTTCTAGACTGAAACAACTCGAAGACCTTTAGTGTGGGGATCCCCGTGGTACCCTAAAGATAGATGGTCATCTGGTTTATGATGATGTGGGTTCACAGACCACTCCAAAGAAACTTCACCTTCACTCTCCTTTAGTCATCACAGTGGCCTTGGGACTGGGACAGGGACAGGGCAGGGGCCTTCAACTTCATTCCTACAGGCAAAGACACTGAGGCAGAAGTTTTTTGTCACTTCCCCAATAACCCACAGCTAGGAAGTTTCAAGAATGGAATTGAAACCTGGGTCAACCTTACCCCATGCTCAGGGATCTTCCCCACATACCCCACACCAGCAAGCATGTCCCCTGGCTCTGTACCCAATAGCCCATAGAGGCCCAGAGCCAGTTGAAATCCTGAAGGGCTGCACCAAGCCTGTTTTGGTACAGGTACCTGAGATTTTTTTAGTTGAGTATGGTAAGACACGCAGGCATGGAAACAACTGTCATGAATGAAGGTCATCGTATTCACAGTCCCCTAAAAGCAGGAAGCATGGCATGCCATGTTTTGGAGGCCACGTGGGGAAGCACCGTGGCCAGTCATGAGGTAGAGGGAACAAGAAGTGTGGCCTTTACTGTGATTTCTGGGGAAGGAGAGGGCAAGGCAGAGTAAGCAGGCTTAGGATCAGCTGATTCGAATAATTTCAGCAGGCTCTGGGGTAGAGGGGTCCTAGCTGTTCCTGATTGTCTGGTGTCTGGCCCTGGGGTGATTATGATTAGGGCAGGGGGATAGTGGCCTGGAGTGTGAGAGCCCAATAAGGGAGGTGGTTGGGAGTATGAATTCTGGATTGATTGACATACATTTGGCTAACTCTCTGAAAGGCAGTCACTCCATGATCAGCAAGGCCCCCAGATGTCAAAACATTAGAAATTAGAAAGCAAGACTTGGTAATAACCTGTCTAACTCCAAAGCTGCCCTACACTGATGCTTTTTTATGGTTTTACAAAACAGGAAATTTGTTTCCAACTAAATCTTACATAAAACTCAACATTTAAAAAATAAAAAGTACTGCTTTGTTTGATGCATAGCTGGAAGACCCGGAATCCTTTCTACCTCAAAAAAAAAAAAAAGTCCAAGGCCCCCTTAGACTTCCTCTTCAGAAGTAATTCTCCGCTGTAATTCTAGCACGACCTTCGGCCCTGCTGCTCCCCCTGCCTTGAGCTCTGCCACAGTTGGAAGGAGCCTAGTGGAGTAGTTAAGAGCGAAGACCCTGGAGCCCGGCTGCTTGTGTTTGCGTTCTTGGTCTATTACCTCCCAGCTATGTGACCTTGGGAAATATATTTAATCTCATCACACTCTAGTGCTCCCAGCTATAAAGTGGACATAATAATCATAGGATCTACCTTATGGGGTTACTGTCAGAATTCATTGAGTTAACACATGCACAGCCCTTAGAACAGTGCCTGGCTTCAAAAAACTATTGGAAGTTATAACTCATATAAATATAATTTATGTCATTAAATTATAAATATGCTGTACTATGATTATTATGTTGCCACTGGAACTATCGGTGGTATTCATACAGCTACCACATCGAAACCTTTATGACCAGTCTTGCTGTTAATAGCATCACTACTTTTGTTTCTGCTTCTCCAAAGATTACAACCACGGCTTCTCCTACTGTTGTTTCTACTGGGATAACTTTTGCCACCACCACCACCGGGCATTGCTAGCACCAGGTGAAAATAGTGTCAGTTGGGTCCTTAGAGTCCAAGCACGTGTGAAGGTGCAGAAAAAGACAAAAGTCGTCACCGCTGGGCCACCGCTGACATGCTTGTCTTTTTTCTCTTGTTTCCTCTTTGCGCTTTCCTTGTTCCGGGTTTCGGGGAGGTTATCCACGAAGTCCCCAGGCATGTGGGGCCAGTATTGATGAGGTTGTGCGTGTGACTCCACATTTATGAGGTGTTTTCTCTGAGCTTGCAAGGTCAGAAATGACTCATTCCAGCTCTCTGGATGTGCAAGTGCCATTGTGAGTGAAGAATGTCATTGGCTCAGGAGCTCAGAGGGCCTGCCTGCTCCCCAGCATGGGCACAGAGGAACTGCCTTCCCTTTGCTCCTTGACACGTGAATGCATGATTGCAGGGGGGTCTTCTTCCCCTAACACTGCCCCTATGGTCCCTATTTATTAGGTTCAGTCTGGCTCTGAGCCCTATTTGGATCATGCTGTCTTAGAATTACTGTGGCCCATTGGGAAGAGAACATCTAAGAAGAGAAATTCGGCTTTGGGAAACACGAGAGAAAAAGGAATCAGGGAAACAGCCCATTTGCAATGAGAAAAGTGTTGGGGCTTCACCTTTCCTGAGCCTAGCCTTAATTTAGAGGTATTTCACAGTGGACTTTTGAAGGGGTGACCGGTTCATACCAAGCTACCTTAAATGCTTAGAGCAAAACCCTATGGGGACTTGCAAATCAACCCCGGGAAGAGAAATTAGCTGTCTTGTCTCAGAGCTCCCAAGCCCTGCTCCAAAATAAACACATAAGCTGTGCCGGAGAGAAAGCACGGGCCTTTTTACTTCTTCATTTTGGGAACTCCATGTGTGCATTATTTTAAATAGGCGCCAGCACACGAGGCACGTTTAACAAGATTGAAAACAGATGGGGCCTTAGGGCGTTCAGTAGCTCTCAGAAACTAACATGGGAAGTGCTAAGCCATCCTGTGTCCAGGCAACGTTCATTTTCTTCTTGAAGCACAAGTCTGGCCAGGCCTTTCATTCCTAGGGAGCATGAGTCTGCTTCCTGCATCAGGTGTGTCAGCCAGGGGAAGGAAATATTTCCTTTCACTGCATTTACCCATGTTTGCATTTACTTAACCCTTTGGCAGCTTCGGAGAAAGGAGGATTGTGCTAGCTGTGGAGACCCCATGCTTTTGGAGCTTCAAGTATAAGCTTCAACTACCTATTATAAATGGGATTATGATCCTCCACAACTCACATCTCTCCAGACGCTCCTCATCTCACCCCAAGTAATAACCAAAGTCCTTCCTATGGCCATAGGCCCTTCATGGTTAGACTTTTCTTGCCTTCTTCCTGCCCTTGTCTTTCTTGGCTACTCTGACCCAGCCACATTGGCCTTCTCGCTATTCCTTAAAATCAAGCAGCAGAAAACAAGTGTTGGCGAGGATGTAAAAAAATTGGAAACGTTATGCATTGCTGGTAGGAATGTAAAACGGTATAGCCACTGTGGAAAACCGCATGGTGATCCGTCAAAATGTTAAACAGAATTAACACGTGACCCAGCAATCCCGCTTTTGCATACATACCCTGAAGAATTGAAAGCAGGGACTCAAACAGATGTCTCTAAGTCCAAGTTCACAGCAGCATTACTCACAAGAGCCAAAAGACAGAAGTAGCCCAAGTGTCCATCAACAGATGAATGGGTAAACAAAATGCGGTATATCCATACTATGGAATATTATTGAGCTTGGGCTGGGGTGGAGAAATGAGGAGTTAGCATTTAATAGGTACAAAGTTTTTGTGGGGAGTGACCAAAAAGTTCTGGAGGTGGATGGTGGTGATGCTTGCACAACAACGTGAAGGTACTTATAAGCCACTGAACAAAACACTTTGATTAAAATACTAAATTCTATCTTGTGTGTATTTTACCATAATGAAAACAAACTTTGAAAAACTCAGGTGAGCAGTCTGTCTCATGGCCTTTGCTCTTGCTGTTCCCTTTGCCCAGAACCTTCTTCCCCAGGTATCCGCACGGTTCATGCCCTTACTGTATTCAGGTTCTTTGTGCAAATATCACCTCCTCAGGGATGCTTGGCCACCCTCTCTGAAACAGCCCCCCCTCCCATGCACACCTCTCAATCACTCTCTTCCATTCTACCTGCTTCATTTTCTTAATGACGTTTAGCACCCTGAGCGCTAAAACTGAAATATCCAGCAGCACTGAGCTGGAGCTAGAACTGCAGTTACAACAGCAGGGTCTCTGTGTCTGGAGTTCAAACCTGGCCATGTTTCTGCAGGTCCCAGCAGAAGGAAGTGGCTAGGTCCTCGTCTAGAGGTGCAGAACTCTCCCCTGGATGTGCAGATTGGATTAAATGGAGGGAAGGTAGGACACAGGGAGACAGCTGGGAGGCAGTATTAGAAAGAGAAAGTCTACGCTGTGGGTAGCAGTGAGTGGAAAAGGAAAGTTGGATGCTTTTATCATCCCGACAACCCTGAAAATGGTTTCGGACCTTTAAAATGAAAAGAATAAAAGTGTGTTAAGGTAGAATAGAGCATTTTAATTTCTCAGAGCTTTGACAGATAAGATGTTCCTGTCATGACTTTATAACTTTCAATTTTCAAATTGGAAAAACAAATCTACAGAAATTAAATTCCATCAGCCCTGTTTAAGCTCCTTTGGCATCTCCCCGTACCTCACTTGGCAGGCAGGGTCATGCATGCTACATCTCTAGCCTCTCCTCACCCCAAGAGCTCCTCCTCCTGGAGCAGCAGCCATGGCCACCTTCACCTTCAGTTGCTGAAAAATAGACTTTGCTCCAATTTTCTCCAAGCACCTGAACCCAATCCCAAGCCCCCAAACCCACCTGTGGTCCATCTGGAGAAATGTGGGGAGACTTTTGCACTTGGCTTGCTTAATCCTATAAGTGCACTTTTCTGAACATTCAGCAGAATGGTATTTAAACATGTGGAGGCCAGCTCGGCAATGAGAAGTAGATGTCAAGGGGACAGTAACCGTCATTCTTTTCTGTGCAGCAAAGCTGCGGTCTTAAAAATCTCTGAACATTTGCCTGATCTGTTGCAGGGAGCAAAATTCATTTCTAGGTCTCTCAACCTTATAAAAGCTCCTGAGATGAGGAGAGATGAGGCTGTTATGGTCTCACAATTCTGTCCCCCTTGAAGGTTCCTTCTCCCCGTCCCCTCCTCCCCCTCCTCCTTGTTTTCTTCAGCGAACACCCTTCCTGATCTCAGGACATTATCAAAAGCCCTTCCTTGCTCGAAGTTTCCTTGGTGGAGCAAAAAGGACAGTGGACGTTTTACTTTCTCAGGTGCTGTTTTTCTTGTGGGCACAACTCTCTTGGGAACCTGAGCAGGAAGGGGCAACTGTCAGGACAGCATTAGGGCGTGCCTGTGTAACCCCGCCTGAACCCCTAAAAAGTGTACATCTGTGCTTTGGAGATATTCTATTAAGATATTCCTTAAAAATCAGAATGATGCATTTACTGGTAATTTTTCAAACCTGACTGCCTGACTTCTTACATTGTGATGGTGATGAAGATGACAATGATGATGATGAATGTTTGTTATCTTCATAGACGATGATGAAAATGATGATGTTGGTGATGAGGATGGTGATGGTGCTTAACATCTTATCATCTCATGCAGAATAAAATTCTTACCATGATCCAGTCCACCTCACCTCATCTCCTTCCACTCACCCCATCCCTAGCCCTGTTCCAACCCCACTGGCTTCCTCACTGTCCCCGGAACACTGCACATATGCTCCAGCCTCAGGTCCTTTGTACTTTGTACTTGCTGAGTCTCTCTGCCTGGAAAGCCCCGTTCCGCCCCACTTATTTGTATGGTTTGCTCCCTCCCTTTGTTCATATCACTGATCAAGTGCCATCTTTCTCTGACCCCCTAATTTGACATAACACTCACAGGCACTCTGTCTTCTTAAGGATGTTTTTCCTCTCCTGACATATTATTTATGGTGAATGATCCATCTCCCTCACTAGATACAGGTCCCATGAGAATGGGATTTTTGTCTATTACTGCGTGTGTCATCAGTCCCTATCCTTGGCATAGTAGCTGCTCAATAACAATTTGTTAAATGAATGAATTAATGCGTGGATACAGAGTCACACAGACGTGAGTTTAAGTTCTAGCTCTCTTGCTTAGTAGCTCTGTGATCTTGGCCAAGTCATTTGTTTTCTCTGCTCTTCAGTTTTCTCATCAGCTAATGAGGATGCTAAAACCTACCTTTATATCAAGAGGTTATTGCAATGATCAAATTAAATAACATAACCATGATAGCTAACATTGATTACACATTTATTTTCACATTAGCACCTTCTAAGGGCTTTTAATGGATTGGTTCATTTAATGCTCACAGCTACCCTAGGAAGGCATGGTTCTTAGCTTCATTTTACAGATGAGGACTGAAACACAGGAAAGCTAACCAGCTTGCTCAAGTTGTACAGCAAGTAAGGGGTAGAGCTCAAATTCAAATTCATGTGGTCTGATTCTAAAAACCACTGTGTTATATCAAACACTTTGTAGACTGCAGATCACTATTGGTGATCTTTTTTTAATCATGTGATAACCTCCACCGAATTTTGGATATTCCATTTCTTGAACATTTAGGACTGTAGGTTTTATTGTTTTATTTTTCCCGTATTGTTATATTTATATCTGACATGTTTTATGTATTTATCCCTCCCTGTCTGCTACACACACACACACACACACACACACACAGAGGAATATTGTGATTTTCTGATGATCAGAAGGTGCCTGTGCATCTGCCCTCGGTCACCGGTGCTGGGCATGGCAGCAGGTGGGTGGTTCTCCTGGGCAGCCCACCCTGACACAGTGGCCCGGGCCTTCACCAAGACACCAGGCGCTGCTCCTGAGCATCATTTCCTTGTCTGGAATGGGCCACTGAGTCTGCAGACTTTCAAAGCCTCTTTTGTCTGCAAGGTGAGTCTGAACTGGTGGAATAGATCTCAGCCCTGAGATGCCAGCCAAGGAAGTCACTGAGCCCACTGGGCCCTCAAAGCTAAAAACACGGCCTGTGCCGGGAAATCTACGGGAAGCAGGTCTTGCTGACAGCAGGCCTTGGGCTACCTGCCAAGTATTTGCTAGCAGAGGGGCAACTGGAAGCGGCTGAGTGGAGAAGGAGGGCAGGGGCCTGTGGGCTGCACTGACAGACGCTGCAAACTGACATGGAGAGGACATGGGAAGATGTGAAAATGAGGGCGGCCACAGGCACAGGTGAAATCAGAGGCTTGGCTACGCAGCCCCCCAGCTGACCCATCTCTGAACATTAGAACACGAGTCACCTCAAATAAGCTACTTGTTGCAGTGTGATGGGTACCAGCCTGGGTTCGGCTCCAAGCCGTCCAGGGTGTAATTTTGGGCAAAGTCACTCTGCCTCCCTGGGCCTCACCTTTGACATCTACAAAGTAGGCATTCGTTCATTCAGTGATATTACTGACCACCTGTGCTATATGCCAGGCACTAGTTTTGGTGCTGGAATAGAGAGCCGTGAGCAAAACAGACAAAATACCTGCCCCCACCCCCGGCCCTTCCATTCTAGGGAGAGAGACGGACAATTAAGCGTTTAATTGGGAAGGATGTAAATATATACGTCAGATGGGGATGAGGGCTATGGAGGGAGATTAAACAAGGAAATGGGGCATTGAGTACAGTAGGTGCTTTGCAGGGAGGCGCCTCTGGGGACGCCATGGAGCAGAGGCGTGAGTGGCCTGAGGAAGCGAGTCATGCTGCCAGCTCTGGGAAGCCCTTAGAGGCTGGGGGACTGGAGGCTGGAGCTAGTTCAGTGTGTTTGACAATGGAAAGGGAGCAGTGTGATGATGGTGGAGTGAGTCGGAATTGGGGTGATGGGATGGTGGGAGGCGATGTCAAGGAGGTCATCAGACTCTAAATCACATGAGACATTATGGACCATGTAGGGCTTAGGTTTTCTATATTTAGTACTATTTTTTAAATCATTGCTGCTGCTGTTTATCATTTTGATGAATCTCTTTGACAATATGAGACTCTGAAAGAATTTAAGACATGAAGAAGATCATAGTACATGCAGAATGTTTATTTTTTAAAAGAAATTTGTCGATGACATAGTTTCATTCACAGGAGCAAACCTAACAGTCTGTTAGGGATTAGGGTGGAATTTTGATGATAACTTGCTAAAGGGCTCAGGAAGGCCCTAATCCTACCTTGACAATCACTACCACCACCCCTATTCCAGATTCCTAAAGTAGCTGAAAACACAAGGAGGAATCACAAATAAGAGTCTAAATACCATGAAATGTTAGCAGGTCTAGGTCCGCCACTCCCAGTGAAGGGTTCTCGGCTAAAGCTGCCCTGAATCCCTCCACTTAGGCCCCAGACCAAAGCAGTGCCATCTTCTACCCTCATTTTAAGTCAAAATCTCATTTGTGGATGTTACTTACTAAATATGTGACTCTTAAAGAGTCCCAACATACAGCAAACAATTATGAAAAGAGAGAGCAGGACATCTGGACCTTCTAGGAATCAGAGTTTTTGCTGCCAACTCCTGGAAGAGAATGGCGGAGAGAAAGATGGATGCTGGAGTTAGCTTCTTTGAGGAGCTGCAAGGCAGGAAGGAGGAAGTTAATAGGATGACCATCCAGATCAGCAGACACTCAGCTACAGAGAAGCAGAACGCAGAAGCCAGAATCACATGTGGTTGCCTAGCTTTTCAACCCAGCAATGCCTCTGCCTGCTGTTAAATGTAACACTGTGAAGTCCTGATCTTTGGCTAACAATTCCTATTTATAAGGTGTAGTAATGAAGGTTATAGAGTAAGGCAGAGGGTCATAAGTTGTCCTAGCATTAGAAACTGGAGCTGAGGGTGTGAGAGGCTGCCTACCTTCTGTCAACTCAGTGTCTGTCTGTCTGTCTGTCTTTCTCTCTCCTCCTGCAAAATATATGGCATGCCTAAGGCCTTGGAAAGGGGCACACTCAAAGGGCTTAAGGGTACAGTTTGGACCTGATAGGTCTTTGGTAACTGACAGGAATGTCCAGTATTTTATCAGCCACCCTTGGATTCCAGAATAGTCTGTCTGCCAGCATCTTGCCTTTCTCAGGAATTCTGGGCAATGTCTCTTTGTGCTGAAATTCTCCTTTAGTCGGGCTTCATGGTCAAGGCTGATAGCTGCTACCTTCACATTCCCACACGTTTTTGGTTTCTTGTGTACATTCCATTCAGTCATCCAATTCCAAGTCTCAATTTCCTTTTCTTTCCCATTGATCTCTTGGTCTAATAGCATCCTTCAGCTTATTATAATAATGATGATTGCAATCACCATTTTCCATTCTGTCATCAACATCATTATCATCATAAATGTAGTTATTAGTAAGGAAACATGAATATCTCTATGCTTTAGTAATATTATCTGCTTAGCCTCGCATACTTGCCAGGTGCCAGTTCCAGTGAGAATGCAGTGAAGGGCCCTGCAGGAAACTGAATGCATTCCATCTTGTCCATGTGTATGTGTGTCTGTGTGTGTGTGTGTGCACGTGTGTGTATACATGTGCATGCATGTGTGTTTTCTTTGAACTGGACATGTGTTTAATTATAAACAGGTGTTTATGTCTTCTTCTAATCTAGGAGGCTATAGAAGAGATTTTGTTAGTGGATGTGATTCCAACCATATCTAGCACTGATAACAGAGCCTGGAACTTAGAAAATGCTGCATAAATATTTGTGGTTAAATAATCACTGCCTTCCTCTGCAGCCTTTCATATTTCCCAATGGCTTCCCTAAGATATCTATACCCTAATCCCTGGAACCTATGAAAATGATACTCAAAAGGGATTTGCAG
Source organism: Pteropus medius (assembly GCF_902729225.1). Taxonomy (NCBI): domain Eukaryota; kingdom Metazoa; phylum Chordata; class Mammalia; order Chiroptera; family Pteropodidae; genus Pteropus; species Pteropus medius. Next base: position 4,094,595 of record NW_024347791.1, read on the forward strand.
ATATGATTATGATTGTGGCCATTTTTTAAAAAAATATTTCTTTATATTCCTTTCTCTTCTTCTCCTGGGACTTCAATTCCACATATATTAGACTGCTTAATATTGTCCCATAGCTCACCGAGGTGTGTGTGTAGTGAGGGGGTTAATAATTTTGTTCTTGGGCTTTGTTTTGTATAGTTTGTATTGCATTCTCTTCAAGTTCATTACTGTTCTCTACTGCAATGTCTAATCGGTTAATTCCAAACAGTGCATTTTCAATTTAAGATATTATATTTTCATCTCTAGAACTTTTGTTTTTCCATGTTAAAAATTTCCCATTTCTCTCATTATGTTAGTGCTTTTTCCTCTACATTCTTGAGAATGTAGAACCTATTTATAATAGTTGTTTTAACTTCCATTTTTGCTCTTCCCATCATGTCTCATATTTCTGGATCTGTTCTTATTGATTGATTTCTCTTGATTATGGGTCATATTTTTGTGCTTCCTCGAAAGCCTGGTAATTATGATCAAATGCCACAAATTTTACTTTGTAAATTTTATATGTCAGGTGCTGGATTTTGTTGTATTTCTTTAAATAGTGTTGTACTTTGTTCTGGGATGCAGTTAAGTTGCTTAGAATAAGCTTGATACCTTAAGGGCATACTTTTAAGCTTCTCTTAGGACAGAACTAGATAGAGTAATTAATCATCCCAGTATGCCTGGGACTAAGGAGGTTCCCAGGACATAAGACCTTCATTTAAATACTGGGGCTGTGTGGGTTCTGGAGGGTGTTGAGTCTACTGTTTTTCAGTGGTGCTTTCTCTGGCTTTGAGAAGTTTTCTTTCATGCATGCTCAGATCAGTACTCAGCCAAAGACTTGCAGATCTCCCTGGAGGCCTTTTTCTGTGCAGTCCCATCTTTTCCTGTGTTCTGTCCTGCAAATTCTAGCTGCCTTGACCTCTCTGAGCTCTAGACTCTGAGTCTTCAGCTCAGTGAGACTGCTGAGCTCTGTTGACATTCTCCCCTGTTGCTCCGTTGCCTGGAAATTGCATCCAGGCAGTCAGCGAGGGCAATTATAGGGATAGTTTCATTTGTTTCCTTTTTGCCAGGATCATAGTCCTGCCATGCCTGTTGTCCACTGTCTGAAAACTGTTACTTAATATGTTTTGTCTGGTTTTCTAGTTGTTTAAGATGGGAGTGTAAATATGGCTCCTGTTACTTCATTGTAGCCATAAGCAGAAGTCTTTACCCTATATAATTTATACTTCTATATATTTTATAAATTTATGTTACAAATATTTGAAGAGGTTGCTCTTTTTTCATTACACCATTTTTTTTGTACATTCAGTTTACCCTTATGAAGACAATGAAATATTTGAAAATGATAATGGCAACTATTTACAGAGATAGTCCTTCTGTGTCTCAGCCCCGTGCTAGGTGTTTCGTATACATTTTCCTGAATCTTTAAAAAACTTTTAAAGATAGATATTATTGATGTTATTATCTTTATTTTAGAGATGGCAAAACAGATTCAAAGCAGTTAATAACTTGACCAAATTCATTAGCTAGTATCTTGCCCAGCTTATATCTGAATGCAGTCTGTCTGAATATTCATTTATCCACAAGGCTTAATGTGTAGTATTAATAAAGATGACACATAAGAAAAATGTTTGGGCTAAAAGGTTTTTGGGTTCAAAAGGTTAATTTATGCAGAAAATTTAAGTGACTCTTATGATAATGTTTTACAATACGGGTGAATGGCCAGTGTGTGTGTGTGTGTGTGTGTGTGTGTGTGTGTGTGTGTGTTTGTGTGTTTGTGTGAGAAAGAGAGAGAGAGAGAGCCCACTAGAGAGAATGTGTGTGTGTGTGTGTACATATATTTGCATATATTATGCATATATATGTGTGTTAGGTGGAGTGAGTAAAGGAGCTTACCTAACCATATTGACTTTCGTTGAACCCTGACTCCTTTGCCTGCAATACCAAAATTGCATTTCATTTCCTAATTTATTTTATTAGTTTCTGAGGACTGTTGTAACAAATTACTACAAACTTGGTGGCTTAAAATGACATGAATTTATTCTCTCCCAGTTCTGGCGGCTGGACATCTGAATCAAGGTGCCGGCAGGTCTGCACCCTCTCTAAAGGCTCTAGGGGAGGGTCCTTCCTTGCCTCTTCCAGCTCCTAGTGAGTCCTGGAGTCCTCAGCTTTTGGAAGTGTAACTCTAGTCTCTGCCTCTGTCTTCACATGGCCTTCTTTCCTGGGTCTCTCTCTCCCCTTTTCTTCTTCATAGGGACTTCTTGTTGGATCTAGGGCCCACCTTAGTCCAGGATGATCTCATCTCGAGATCCTTAATTACATCTGCAAAGACTCTATTTCCAAAAATAGTCACATGTTCAAGAATCACCACTTAGGATGTGGACTGTTTTTTTTTTTAAGAAGATACAGTTGAACCCACTACAGTTTCTGTGAGAGCTCTGAAAATTGACTGCTCTTGAAGATTCTACCAGCAAGGCCATCATGCTGTCTTGATGGAGAAGTGGCTCAGATCCCTGTGTTCATTTTCATGGTGGTTGAGGTTTCTAGAATGTTAAATACAGAAGAGGACCCTTCTTTTGCTCTACCCAGCAGAGACTTGCTACCCTACAACCCAGGCATTGACCTCCTGTGATTACCCATAAACCATAACTGGGAAATAAATCTAGATACCCCGATCTGAGCCGGAAGAACTTGTAACTTGGATATCTAAGCCTCAGTGTGCCTTTTATCCAGGTAACTTTCTTTCCATTTGGGCAGTACGACAGCCCCTGGGCCTTTGCCATGTCTTGGGCGAAAATTCTATCATGCAAGATTCACCTCCTTTCTTTATATATTTGTTGCCCAACTATCCTGTGTTGCAACTTTCTGCTAACTTCTTTTTCTCCATAAACATAAGCAACAACTTACTTTTCTTGCTAATGCTTCTTTGTAATCTTGCCAGTGCAGTATCTTAAACATGATGGGACTGCATTTTTAAGGCATTAGACTTAATAATTAGGTCATTACCACTATTTACTAACCTACACTCATTAACAGGGCTCTTTGCTTTTCACCTTATTAAAGCATAATGAGGTTATTAATTAAAGCAAGAGACATAAGCACTCTGGGTTTACTTTAAGGCCATCTGGGGAGATGGTTAGGTCTTTGGTCGTAATTTCTGTTAAATGTTTCCAAGGGGATACATTTAAGTCACCATGAAATGATATTTCCCTTCAATGTAAACTTGTTTTTCTGTTTAAATGGGTTATTTTTAGGTTCCCCAAATTCCCAGTTGTAATCCACCTAATGCCTTAATTCAGCTAAACAGTGGGAGCAGTGGGGGGCAGCAATTAAAAGTACAGGCTGGAGCCAGACTGCCTGGGTTTAAATCCTGGCCCTGCTTCTTACTATGTGACATTGTGCAAGTTATTCCATCTCTCAATCTGCCTTGTTTCTTTTTTTTTTTTAATCTGGTCAAGTGTTAATTAAAAGAATTGCATACATGAAAACTGCTTAGGACAGTATCTGGCACACAGTGAGTATTTTATATATGTGAGCAGTTCTTTATTAAATCCAAAGAAATAGCTTTCGGTGTCTACTGTGTATTAGGCACAGTTTGGTACTCTGCACTTTCTAGGATGGAGTTACACGTTGAATTGTGTCTCCCCAAAATTCATATATTGGAGTTCTAACCCCTAGTACCTCAGAATGAAGTGATCTTATTTAGAGATACAATTTTTTTCAGAGATAATCAAGTTAAAATGAAGTCATGGGGTGGGCCCTAATCCAGTATGACCAATGTCCTGATAAAAAAGAGGAACTTGGATAGAGACACACATAGAGGGAAGACAACGTGATAAAACATGGAGAGAAGGTGTCTGTCTACAAGCCAAGGAAAGAGGCCTGGAACAGAGCCTCCCCATCAGCTCTCAGAAGGAACTAACCCTACCAACACCTTGCTTTTGACTTCTAACTTCCAGAACTGTGAGAAAAGAAATTTCTACTGTTTCAGCCACCTAGTGGTGGTAATTTGTTACAGCATCCCTTAGAAACTCATACGGGTGGTTCTAACATCAAATTATTATTGTCAGAGGGAGTATATAATTTGGCAGGGGAGATGTATTCCATAGGATTCTGGTCATAAGCAACAGAAATTCATTAAATCTCATTTAAACAAATAATAAAACAAAGATGAACTTATTAGGATACAGAGGCATTTCATAAAATCTAAGGGCAGGATTGCAGCTGGCACATAAACATCAAAAGTACTCTCATCTCTTGCTTCTGCTCCTCTGTGGTGACTCTTGCCCCACCCGCACTTTCTTTTTCTCTCTCTCTCCACCCTGGTTTTCTGTGCTTGCTTCCCCAATCCAGATGAACACATGGTCCCCAGTTGCACCCAGGTTTGTGTATAAAAGATACAGCCCCCTAGAAAGAAGCTGCATTAATTGCTCAGCAGATTCTAATTCTAATGGAAGGGCATCTTATTCCTCTACCCTGGGCCAGTTGCCAACCCCAGCAGCTTTGAGCAGGGGAACAGCATTTTACTGCACAGACATAGTGCTTCTGCTGCAACCATGTGGAAAGAGTGAGGGGAAGAGCTATGACCAAAAAGGGGAATAGATGACAGATAACCTGAGGAGGTTTCCATTAACAGTGACAAATGATCACATAGCTGTGATGCCACACCACGGCACAGTATGAAGCTTAAGAAGTCAAGAGAAAATGTCATATTAAACAGCGTTTAGTCTCTTGTAGTCCTGGAGCTAGAGTTGGTTCTTCCACCTTCAAGGAGATAGAAATCAGTACTAGTTTAAAGCATGGGTCGTAGACTCAGAGACACACGAATTTCAATCCAACTTTGCCTTTTATTATGTATCTTGGACATGTCACTGTGCCTCTCTGCACCTCAGCTTTCTTATCTTTCAACAAGGGAAGTAAATAATATTACCAATTTCCTAATTTCAGATCAGGTATAAATGTGTATTTGGCACATATAAGTACCCAATAAATGTTAGCAGTTATTAGCATCATTAGGATCTGATGAATCTTTTTTGTTTCGCTTTCTCTTTCAGGCTGAATTCTCGGAACTGAACCTGGCTGCCTATGTTACTGGGGGCTGTATGGTGGACATGCAAGTCATGAGAAACGGGACCAAGGTTGTCAGGTAAGGAGGACTGAGATACAGAAAGCCTTCATTTGAGACGTGTGTATGAGGTACCACACATAACCAACCCCTCTATCTAGTGTCTATGACTTAACTCCTGCACTACTTGAACTTTCCCTTCCAGAATGTCTGTATCTAAAGAGTTCTAAGTGTTCTTGCAATAAAAATGGCTAGAGGCACAAATACTATGGAAAAGCAACTGGGGTGCCCTGGAATGAACCATGGGCTTGGAGAGAAAAGATGTGGGCTCCGTTTCCAGCTTTGTGGATCTATTTGAGCATATTATTTAGTCTCTTGCCCTCTGACTCTCTTTGGCAGCATGTTGATAGCAACACTGAAATAGAAATCATAAATGTGAGAGCACTCTATTAATTCTAAAGTGCGGCACAAATATAAGTATTTATTAGAATGAGCTGCATCCTGCTTTCAGCAGTATGGCAGGCTGAATGTTTGGAAAACCCCCTCCCAGGACATCAAACCTAAAAGCACTGGATATGATATTTTCCGAGAAATCTGTTTATAATACATGCTCAGCTGGAGGGGAAGTGAGAGAACTCTTCAAAAGCCCAGAAATGTCAAGAGAATAGAAATTCATAAAAGAGGTAAATAGTCATAATAATATATTCCTATCTAGTTAAGTACCCAGCGGATGATACAAACTAAGTCTAGTGAAGGTTTAGATGGGGAAGAAATAGGATTCAAATTTGGAGAAGTAGAGAAAACAGAAAGAACTACGAAGAAAAGGTGGCATTTTTTCAGAGCCTTGTCAATTGATGGAATATGGGCATTCTATGCATTCTAAGGGTAGAAAACAGTCTCTTCGTAAATACAGATAGGCCAAAAAGAAAAAGAAAAAGAAAAAGAGAGAGAGAGAGTATGTCTGAGAAATTATGATCATTCAACTAGTTCAGCCATTATTACTGAGTGCCAATCTTGTGTCAAGAAAGACATTTCATAACTTCCTATTTCCAATAATGGTGGACTAGATATTTGGACTAACTCTTCCACTTAAAACAACTTAAAAACTGGTTTCAAATAATCATCAAAGCCTTCAAAGAGTTGGAATACAAAGTATAACCAGGAAGAGAATGATGGAGAAATGGAAACTCAAAGAGATAAATGAATATAAAAGCTACCTTTTCCTGAGTGTATTTGCTAAGTCTGGCAAATTTGAAAATTGGTTTTGCTAGCCCATCACAGGCAAGGGAGACAGAACTCAACACCCAGGGCCACTCCAGGTGGGGAATGTAATGGTAGACACTTTCTACAATAAGCTGAGACCAAAAGGATTACACCTTAAAAGTGAATGTGAATTATAAGCAGATGAACCCTCACAAGTAATCGCAGAGTGAACTGCAATTGTATTGGTCTTCCAGAGAACGTTAAGCATTAAATTTAGTTTATAGTGGCCCTAGACATGTCAAAAATAAAAGCAAATCCTATGTAGAGGAAGACACTTTCATCCTAACCTTCAAATAATTATTCAAATAATTGTTTTACAATAGCTAGCACATAGTCAAAGATAACCAGGCACAGACACCATTAATGAGAAGAAACAAGAATAAACAGAAAGAGACCCTCGTATCTCAGATATTGGATCATCAGACTGAGATTCTTAAAAGAAAAAAAATCACACATATTAAGCTGAAAAAAAATCAGATTTGAAGATATCTGTAAGGAATAGTAAACTATAAAAAGTGACACGACCAATTAAAAAAATAAATAGAACTTCTAGAAATGAAAATATTAATAACTAAAATCATTAGTTAGTTGTATTGTATTTAACAGCATATTAGATACAACTGAAAAAGCGTTAATAAAGTGAAATGTAGAGCTGAAGAAATTATCCCAAATGAAGTACAGAGAGAAAAAAATTGGAAAAGCAGAAGAGATGGTTAGATCTCATGAGAAGGTCTAATATTGATTTAATCAGATTCTCAAAAAAGAAAAAGAAAAGAAAATGGAACAGAAGCCGTATTTTAAGACATGATGGCTTGGTATCAGAAAGATACCAAACCACAAAAACAGAAGCTCAACAGATTTAAAGCAGGATAAATGAAAAGAATTCCACACCGATCCACAATAATGTAAGTGCAGACAGATGAAGAAAAATAAAAAATAGCCAGAGAAAAAAAGGCAGATTGCTTTGACTAGACTAACAGACTGCCTGCTGGTTCCCAGGCAGCAGGGTTGGTGGCATGATATATTCAGGGGCCAAAAGAAAATAATTGCCAACCTATAATTCCATCCTCAGGGAAACATCTTTTATGAATGAAGGCAAAATAAAAATATTTACAGAGAGAAGACCCTCAATAAAGGAAATTGTAAAATATGTGCTTTAGGCAAAAAATAAATAAATGAAATAAAATAAAATAAAAATCCCGGAATAACATAGAGCAGCAAGAAAAATGAAGGGCAAAGTATGTGGTAACTGTTAATAAACATTGTCTTTAAATATAATGATAATAATAATTAATAAATGCCTTATGAAGGATTAAAATATATGAGGGGTAGGGATTAAAATACACAACCGTAAGTTGGTAGGGGCTGGGGGTCAGTTAAGGTGTTCTGAGACCACTGTGTGGTCAGGGAGGAAAGTCAATGTATTGATTAACAACAGTCAAAGACAAATGATGTAATTCTTTGGTAATTGCTAAAAAAAAACAGAATGTGATACTTAAAAAGTACAAAAGAGGACAAAAAGAAATAGTAAAAGAAGAAAGGAAATACCAACATAGAACAGATGTTATAAATAAAATAAGGTGTAGACTTAAATATATCAGCAGGCTGATATCACTGTAAATGACTTGTACTAGCAGTACTGGTTATTAAAATATTGAAGTATTTTTATACAAGTTGATAAACAGCTTCTGCCCTGAGCCTTCTGAATGCCTTCAGCCCCCTCACCCCATGGATGGGCATGACCATTGGCTGCTCTTTTGTCCTCCAATTCGCCACACTCCTGATCCCCAGTCCATATCCTGTTCTTCCCATGGTCAGAGGATGCCTGAAACTGTAGGAGAGACACAACTTTGGAAGCGGTGGTGGAACCCCAGAGAGTAAATGCTTTGTTCCCTCTGTCCCTTCAAGGCTGTAAATGCCTGAGTCCCCTGGAGTTGCCCTCTCATGGTCACTTGTGAGAATTGCAACCTCTACAAAGTGTGCCCTACTGGTAGTTAAATATTTATTAAACCACCAATCTATATCAGTACTTACATTAAATGTAAGTGGACTAAATGCTCTAATTTACAGAGCATCTACACAAGATTGTCAGAATAGATTCTTTAAAATCCAACTATATTCCATTCAAGAGATTTATCTAAAATGTAAGAATATAGGAAATTTGAAAGTTAAAGGACCAAAAAATATACATAACCATGGAACTACTGGGCAAAAGAAAGCTAATCAATGTAGCTATATTAATATCAGGGGAAAAATAGACTTCCAGATGAAAAGCATTACCAGGGAAAAGAAAGAAATCCATTATGATAAAGGGTTCATTTGCCCAGAAGAGATCATTTTAAATTTATAAGCACCAAATAAAACGGCCTCAAAATATACTTCAAAAATTGGCAAAACTACAATGAGAAATTAACAGTCCATCATCATGGGAGAGTTTGAGAATGGTGCTAGAAATACATATTCATTTACTTCTCACAGGAGCCTCGTTGTAGACGAGCCATCTTCTTCCTGAATTAACAAAATTGTTTACAAAAATAAATTTAAAAAATGTTTAAGGTGTTTTCTAATCAGCTATTCTCCCAGTATTTAGGAATGGCAGGCTGTAAAGATAGTTGTTACGAGCTGAATTGTGCCCCTCTCCCCACCCCGCCAAAAAAACAAAAAAGATATGTTAAAGTCCTAACCCCTAGAACCTCAAAATGTGATCTTATTTGGGAATAAGGTCATTGCAGATGTAATTAGTTAAGATGAGGTCATACTGGAGTAGTGTGGGCCCTTAATTCAACATAGCTGGAGTCTTTATAAGAAAAGGAAAATTTGGACACAGAGACATAGGGAAAATGCCATGTGATGATGGAGGCAGAGACTGGAGTGATGCATCTGCTAGCCAAGGAACACCACGGACTGCTTTCCATTACCAGAAGCTGACAGACAGACACGGAACAAATTCTCTCAGAAGGCCTCAGAAGAAACCCACCCTCCCAGCACCTTGATTTCCAACTTGATAACCTCTAGAACTGTGAGAGAATAAATTTCTGTTGCATAAGCCATCAGTTTGTGGTATTTGTTAAGGCAGCTCTAGAAAACTAACACAGTAGTGCTTCTCAAGTGCAGACAAACCTGGAAATATTGCTAAAATGCAGATTCTAATCCATTAGGTATTCAGGTAGGACCTGAGATTCTGAAATTTCCTGTGAGTTCCTAGACGAAGACTTTGCTGCTGGTCCTGCAGACTTCAGTTCGAGCAGCAAGGGTGTGGACAAGCTCCCACATGCCGTTACTGTTGGTAGAAGACCATGCCTTGGGTAGCCAGGGCTGTAAGGGAAGTGCCAATGCAGCCAAAGCCCTCAGCTTAAGGATCTGTGGGGGCCACAGAGATTTATTCTGTTCATGCCCAGGTTGACGCTTACAGTCTCAGTCAAGCAGCTTGTTTTGGCAAGCCACAGGTGGCAGACCTGTGAGAACATGCACACAAACTAGGTACTCTCTGCCTGACTCACAATGTGTCTTGTAGGTAGAAAGTCAGTAAATTCTTCTTCGGGTACATGGTCTTACAAAGTAAGAATTTTGAGCCATGCTTTTGACTTACAGTATATTCTTTCAAAGAGACTTGGGTGTCGAATTGAAAATGTTCCCTAAGCACTTCCAAATGTGCAAGATGAGCAAGCCTAGACCTTCCAAAGGCTTCCTCCTGGGGCACGACTTCAGAGAAGTAACCAGGACCAGTGGTAGAGCGGACCACTGCTGGTTTTCTTCAGCATCTATTCTTTCTTCTTTGGGGAATAGCACCTAGGTCTTCTATTGGGGTAACCCCTCTCCAACGTGTAGTCTATGTGGTTTCTGGTATGTAAGCAGCCCTAGAATCAGATTATCACACTGGGACCCAAGCCAGGCCGGTGAGAATCCATTGTGAGACTTTTGCTGAAACTTTTAGATGAGAGACACATACATTCTGCTGTGGCTGCTGAGCTGGTGGGATGGATGCCTGGAAGAGATGATGGCCATCCCTCTTTCTCCTTGAGGGTACAATGTACAGTGTACAGAGGGTACAGATCGAAGCCAAGGCAAAGGAAAACACAGCCCGATGTGTGTGTGTGTGTGATGTGGCGTGGGTGTGGTGGGTGGATGGGTGTGTGGTGGGGTGGGGTGAGAGAGACAGAGAAGAGTAGAGAGAGCAGAGAGAGAGAGAGAGAGAGAGAGAGAGAGGAGAGAGAGGAGAGAGAGAGTCAATGACTGGTGATGTTATTCAAAGCCCCGGATCCAGACTTATCTCCAAACCCTATCCCCGCCCCCTACCCGCAAAAATCTCTTTTTGATTAAGCCAGCTGGAATTATACATACACAATTTATGAATTTTTATTTAACAAACACTTTTTAGCAATTCCTACGTGCTAGGCACTATTCCAAGCACTTAACATATATTGACTCATTTCATCCTTTCAACAACCCTATAAGGTATGTACTATTATAATCCACATTTTCTAGATAAGGAGGCTGAAGCACCAATAAGTTGAGCAATAGAATCAAGATCTCCAGCCCCTAAGTGGCAAAGCTAGGATTCAAGCCTAGAAGTCTGGCCTCATAGCCTGTGTGGGACACTACTACACTAGATTACCTCTTTAACAAGGGGGAGACTATTTAATAATCAGAGATGCTTAACAAGGCAGTAAGTTCCCCATTATGAGTGGTATGCAAAGGTATGGCAACCATTCCGCAGAAAAATATTAAAGGGATCCAAGCATTTGACTTTTAGATGGTGGGAATTCAGTGAAATGAAAGGACACTAATTAGTAAGATGAAAACATACGAACATATAAAACACATTGATATAGTTATTTGGTCAGATTAAGAATACTGTAATACTATAAGGATGGTGTATAATCACTTTTAACTCTAGTATAAAGGTTAAAGACAAAAATACTTAAAATAACTAGCTACAATGATTTGTTAATGAATATACAATATAAAAAGATGTGAACTGTGACATCAAAAGCATAGAATGTATGGAGGGGGAAGTAAAGAGTAGAGTGTTCGTATGTGATCCGAGTTAAGCTTAAAATAGACCGTTATAACTATAAGATATTTTATGTAAGACTCATAGTAACCATAAAACCAAAACCTATAGTAGATGCAGAAAACAAAAACAGAAAGGATTCAAAGCATACCACTACAGAAAACCATCGAATCACAAAGGAACACAGCAATAGAGGAAGAAACTACAAACCAGCAAGAAAACAACAAAATGACAGTAGAAATCCTTACCTATCAATAACTACTTTAAATGTTAATGGATTAAATTCTCCAGTCAAAAGACACGGCGTGGCTGAATCAATTTTAAAAAATGATCCAACGATATTCTGCCTACAAGACAATCAACTTTAGCTTTAAAGGCACACATATGCTGCAAGTAGAGGGATGAAAAAGGATATCCCAAGCAAATAGAAAACAAAATAGAGCAGGGGTAGCTATATTTATATCAGATAAAATAGACTTTAAGTCAAAAACTGTAACGAGACCGAGGACAGTGCATAATGATAAAGGCGTTAATTCATCAAGAGGATATAATAAGTGTGTATATATATATGTAATATAATAATAATTGTAAATATATATGCACCCAACATAAGAGCACGTAAATATATAAAGCAAATATTAACAAATGTGAAAGGAGAAATAGCAATACAATAATAGTAGGGAATTTCGATAACTCACTTTCAACAATGGGTATATCATACAGACAAAAAATCAATAAGAAAACACTGGGGCTTGAACTATACTTTATACCAATAGACCAAACAGACATATAGGGAACATTCTTTCTATCCAACAGCAGCAGAATACACATTCTCAAGTGCACACAGAACATTCTCCAGAATAGATCATATGTTAGGGCACAAAACAAATCTTAACAGATTTAAGAAGATTGAAATCATATCAAGTGTCTTTTCAGATCACAGTTGTATGAAACTAGATAATAGGAGGAAAACTGAACTAAAAGATAGTGGTTAACTATGGGGAGCGATGGATATATAATTAACTTGATCATGGTAATCGCTGCAGAATGTATACATATATCATTAAACCTGAGAGGGAAAAAAGAAAGTGGCAGCACTTAGATTTGAACCCAAGAGTCTGATTCTATGTCAAGGGAATGTCCAAATGTCTTTAAATCCTGAGATTTTGTTATTCTCTTCCTTGCATTACCCCTGTCCACTCAGTGGCATCTGGTCCTGTTGAGCTCACCCCATGCTGGCATGAGTGAATTCTGAGATTGTACAGAAAATAGCAGGAAGTAGAGATTTCTCCAAAGTGCTGAGTGTGGCTCAAGTTTACCCAAAGTAGAGGATGTCAATGTTGCTCTATCTTAGAAATATATTGCTTAGACCTGAGACTCGACCTCTGTGAGCCTCAAGTTTTTTTTTTTCTGTAAAAGGCAATTGTATTATTTTATATAGTTTTTGTAAGAATTAAATGAGATAATATATGTGAGAAGTTTGTTCATTCATTCCACAAATATTGATTAATGGCCTACTATGTTCCAAGCTCCATTTTAGATATTGGGATTTGTATTGGACAGGGGCTAGGCAAAAAAACAGAATTTACCCCCAAATGGTTTAAATAAAGAGATTTTAATGAACGAACCACTTACAGAGGAGTGTGTGGGGCTTAGGGAACATGAGACATCCATTATCTAATAACAGCAAACAGCAGAAGGCTGAAGTTGGATTCAGCCTTCCTCTTCTGTGCTCACAGGCATCTAGGACTTGCCCAGATTGGTGGTGTGGCTTCAATGGCAGAAAGCCATTATCATCCCTAGAGGTGAAGGGACAGGAGTGGAAATAGAATTGCTGGACTTAAATCTAGTAGGTTTCATCTAGACTTGAGCAGGAGGTCTGCTCAGTTGAAATTGTAGTTCTGGAGGAAGTTGGCTACCTTCAAAGTCATGGCACTGAAGCAGGGTGGGCACTAGCAAGAAATACCACCCTTCCCTGCCCTCTATTCTGCTGGGGTCTCACGTTGGCCCAAGCCAAGCAGAGACAGTTGAGTCAGAGAGCCAGGTTGATGCTGTCCCCAGAGGTCAGCCTCCTGGGGCCCAGAGCAGGATAGAGATGAGTGGGATGGGGGCAAGAGGACAAAAAGAGAATAACTCTCTTAGAAAATCATCAGTGAACAGAACAAATTAAGTCCCTTTTCAAGTTCAGATTCTAGTGTGCTTTGTTAATGGCAACGAACACGAGCTGGTTACATCATCTGTAATTGCAGTAATTAAATCAGTAGCACACCCCTAACTCTGATTTCTGTCAAACACCCAAACTAAGGGCAGCCCGTTTGAGGTGCTTAACAGCAACCCAGACATCCAGGTTCTCAGCAAAGTTGCAAAATTTTATTTAGGAAGCAGAGCAGGGGCCATTCCAGGTCATGTTAAGATTCATGCTTTGTGGATGGCCGTGGCCTTTCTGGGCCCAAATTCAAGCCTGGCTTCACAATGGAGCAATAAAAAAAAGAGAGAGAGAGAGTCAGTTGTGTCTATACCGATAGATGGGATTTGAAATACAGGACAGGAGAAACCAAGAATGAGAAACACCCAAGAGGCAGACATTAATGAGGCCTCAACCTAATTATTGCAAGTCCTGCTCTCGGTTTCTAGCGTTAGGCAACTCTAAATTACAGGCACCTGTTCAAACCACAGTGGCTGATAATATGCATCTGCTCATTAGAAGGTCAGACCTTAGGGGTGAAGAGAGGGAGCCAAGAATCATAAGTAACACAAGACCGTGAGGAAAGGCATCGGAGACTCCAGTATCCCCTTCACCCCCAGGACCTACCCCAGACTTACTGTTTCCAGGGAGGATATTTGGAACAAGATGGAGATACGTGGGGCTTTCCCAGAGAAGAGGATATTTTATAAAATTTTAGAGGTCCAGAGTTAGGAGAGTCCCTTCGAATTTTCTGTGTGTCCCCATTTTATAGATGGGCAAACTATGGTCCGGGGGACAGAGAGGAGGTCAAATGTCCAAGTCCTCTTAGCACATGAGTTCCTGAGCCAGAGTCAGCTCTCAACTTTCCTGATCTCTATCCTGGAAACTCTCAAACATGCCATTAAAGAACATTATAAAATGGTGTGCCTTTACTCTTTATTGCCCAGTCTTTTGAGCATCCTGAACCTGGATTTTCAAATTCCAGATATCCATTCATTCAGCAAATATCTACTGAGCACATTCAGAGTGCCAGGCACAGTCCGGCAAATATTACAAAGAGCGCAGTTTCTGCCCTGACTTCTCGGTCTGTGTCTTTTTGGAAAAGTGCTCCCTTTGACTCTCCTAAATGGTTACACACCCACTGAGCTTTTCCTACTTTCCTTTCTTTCATTCATTAAAGATGTGCCAGGCACAGAGGATACAGCAGTGAACAAAATAGACAATAGTCCTTGTGGAGCTAGACTTAAGTTGCAGAAAGCAGACAACAAAGTAAGCAAATATGCATTTTAATGGCAGGTCGTGAGAACTGATTGAAAGAAAGAAGAGATAGAGAGTGACTGGTATTTGAGGAAAGGCGAGCAGCAAGGCCTCTCTGAATAGAAACCTACATAAAGTGAGCAGAGCAAGCCCTATGGATTTGGGAAGGAGCTTCTCCCTCTGTCTCTTGACTTTGAGTGGATGTGCACACTGGAAAGGGGCAGCTCTGGGGCCAGAAGAGGCAAAGAAGAGAGGCAGAGACCTTCGTCGGCTTGGTGTACTCATGCCCAGGGTCACGTTTCCACATCCCATCTCTGCTTTCTTTTCTGAAGTTGGATTCAGCCTTCCTCTTCTGTGCTCACAGGCATCTAGGACTTGCCCAGATTAGTGGTGTGGCTTCATGGCCGAGAGCCCACATAGGGAGGCAGGGCAGACCACCCGTGGTGGGTCCCAGCTCTGCCTTCCATAAGCCATAAGGCCCTGGATAAGGCTCACCACCTTCCTAGCTCTTGGGTTCCCCATCTGTAAAGTGGGAACAAGTATGTATGAATGATATGTATGGAGCAGGTAGAGTGATATTTGGTGGACAGTCTTTGCATTGTTCTTCCTTCATCTTGAAACACTTCCGCAGATGTTATCATGTCTCACCTCCTTTCAAATTTCTGATCAAATGCCATCTTTGCAGAGAGAACTTGTCAGACCATACTGTCCCCACTCTCGAGGCCCAACTATGCATTTTTTTTCTTCAAGCATTTATCACTGCCCAAAATTATAGATAGATGATAGATGATTGATAGAGAGATGAGGACGTGGTTCCATAGTGTAGCAGTTAGCACATCTGCTTTACATGCAGAAGGCCCTGGGTTTGTGCCCCAGTGGAGCCACAGTCCATGGTCTATGGCCATGCCACCCTGAACAAGCCCGATGTCTGATCTCGGAAGCTAAGCAGTATCGGGCCTGGTTAGTACTTGGATGGGAGATCACCTAGGAAGACCAGGGGCTGTAGGCATAAATAATAATAATAAAAAAAAGGTAGATGATAGATTATATATATATATATTAATATAACATATCACATATTTTATAGAGATAATATATGCTATTATATAATTACATTGACTAGATACAAACATTAATGTAATATAATATATAATAAATATGATATATAAAATATATGACATTTTATGTATTATATTATAGATAAGATATGCTATTATATAATTTTAGTTTGTTCCCACTGTGTTCCTAGCCCCTGTCACAAATCAGGTTCTCAATAACTATTTGTTCAATGAATGAAGGGATGAACCAGCCCTAAGCAATGGCTAGGTGTCCTTGTTCTTATTGCTCTTCCTGCACTGTGACTGATCTAGGAGGGTAGTAATTATTATTTACTTCTCATGTCTCCCACTGGGCTGGACCTTTCTGGAGGATCAGGTTAAGGACTGTTTTTCCTGGCACAGTACTTACGTCTTTGCTGAAACCACTCAGGACCCTCTGACTCTTCAAATGAATAAGAACCCCACAACTTTGCAAAGTAAAGAGCTTGCGACTGAGAGGCCTCCAGCCTTAGCTTGCACCAGGCACAGACTTGTTGACCAGCACACCGCCTACTGCCTCCTCTCTCGAGGAGGGGACAATGAGTCATTGAGGGTCCCAGCAGAGCAGCTTTGGAGGGGGAAGGCCCCGATCTATCTCTTCACCCAGGGCCTTTGCCCTCTCCAGTGCGAGAGAAAGCTGGGTCCCCAGGGACTTGCAGAGGTGGGGCGTGGGAACGGGAAGAGAGCTGCACAAGAAAGAGACAGTGAGAGTCTGTAAAGAAATGCCAGGCTCTGCTGCCATGTGTCTCCAGCCAACAGGCCAGTGGCAGATCTGCCAATTCCCCCAGGAGAGGGAGCGGTGCTCTGATGGAGGAAAACAGTGTGGCTCCCGATTCCCAGAATGGCTCCAGGGCTGGGTCCCACTTCACCGTCCTCTCTCCCTTCACCACCCCCCACCCTGGGGACTCACTCCCGACCTGTGGGAGAAATCGCCCCGATGGCCACTTCACCCTTTTGGCTTTGGCCTTTTCTCATTCGGAAGCAATCATCCTTTACTAAAAGGCTGCTGGGTACTGGAGACTTCTCCGTGGCAGGTAATTTCATCCTCTTTTGAAAGAAATGAAGGAACAATTTTGAGAAGGGTAATGCCTAATCCGAGGTCACACAGCTAATGAGTAGGGCGTTGGGGTTCAAATCCCCATGACTTCACATCACACTACCCTTTTACCCGGTTGGCACAGCTTGATACTGAGAAGTACATTTGCACTGGTGTCAGGTGATCCTGGGTTCGAATCTCAACTCCTCATTTGCTTTTTGTGTGACTGCACAAGTAACTTCACCTTCTGATTCCCGGACCTTCAATTGTAAAACTGAAATAATGCCTATTTGAGGACTAAAAAAGGAAAAGTCTGCTAGTGCCTGAAACACAGTGGGTGCTCTCTAAATGCGCACTCTGCCCCTTCCTCACCCGCTCACCCCACGACTCATCTTGCAAACCCTTCCTTTCCTGGCCCCCCAGGGTGAGCCTGGTGGGGAGCGGGAGGATGAGACTGTCTAGAGCCTCCTCCCCCTCCCCTGACCCCAGGCGACATGGTGGAATGAGCTAAACTATTTTCAGAATCTCTCCCTTCATTTAAGCAGGTCCATCTGCTTCCGGAGGGCTTGGTGATCCACCAGTTCAGTGATTTTTAAACTTTTTCACGAAGGCAAATAATTTAGGAACCCCACTGCCCTACTTATTAAAATGCAGATGCTTGGGCCCCATTACCAAAAAGACTGATTCCTGGGTGGGGCACAGGGATCTGCATGTTGTCAAGCTCTAGCTGTGAGGCTCCAAGACCAGGAGTCCAAGGACCCTACTTTATTTTATTTTTTTTAGGACCCCGCTTTAAAAACCACTGCACAAGCAGCCTGTGAAGAGGGGTGGCAGAGAGACAACGAAAACGCAGAACAGCGTATTATTTTAATTTGTTCTGCATAGTTTTAGAATAAATGTGAAAATTTTAGTGACAGTCATACACACACAAAAAAATCAATTTGAACTTGCCTTGAGAAGTCTGAGATTCCAAGTCTGTTTCTACCAGTTACTGACTGTGGGGCTGTGGAACAGTAATTGTTTTCTTTCTGAGTGTGTTTCTTCAGTTGCGAATGAGGGTGGCAACTTCAAAGGACAGTTGAATGAATCAGAAGGGGGAAATGGATGTATGGAATATACTTGATAATCTAGGAGTAGTGTGTACACATTAGATATTACATGAAGACAAACAATTTTTTTCTGGGACATTTCATTTCGATAACAAATAATATTTCTGTGCTATTAAGCTTATTTTCTGGCGTTCTGCAATCTATTCTTTTACTTTCTGTGGTGTTTATTCTGATGGCAGTGAGATGTCTGAGAATGAAGTTGACCCTTGGACAAGCAGCTCTTCATTGAAAGAGGTGGCCTCAGTGCCACCACCACCAGGTTATATGCGGTCTGCAGACCCCTGACTTTCTCCTACAGATGATATCGGTGGTGTGTATGTGTGTGTGTACGTGCATGTGTGCGTGCGTGTGTGTGCAACATTTTTCTTATCCGCATTTTCTTATTCTCCACCACCAGTCCTACTACAGACCAAATCAACTTTCTCTCTCACCCGGATTTCTGCAGTTCCCTCTTCACTGCTCTCCTCGTTTCTGCCGTTACCCCGTTTCAATGATCAATTGCTGTGCAACAAACTACCCCAAAACTTAGTTGCTTGAAATCACAACCGTTTTACCTGCTTGCAGTCTCTGGGTCAGGAATTTGGGCAGAGTTCGGTGAGCTGGTTGTTCCGCATGTGGTGTTGGCTGAGTTGGTCACTGGGCTTTATTCAGCTGGGGGCTGGGCTGAGCCGGGCTGGGCTGGAAGGTCCCAGTAGGCTTCACGCTCATGTCGGTGCTTCAGTGCATCTGCACGTGGTCTTGCTTTCTCCATGCAGCTATTGAGCTTCTTCACAGCAATTTGATCTCAGGATAGTCGGACTTCTTAGATGGCAGTGTCAGAATTTAGGCTTCTTTCTAGTTTTAAATTGTAAAACTGAAATAATGTTACAAGAGGGGTGGAGGGTGTCGATACCTCAAGAGTTAGAAGTTACGCAGCATCACTTCTGCTACATTCTAGTGGCTAAAGACAGGCAAAGGGAAAAACTAGATTTAAATGAAAGGAGCAGCCAAGAATTTGAGGATGCATTAATCCACCGCATCCCCCTTCTATCCATTCTCCCCACAGCAACCAGAGTGATTCTTCTGAAATTAAATCAGATACCAAGCCCATGTTTAAAACCATCCGAGGGCTTCTCATCCCTCGTAGAGTGAAATTCACAGTCCTGACCATAGTCTTTAAGACCCCAGATGGAGCAGACTTACGCTATCTCTTCACCTTTCTTCCCCTCGGCCGTGCTGGTGCTCCTATTCCTTGGTGTTCTTTAAACGGGTCGGGTGTCTTCTTCCCTTCTCAGGGCCTTTGCACCTGCTATTCCTTCAGCCTAGGAAACTTTTCTTCCGGGTATGAACACAGCTCACCCCCTCACTACATTTTGGCCTTGCTCATATGTTGCCACTTCCTTCTTTGACCGTGCTATCTAAAATAACCTCCCATGTGGATTTCTATCCCCTCACCCACCTTTACCTTTTAACAGCGTGCAGCACTGCTTTTATGTTTGTGAACGTGGTCCTTGCCTATCTCTGCACTAGAACATAAGCTTTTTGAGGGCAAGGGTCCTTTCTATTTTGCAAATAACCACATCTCCAGTCCCTAGAATGGTGGCTGGTACCATTTTGGTTGAACAAGTGACTGATTTCTTCTTCCATCCTGCATTTTGTTTTACTTTCTGCATTTGCACCTACCTCCCCGCCCCAAACTGGGAGGTCTTTGAGGGCAGGGGTCATGTTGCTTTGCTCATTATAGCCAGCTAGCACCTGGTGTAGTCCTTGCTAACTGTCTATTGGGAGCTAGATTTGAATTCCACCCCTTGTTTGAAGCTCCAAGCTTACTCTTAAAATTTTCTATTGTTCTCCTTGCTCTGAAACATACTGAGCTCATACTATGTTCCATATAATGTGATCAGCTAGTGAATAGCATGCATTGTCTTACTACAATGTCAAAATGGTGCCACGTGGTAGAGCTTGTTACTATCTCTATATAACAGATGAGAAAACTGAGTCACAGAGTAGGTCACACAGAAAGTGGCAGAACCAGGATTCATACCCAGGCAGGCCGATTCTAAATCCTTGCTCTTAATAGCTATACAGTGCTGTTTCCCACACGATTGAGTCCTTGGTCCTGACTAGTCTGTTTTGTGCCACTTCAAAACTGTTCTATGCTTGTGTCACTTATTTCCCCATTTCACTCAGGTTTGTATCTCTTGATCCTCTTTTAAGCCAGCTTTATCACTTACATTGGGAAACATGATGAAACTTTCTGTGCCTCAGTTTCCCCAGATACAAAACAGATAATGATCCTACCTAATCACAGGTGTGGTTGAGAGAATGAAATGAGCTAATTCACAAAACCATTTACAACAATACCTGCCATATAGTTAGCGCTCAATAAACCTTAGTTATTGCTATTATTATTTCTTTTCTCCAAAGTATGAAACACAGTTTTAGCCCTGGGACATACATTCTGATACTTTTGCTTCAGCCAATAAACAGTGAGCCTTTTTACCTGCTTCAAAACACTGTTGCAAGATGCCCACTATCCCCACACAAAGACCTTTGTGTCCTGACACCTTTGCCATTCTTCTCATCGTGATATTCTTTCACATTCAGCCAGTGTGAACTGAATGCCTGCCTTGTGCCAGGCTTTCTGCGAGGCACTTCCTATACACTGTGTCACTTTATATTCTTGTCCCATATCACAGATGGAAGAACTGAAGTCCTCAGAACTTATGTAACTCGCCCCAAGGAAACAAGAAAATAAGAAAAACATAACTGGTCCTCCAGTCTCCTCTGCTCTTTTCCAATCTATTTTCTACACAGCAGCCAGAATGAGTTTTTATTTCTCTTTTTAATTGATAGACTTAATTTGTTTAGAGAAGTTTTTGGTTCACAGCAAAATTAAGAGGAAAGTTCTGAGAGTTCCCTTATACTCCCTGTCCCCACACACGAACGGCCTCCTGCATTATCAACAACCCCCCACCAGACTGGTACATTTGTTAAAGCTGACGAACCTACATGACACAGCATCACCTGAAGTCCATAGTTTACATTAGAGTTCACCCTTGGTGTTGCACATTCTATAAGTTTTGACAAAAGTATAGGGACATGTATCTGCCATTAGAGAAGCTTACAGAACAGTTTCACTGCCCTAGAAATCCCGTGTGCTTCGACTATTCACCCCACCACCCCCAACCCTTGCCAACTACTGATCTTTTTACTGTCTGTAGTTTTGCCTTTTCCAGATTGTCATATAGTTGAAATCATATAATATGTACTCTTTTTAGAATGAGCTTTTGAGAACTCTAATTTCATCAGTTAAAACCCTTCAATACTTTCCTTGTACTCTTAGGATGAAGACCAGAATTTTTACTGTGATTAGCACGGTCTGGCCGCTGCCCACCTTGCCAGCCTCTTTTGCTTGCTCTGCATCAGCCACATTACCTTTTTCTCAGTTTTCAATCCTCACCTGCTATTTCCCATCACAGGTCTTCACATATTCTGTTTCCTCTGCTTAGAAAGTCTCTCCTCTCCATTTCACGTAGATTAACTCCTGCTCATGCTTCAGATCTCAGCTCAAGTGTCGCTCCCAAAGAAAAGCCACTTACACCTTCTCGTATGATATCCACCATGCCTGGTACTCAGTGGACTTGCAATCCAGTCTTCATTAAATAAGTGAAGAAACCTATATGAATAGCTACTATAAGCACCTACTGTGCCTCAGGCACTGTGCTGAGCACTTTGCATTTATTATTTCTAATTCTTTCCTCCTCTCTGCATGATCAATATGACAAGCTACATTTTATAGATGGGAAATTGAGACTCAGAGAAGTTCAGTATCTTATCCACAGTCCCACGGCTCATGAAGGGTGGAGTTAGTGTTTGAATCCAGCTCTGTCTGAATTTAAAGCCTGTATTCTTACAACTATGCCACACCCCCTGCTTTCTCTTCATGCTGGAGCCAGTGTTTGGGCCTCTCTGTGTGGCAGGGCACCGGGGCTTTCTGGGTGGGTGGGCTGGTGGCTACCCATTTCCATGGGTCAGGGGTGAGGGGAAAGGTTGTTGCCATTTAATAACCTGCAGCCGCAGCTCTGCAGTTGGGCGATTACAGCGTTTGTTCACCATATGACGGTTTGGCTCCCATTCAGCTCCCCAGAGAGAGCCATACAGCCATCTTTTATTACCACCCTCTGTGCAGAGAGAAAGAACCATAAAGAGGAAAAGTGACTGTGTGGCTGGCATTTGCTCTGAGCTATCACTCAGAGCTTCCTGGCCGCACAGCCTCCTGCTCCTTCCCCTCATCCAGGCTCCCACATGCATCAGGACAAGGCTGAGACCTTTCTTTGTCTCTCATCCAGCTGAATTTTTTCTCTCCCTGCACTTCTCCCCACCAAACACCAAGGCGGGAGAAGAGTAAAGGTTGTTGTGCGAGGTTGTGCAGCGCGCACTGCTCAAGGTAACGGTGCGTCCTAGGTGGGGGCTGAAAGCCAGCCTGTTCTCTGCTCTCCTGGGCGCTCGCTTGGGGCATTCCTCTGCCCTTTGTCTAATCTACACAGAGATGTCTTATAGATCAGTAGGCAAGGCTGGAGAAGGTGGCTTGGAGAAAGGACTGTCGATTAGCCCTGGGCTCTGGCAACCAAATACCTCCTCTCCCTTTGGGATCTGCATTCACTAAGATACCCAGACTCTAGACCCCGCTGACACCAGAACTCTTGTTAAGCATAAATTACTGTGACTATCATTACTACCCTTCCACCTAGGCTTGGAACTCCTTAAGTATTCTACTAGACCAAGGCCCTGACCTGACCTCTAGGGTCAAGAGCAAAGCAGTTTCAGCTGGGTGTTAAGACCTCAGACTATTCATTTGAGCAAACTTGGATTCAAGTCCTCCGTCCGTCACTTACCAGCTATGTGACCTAGGGGCAGTCACTGCCCATTTCTGAGCCTCGGTTCCCTCAGCTATGAAACAGAACGATACTTATAAAGATTGATTATAATAATTTATGCAGTCATGGTAAATATTGGCTAACATCAGTTGCTTCCTATGGTCCTGCCACTGTTCTAAGCACCTTTATAGGGATTAATTCCTTTAATCCTCTCAGCAATCTGTTTTCCAGATGAAGAATCTGAGGCACAGAGAGTTTAACTTGCTTAGTGTCACAAAGCTGCCAAATTGGTAAAGCCAGCATTCGAATAGGGGCCTTGTACTAACTCTCAAAGTAAAGCGTGTAGAAGTCCAGTCCAGCCCTGGCACAAAAAAATAAAAAGTGCTCAGTAAATAAAAGTCATTACTGTTATCAGAGTGGCAGCTATGGCTACCAGGATCAGAGGCTGCCAGCACCAGGGGAGACACTACAGATCCTCTACTATGACACGTGGTTCTCAAACCCTGTTCCACAGAGGCACCTCCTAGTCTTTTTCAGATTGTTGGGGGGCTGAATGGGCAAGATTCCAGCTCCCTCCTTCCCACTTCACTACCTTCACCCAGAAAATCAGTTCCATTTTCATTTATTTGTATCTTAAAATTCCAGCTAAAAACTTGTTTGAATAAGAACTCTGCTGCCAAGCAAGAGTTTAAAAACAAGGGGTCCAGCCCAACCCATTCATTTTTAAATAAATGTGCCACGGAGAAGGTGAGTACCCTGCTCAAGAGACACAGTGAGTGAGTTGGAGACTGTGCCAGGGCAGAGCTACTTCCTGCTTCCTGGAGCACTGGCCTTTTGCTAAGCCTCTTTCAGGGTCTTGTTTTTTTCCCCTCAAGTGGAAACCAGAGAATATATTTTGCTCACGTTGTCCAATCCCCTCATTCCAGTGCACTTTCTCCTAGTCTCCAAGCACACCTCTTGTGTCTGTGCCTGACCTGGGTGCACCGCTCATGTGCATGCTGACAGGTGCCTCCAGTTCCAGGCAAACTGACCAGGTACCACCCTGCTTCACAAAGGTGAGTCCAAGAGGCTGGCCTTGAACTGCTGGCTCCATCTCTCACTGTGACCCTCAGACCAAAGCTCAGAGAAGAGGGAGGGTTGACAGGTTCATAGTGTTAATGGAATACATTTGAGAAATGCTAAACCAAACAGTCTTTGGAAATTCAGGCCAGCAGCCAGGCACAGAGCCGGCCAAATTTTGGTGGTTATTCTGAAGCAGCATTAATGTCTTTTAAAAACTGGATGAAGACATTGTTTATTTAAGACCCTGGGAGCACAAAGATAAAACATGCATAATGGATTTGGGGTCTTTCAGCAGACAGCTCTCCTAAACTGTCTCCATCATCGTGACAAAAAATTGCCACCCTCCGGTGACGCTGGGCAGTTTTGTCTACATCCTCTCCCTGCAGTGAACTGCATGGCACATGTGAGGAAGCTGAGATTCTGAGAGGTGAAGGAACTTGCTCAAGGTCACACAGCTGATGGGTGAGAAGGAGCCAGAATTTAACCAGGTTTCTTCAACTCCCAAATTCATATTTTTTTGATTATGACTAGGTCCTAAGACTAGGACCCCAACCTCTAGGGTCAAGGGCAAAGCAGTTTAGGCTGGCTACTAAAACTATGGATATAGATGGAGACCATTGAGATACTCTAACTTGGGATGGGCAGCATAGTAGATACAAAGTTAGTTAAGACATTCTCAAAACACTATACCTACCAATTAATTTAGACTATTAGGGCAAGTTACCATAGAATGAGACCCCAAGAGTCTTGGCTTATAAGGAGTGCAACAGGAAGGCTGGACATTCCCAGCCTCTTCCATTCATTCATTTGGTGAACATTTATGGAGCACCTTCTGTGGTCCAGGCAGCACTCTAAACCCTAGGAAACGAGAAGGCTTTGGCACCCATGGTGGGGGGGCAGTGGGGGGATGGGCAAGGGGAGAGGTATATAGCCAAGCAGAGTTGAAAAGTCATGATCTTCAGAGACACGCTTCGATTCATATCCCGTCTCTGTTTTTTTTCTGACTGTGGGTATAATTTCACTCTCTGAGCTTCCTTACTGATCATGGGATATTCCACAGTGCTTAAGGGCAGGGGTCAGCAAATTTTTTTCTGTAAAGGGCCAGATGGCAAATATTTTCATCTTTGCAGCCTGTAGGGTCTCTGTCAGGAATACTGTACGCTATTCTTTTGTCATAAAAGTAGACATACACAATACATAAATAAATGAGCGTAGTTGTGTGCCAATAAAATTTTATTTATAAGAACAAGTTAGGGGCTGGATTTGGCCAGAATTGGCCTATGGATGGTAGTTTACTAACCTCCAATTAAGGATATGGCCTCTGGAGTGTGGATACCTGGGCTCAAATCCTACCTCTGCCTCTTATTTGGCTGTGTTGACCTTGGACAAATTATAAAGCTCAGTGCTTTAGTTTTACCAGTTGTTAAATGGAGATGATACTGATTATAGGAAAGTTGTGAAGAATAAAATAATACTTGTAAGACATTCAAAAAATAGTGTCTGGTATGTCATCAGCCTATATGATCACTAGCTATCAATAGGGAGAGTAGCATATGTGAAAGAGTAATGATATTAATACTCACCCTTTGAGGCCATAATGATAAGAACTGGTTGATGTCATTCATGTGAGCTCCATTAGGGCATGGGTTTTGAGTATTTTGTTCTTACTTTATCCCTTCTAATAAAACCTTATTTATAAAAACAGGTGGTCAGCCATGGGCCATAACTTCCTGATTTTTTTACATTGCATTAAAATATTATTTATCTTGATTACTGAATTTCTGGGCACCTCTCTTTCAAATTTTGTGCCCAAGGCGAATGTTGTACTCACTTTACTCTAGTCTTGGCCTGGTCAAAGCTTAGAGCAGTTCCTGGCATGTAGTAGACATTCAATGAATGTTTGTTGAATGCCTGAAGTCCCTGGGCATAGGGTCTGGCACCAAGTGGGTCTTCAATAAATAGAACCTTCCATAGTGTTTGCGTGCTGTAGGGGTTAAGAGCTCAAGTTTGAGAGTCAGACTGCCTGGGTCCATATTCGGGCCCAGCCACTTACTACCTGACTTTTAAAAGTTTCTTAGCCTCTCTGTGCCTCAGTCTCTCAAATGTAATATGAGGCTGATGATAGTATCTACCTGATAAGGACACTGTGAGGATTTTAAATGAGTTGATCCATCTAATGTGCTTAGAAGAGAGAGTATAGGGCACATGATGAGCACTCAATGGATATTACTTCTTTATTATTTTTCTCCTGAGGTTAAGAGTCACTAGTGGGCAAATTGGCAGAAATGAATAGGGCATCTAAGGAGAGTTGGGTAGAACTATTTCAGAGAAGTGGGATATTCAGTTCTTAAGCATTGGCAAGCGTCCGAACTATCTGCTAAGTGTGCCTAACATGCAGATTCCTGTTCTCTTTCTCGGAAATTTGGATTTGTTATGTTTGTGGCCCAAGAATCCCATTTTTCAACATGCCAGGTGAGTGTGATGCAGGAAGTCCTGGGAGCACACACTGAGAAACACCAGATCTTTGGTTTCCAGGGAACAGTGTCTCTCTCTCAGGCCTGCTGCTTCCTGAGAACAAGCAGATCAGCCACTTCCTGTCTCCTTTCCTCCCTCCATCTCCCTGGAGGGGCTTCTGCTTCCAGATGGGGTCAGTTCATTTCAGCTGCACCCAGGCCTTTCCCCAGGGCCTCCAGCTGTGCAAACCCCAGGCATCTTGTCTCAGAGACTTCCCAGCTGGTGTATCGAGGACGTGGCTGCTGATGCCCACCCTGCTGCACCCCTCAGCTGAATGTGGGGCCTCTCTGCCAGGGGTGCCCTGCAGGTTGAGATTTCCTGAGGAGATCTGACTCTGTGATTCTTGACTGTCAAAGGGCAGGATGCCAGCAGCCCTTCTTCCAGGGCTGGGGAAGTGAGAGTAGCAGGAAGCTTAGAACAGAGCTGTACATTAGAGGAAGGCAGAGATGATATGGAAGGGAGGCAGGCTCTGCAGCCACACAGGCCTGCTTCAAATCCCCATGCCTCTGGTACTTTTCACCCATGCGGAGCTTTAGATAAGTGACTTAATATCCATACGCCTCATGGCTCCCTCCTTAAACATGACAATCCTGGCAGAATTAAATGAAGTATGAAGGGAAAGCACCCAACAAGTATCAGGTACATCACAAGTGCTCAATATGTAATTGTGTATGCAGAGAATTGGGTTTGTGGTGGATTGAGGGGAGATAAGCAAATCTCTTCCCCTCTGTTCACCTCTCTTCTATCTGACCACCCAGACTCTATGGCCCTCTCTCTAGAATGTTTCTCTAGAAGGTTTTGCATGTGTGTTTCTTGTCCCTCAACTGGATTGTAGGCTCAGAGAAGTCACAAGCTAGAGTAATGCTCTGTGTCACTTCGCGACTTACCTAAAGTTTATTAAATACTTACCTTGTGGAAATCAAATAATGGTAAAGAATTCCAGTTTCTCTTTATTTTTTTAAAAGTCTTATTTGCATCCTTCTTCATTTCATGACTAAATGAAATAACCTAGAAGTGTCTGACCCATCCTAGGCTCCAAAATGTTGCTTTTAAAAATGAGATTATAGAAAATGATAGCTGGTAAGAGACTTCAAGTTCACTTGATTCCACTCGGTAGTTTTATAGTTGAGAAAACTGAAACTCAGAAGATGGGGAGTGGCTTGCAATTGGGGATCCTCATCTGCATCACCGAACAGAAAATGATGTGAGTGACTGTGTTCACAGTTCTCCCAGGCATAGGATATAGCTTGTACCATTATAGAATGCCAGTATATAAGTTAATTGATTACATACAAAGGATGCCTTTGGACATTGGGGCTTAATTTTCTTCCAGAACTAGTTGAGAAGGGCTGAGCTTATAGTTACCAGAGGTGTGGCTAGCCTAGACACTTTGCCCCATCTGAAATCTTCCCCTAGTGGGTGAAAGTGATAGCCCGGTGGTTAGTGGTGTGGAAGGAAGAGACTGTCCTATTAATTGTTCAAGCACTTTGCAAAATCCGAAGACACTACAAGCATAAAAGGCCTTTTCTGCTTGTTTGGAAGGGGGTAGGCAAAACTACCAGATGTAGAAGCAAAATGCCTCTACAACCTATGTTCTGGTTTTACTGAGTGTATTATGACAGGCTAACTATTATGGAAAAACAAACAAACTAGGTGGCCTAACACAAAAGGAGTTCATTTCTCACTCACTCAAATGCTCAATGTGATACAGCTTTAGCAGAGTTAGTTACTCAGGAGTCCAGCCAGGCCCTTTTCATCTTGTGGCTCTGTCACCCCTAGCTAGGTCCTCAGAATCCTCTGCAGGCTGTCTGCATCTGTTAGCTGGTGAAAAAGAGAGGGTAGAAGACTGCTTGTAAAGATTTTTATGGACCAGGTGAGCCATACATTATCACCGCATTTCATTCATTCCATTGGCCAGAACTCAATCACATGGCTGCAGCCAACCATGAGGGCTGCTGGGAAATGTAGTCCAGCTGGGTACCCAGGTAAAAGAGGAAACAAGTTTGGCCAACAAGTATCTAGTCTCTGCTACACTTTGAAACTACCCATATTTCAATGCAGGAAATGAGGCCTGCTTGCATCATAGGATTGCCCCAAGGCTTAAGAGTGGTAATGGCTCTAATAGTGCTCAGAAAGAGGAAATGCAGGCGAACTGTTACTGTGATTAACTTCCCCACCTCCTGAATGCCTGGCCCAGGGCCAAGTACATAGTAGGTGCAAAACAAACTATTGTACAGTTGCTGGTCTTCCCACCAGCCTCCTGAATGCATGCTTTGCCTCAGCTAGCTGGCATTTGGTTCACACACACATCTTTTTGACAACTCACCCATTGCAATCAGTCATTGCTGATTTCCTCTGCCAGCTATGAATTTGAACACAGGAAGTGTTTTATCTGAAGCCTGAAACATCCTGAAAAGATGAGCCCTCCCTTCTTGGGCCCTTGGAAGGCTGCCCATTGCACCTCACATTCTTTCCAGCCTAGAGGCCGGTAACTATGAGCTCACTGAGGGGCTACTGCAGCCAGCTGTGGAAGCTGCTGCTGATGCAAGAAGCTGGTGGCTTATGACCTGGAGACCTGGGTTCTATGAGCCCCACTGTTGCTCAGAAGGAGGAGGAAAGGCCATAGAGATGCTGTCAGAACTTGATCTTCAGTGGTGAGCCCAGCTCACTATACCATATTTAAGTAGGTACTATGAATGTTTAAGACAAAGATCACTGCTCAGATAGTAACAAAGAGTAACAGCTTACACTTATATAATGTTTACTATGTGCTAGGCACTTTGACTAATTTAGTCTTCAAGATAACCCTATGAGATAGTTATAATTATTATGGCAATTTTGTAGAGGAGAAAATTTGAACACAAAACAACTACTGCCATACCCAAGGTCAATTACAGAAGAATTCCTGTAGTTAGGGCAAGGACTCTATCTGTATAGTTCACTGAAGTCCCCACCACTCCCTAATATCCACAGACATAGGGGCTGAATGTCAGCTGCCATTTCTCTGTACCTGAGTTTGCTTCTTAAGACTGTGGACGCTAAGTTCATTGTTTAATTCTTGGCTCTGCTACGTTTTAGCTGCATAAACTTGGGCATGTTATTAACTGTTCTAAACCTCATCTGTAGAGTATGTCTAAAATCACTGGCTCTTTTAGCCTCCAAGGGCTGTATTTAATCCAAGTTACAGGTTTGCAACATCAAATCTGTTCTATTTGCCAAAAGAAGTGAAAATGACTCTGCAGCAGATGCCAACGGATACAGAAACTAGAGCTCAGAAAGTAACTCTCGTGGCCAGTAAGGGAACCAGATCTCCCATTAGAATGTAGGCCTATAAATCTACCCACTAGATTCATCATCCTTTTATCTGCATGTTTTGTTGAAGCCTCTATTCCCAGAACCTAGTGTGGATACTTTGAAATGAACAGCTCTACCACTTATTAGCAGGATGACCTTAAGCAAAGCACTTCCTCGGCCTTCATTTTCTCACCTGAAAAATAGGCTAATAAAAACTATTTTCCACAAGGTTTGGGGATTGAATGAGAAAAGGTATGTCAAGTTGCTTCCTCTAGCTCCAGGCTTTGGAAGTGGTGTCCAGTCTTCACTGGAATACCTGTTTTGCCACCTCAGCCCCAGAAAATATCCATGTCATGGTCAACTCCCACCCATCTTGCCACTTCCCTCATAACACTCACTTGCTGTCTGTGTTCTTCCTCAAGTCAGCCCAGCCTGGTGCTTGGGGACTGTATGGGCTACACTTATCACACTGCTTTGAAATGGGCCATGTCCTCACTTGTCTTCCAACACCATCCTGGACTCGAGAACTGTGTATGTCCTGCTCAAGAATTTATCTTCAGCAACAAGCCCTATGCTCATGCAAAATAAATGTGTTGGGAGCAGCAACAACCCAAGGGTCATCATAGAATATGTCTCCATTTCCTTCCCACTGGAACAGAGTTGGAGAGCTACCAGTTCCCTCCCCATCCTCCCTATCTAAGCTGTGCAGCCTCCCAGCTCTTGTAGGGATCTTTGGGCTCCTTCTAAGAGATAGGCTGCACTATTACATGGCTCTGTTCTCCTCACATGCTGGGAGGTAGGGGCCTGACTGTCCTTCCCTCAAGCAGCTTTAGCTCTAGCTGGCAGGGCTGGGCCAGCTCAGAGAATAATTGGTGGACATTGTAAGGTAGAAAGGCAATGTGGCCCTTGGGTTCCAAAATGCAGCATTTGGAGCTAGGATGCCTGAGTTTGAATCCCGGTAGGACCACTTCCCAGCTGTGTGTCCTCAGCAAGTTACTGAAATCTCCTTGTCCTCAGTTTCCTCATCTGTAAAATGGTAACTGACTTCAGAGGGTTGGTCTAAGGATTAAGAAATTAAAATCTGTTAAAATCTTAGAATAGAATATGATGCATGGTAAGTATAATAAAAAGCATTCGTTACGTAAATAACTAAACAGGCAAAGCAAGATACCTGGCCAATCCCTGCGAGGGAGCTAAAAGAAGGGAAGGGTGATTGTGAGCTGTGCATTAAGGAAAAGGTTCGCTGAGACTAAAGAACTTGACCCAGGTCTGGAAGGATCGAGAGGGTCTGCTTTAGTGTCAGGAAAGAATAAGAGTTAACACGCAGCATCAACTAAAAGTCAGACACTACATATTTGACTTGCATTTGCTCATTCAGGGCTCATGTTTCCAGTGAGGAAACAGATGTTTAGGTGGGTTAAGTATTACCCAAAGGCTCTGCTAGTAAGTCTAGCAGAACTGACAGTCGAGCCCCAATCTCACTGGCTCCAAAGCATGTTTTCCAACACTTATCTCTACCAGGAATGTGGCACTTTGTCACTCACAGCACTGCTTTATTCAATGTTCAAGTACTTGTAACTGTACTAGAAGGCCAACTCCCATTCATAAGTGCCTTCTAAGCGCATGGCATCTGTCATACTTCCATTACCCAGGAAGACTGGCTAGTACTAAAGGCTGCAACTTGCAGCATTTTTCATCTCTTGCATTTTCGTCTCCATCCCCTAACACGTATCCATTTAACGAACTTTTGTAAATGCTTACTATGCGCTACATGCATCTATTGGATGCTGTTGCTATATCAGTAAACCAGACAGATATATTCCCTGCCCTCATGTGGCTTATAGTGTAATGAGCAAGGGACAGATACTAATCAAATAATGAAATATGCCATGTTAGACTCTAGGTAGAAAATTGTTAGGTACTAACTGAGTCTTGCCCAGAAAATATACTCAATAAATGTCAGTTAGTTGTCTGGGATGGGGCGATAATGACTATAATATACATTCCCTGGTCTTTGTATCCTCAGGAGGAAAAAAAAGTTTATCGAGTGCAAAAGTTTATTGAATGTCTGCCAGGCATTCCACTGAGGACCTAGGAGAAGTAAGGATTATATATAGCTATTGCCTTCATACAGCTTACAGTCTAATAGGGAGGCTGACATGTCTTTAAAACATAATCATACAACTATAGAAGTCTGCACAAAGGGCTAAATAATAAGAAAAAAGCCGTCTCCATTATAATACATAGGGTGTGCATTTCGTTCACTGTATATCCTTTAGAAGGATGCCTGGAACACAGTAGGTATTCAATAAACAGTTATTGAATGAACAAATGACCATGACATCTACACTGGGTTTTGAAGGATGAGTAGAATTTTGCCAGGAAATTTTCTAGAACTTGGCAGGACCAGGACATAAGATCCCATCAGGACGAAAAGATGGAAGAGGATCTGCTCAGAGCAAGGATCTCTGAAGATGGCTCTGGGTGGCAGCTTAAGATCTGTTTTATTTTGACCTTCTCTTGACTCAAGTCCATCTTTACGAGCTGGTCTCTGGGTTTTGACTGGAAAGTTCCATTGGAGAAAAAGCCAGAAGGTCACATTCTCTCAGAATATTTCAGCTAAAAAAAGGCCTCAGAGGTTGCGATCTGTAACCTCCTCATTTTACCCATAAAGGGACTAAGGCCCAAGAGGGGAATTAACTTGGTCAAGATCTCAGGCTGATCAGTGTCAGGGCCAGGACCAGAAGCCAGGTTGCTAACTCAGACCTACATTCTTTCCATCATATGAGGGGTTTTCAAGCCTTTGAAATGAATATGGTTATTTTTATTTTAAGCAGCAGAATAAGCTTTTATTTTCCAAATAAAAGCTTATGTAGATAAACTCAGAGCTGCCCTGAATACAGCCACATGGAGGGCCAGTGGTGGGCCCCTAATCTCCATCAGACCAGCTCCCTCCCTACATACACACTCTTTGATAGAGACAGTTAACATTTTCTCAATTTTATGAAAGTGCATGTAAATGGTGCCTCAATTCCCTAACCCTACTTTTGCTTACAAAGAGATCTCTTTTTTTAAGTCCCATTTCAAAACCACTGCACTGTAGACAACACAACTAAAGCTCTTAGCACAGTGCCTGTTACACAGTAAGTGCTAGATAAATGTTCATTATTATTGTTTTTGTTGTACATCTGGCTCAGTCCATAGAAATCCAGAAAGGTTCTTGAGGCCGGCCCAGTGAGGGGGGGCAGGACAGGGTGGGGGCAGGACAGGGGTGGGACTGCTTTGCTTGTGGACTTCATTCTGTGAACCAGACAGACACAGGACTAGAACTTACCATAACTTACCTTGGTTGATCTTCCTAACCAAGTAAATATCACCATCTTCATTTTACAGTTGAGGACACTGAAACTCAGAGAAGTCAGCTACTTGTCCGTGGTCACACAAGTAGTAAGCACTAAGCTATGACACAAGCCCATGTTTCTTGACAGCCCAAATTCCGCCCTCCCAAAGACACACACAGAGACTTACACACACTGAATTCAGCATTCTCTCTGTTAGACCAAATTGCCTATCCTTATTTCATTTAGTCCTGACAACGGTATGATTCCTTTATTCAGTGAACTTTTATTGAGCACCTACTATGTACCAGGCACTCTAATCCCTGCTGCAGGCATATGGAGCAGACATCATCTGAGCAATTACAAGTGTGACGAATATTAACTAAGGGAGAAAAGAGAGTGGACTCTGGGCATGTGTTGTTATCCCCATTATATAAATGAGGAAACTGAGGCTCAGGTAGCTTAAATCACAGGACAAATAATAAAAATAGCTGAAATTCATTATGTGCTAACCACAGGCCAGGCATTTTTTAAAAACTCACTTAAATCCTCTTAACAACTCTGTGAAGCAAATACTGTTATTCTCTTCATTCTCTAAAAGGAATATGAGTCACAAAGCATGAGAGTCACTTGGCTGAGAACACAGGGCGAGGTAGTAGCTGAGTCAGGATTTGAACCCAGGCATGCCAGCTCCAGAGGTTGTTGGATCCAGGTCTGACTGGCTGACTGGCTCCATCGCTGCTGTTTCTACAAGAGGAAAGAGTTGGGAGCAGGTTCACAGTCCCTGCCCTTCCCAGGGCATCCTAGGAAACCCCTCTCTGTATAACTGTGTAATTGTCCTTACTGAGAGCTCTGCTTTAGCAAAGCAAGGAGCCTTTTCCGGGGCAGTGACAGCCCCAAATCAGCATCCTCCAGGGCAGCCTGGCTCAGGAAGCACCCCCCTGAATAAGCAGTGCTCCCCAAGCCTGGGCCTCAGATCTCAGGGATTAGAGGCAGATTCATGCTTCAGGAATCCGAGACCTCAGCGGAGAGGAAAGCAACATCCCCACCCAACAGCACACTTTTATCTCAAAGTGGCAGGCACCAGTCCGGGTGCTCACATTCCTGAAGGGCCAGGGCGCTCAGTGGATGGGCAGGTGGCTTGGCCGGAGTGGGGCCGGAGAGTTTGGAGACCCAAGGACTGCCAGAAGGAGTTCTCAAGGGGCAATTCCCGCAGCCCAAGGCCTCTGAGAGAGAAGTATGTTAAACACGGCCCTCAGCAGGAATTGGGGCCTTTTCCAGGGGGTGAGGTGGGGGTGGGAGTACAGGTCACCAAACATCACTGGAGAATATATGATTCCTAAACGACCACACATTATAATAATGTGTGATAACCTCACACATTAAAAACGTTTTAGAAAAGTTAGAATAGTCATTTGAATTATCTCATGTGGGCCTCACAATAAGCCCACAGGCCTCTCATCTGTAAAAGGAGAAGTACGCTCATTACTGAGGTGAGGATCAAAATGAGATCAAGGTTGGAAAGAATTTCGCATAATGTTTGCCCCTTCCTCACAAAGTTGTTTGAATTCCTGAAAATGCTTTCAAAACTAAAAAAGAAAAAAGGAAATTCTATAAAGTATTATCTTTTCCTGTCTCATATTTTTACAATTAATGTCAACTGCTGAGATTATCTCCAAAATGCTTACCTTATTTTGTTAACATATTATCGTTGTTTTGTCATCCACTGATTTATTTAAATCTTCCTTGAAAGCAGTTGTTTTTAGCCTCCTACTTCTTATAAGAATGAGCGACTGAGTTTACTTTAGAATGAAAGTAAAAGGACTCTCCCTTTTTGTAATGTCATTATGTACATCTTTAAGATTTCAGTGTGAGATTTGTGCGTGTGTGTGTGTGTGTGTGTGTGTGTGACTTTCCTTGACTTCCAAACTAAACACTAAACTCTTGAGGACTGACCCACATCTAATTAGCTGTGATTAGCATTTACTGAGCATTTTTCTATGTGCCAAGCACTATTCTAAATGTCTTACGTTAATTAATTCTCCTAACAACCTTATTAAACAGTATTGTTATGATCCCTACTTTACAAGCAAGGAAACTGACACACAGAGAGGCTAAGGACCATGTCTACCTGGGTGGTGAGGCTGGGTTTTCAAGACAAGTGATCTGGCCCCAGAGTCCTCACTCTTGGACACTAACTCCGCAGCCTCCCTTAGGGCCCCTCACTCAGAACCCAGCATCTAAGTGGCACCCGGAAATGCTTGTGAATTTCATTTAAGGCTGTTCCCTTTCTAAGCCTTACTCTAGTGCGTAACTGGAGAAATGAGACTCAGAGATGTGAGATAATTGGGTGGGCCAGGAATGCTTTTACTCCATGTAACAGAAAACCTGACATGTAGCACCAATGGCGATAAAGACATTTCTTTTTCTCACGTAATAACAGTCTAAATGTAGGTGTTTCCAGATTGGGTGCAGTGAGAGAATTTGCTGTAAAGGATCCAGACTCTTCTTGTCTTTCTGTCTTCCATGCCTAGCAAATTGCCTTTTCCTTCTCATGCTCAGTATCTCAGTGACTCTATTAGTCTGGATTCTCCACAGAAACAGAACCAATAGGAGATAGATAGATAGATAGATAGATAGATAGATAGATAGATAGACAGACAGACAGACAGACAGACAGATAGAGATATATAGAGAAAGATTATATAGACTATTGTATAGACTATAAGCAATTGACTCATGTGATGATGGAGTCTGAGAAGTCTAAGGTCTTCAGTCATTAGGATGGAGACCCAGGAGAACTGAGGATGTAGTTCCAACCCAAATCCAAAGGCCTAAGAAGCGGGAAAGCCAATTGTGTAAATTTCAGTTGGAGTTTGAGTCTAAAGGCAGGAGAAGACTGATGTCCCAGCTTAAAGACATTCAGGCAGAGGGAAAGAATTCTTTCTCAGCCTTTAATTCTATTTAGGCCGCCAACAGATTGGATGAGGCTTACCCACATTGGGAAGGGCAAGCTACTTTACTAGTCCACTAATTCAAATGTTAATCTCACCCAGAAACACCCTCACAGACACATCCAGAGCAATGTTTAACGAGACATCTGGGCACCCCATGACCCAGTCAGGCTGACACATAAAAATCACCATCACACTATGTCAACTTGGCTGCCATAATTGGAGGAATCATGTCATGTTTGGGTCAGGAAGAAAAGGGGGCACTACTAGTTCTCCTCTTATGTTTCTTCCCTTTAAGAGAAGCAAAACGCTTCCCAGGAGCCCTTGCAGATTTCCACTGTTGCCTCATAGATTCACATGGTTAGAACTAGCTACAAAGGAAGTTGGGAAATTCAGTATCCGGCTTTCCAGCCTGAACAATAGAAAGACAAAAGAGAAGGTGAGTGGTGGGCTTAGCTAATAGCATTGATCGTAGTAACCTGTGCAAAGTCTCAGAATCGATAATAGAAAGTCCGAATTAGGACCCTAGACTGTTTTCCTCTTTCTCTAATATGTAAAAGAGAATGCTGTTTTATTCTCTAGGCTGCAGTTTGGCACCTGCAGCCCCCACCCCATGATTCTTTCAATTTCTGTTTCTCAGCAGTGTTTCTAGCCTTTAGCTCCTAGCCTATAAGCGTTTATTACAGGATACAGACTTTCAGAGGATAAACTACAGATAAGCAGGACAGTAACGGGCACAGGTTCTAGTCCCACTCTGGAACAAGACTCATCCAGTTGAACAAACACGTACTGAGCACCTACTATCGACCTGTCACAATATTCGGCTGTGATAATGTTACAAGAAAGAAGGTACTTTCTGATTTCTTGGTGTGTTTGCAGCCTGGTGGAAAACCATGTAATGGAACAAGTATGTGCCCCTGAGGGACTGGGGGCCACGGGAGGGAAACATAGGAGATACAGGGGACACAACAGAGAGAGGCCAGCTTACCTGCGGTGCTCCGGGAAGGCTTTCTTTCCAAGGAAGGTGACGTCTGAGCCTGAAAGGATGTGTAGGTATGTGCCAAGGAGACCAGGTGGAAAAGGCCATTGCCGGCCAAGCGAGCCGCAGACACGGTGTGGAGGTGTGAGCCCATCATTCCACATGACTCCAGGGTGAAAATGCTTCTTCCTCACAATCATGAAGCTATCGGCATTCTCTCACTGGGGCACCTTAATTTCCAATCTCTTCCACTTCCATGCCTAACTTCTCATTTTTAAGACTCTACTTAAGGGCCAGCTACTCCAGGAAACTATTCCTGACTGATGTAGGCCGCCCTTCTCTGTGCTCCTGGGTTATGGCTACCATTTCCCTTATCATTTAGCAGTGTCTGTGAATATGTAAGTGTCTCTCGTGCTCCATGAGGGCAAAGGTTACACCTCGTTCATCTCCACAGCCCAGTGCCAGCGCCGTGCCTGGTACCAGTCACTACCCAATAAGTAGCTGATGGTGGAGTACGTGGGTAAGCCCTGGAGGCGGGCGGAATGGACATGATTATTCCCATATGCAGAAGCAGGAGCTGAGGTTCAGACTGTTAGGCTGTGGTCTCATAGTGACACAGTGGGACTAGAACTTACGTCAGCTGACCTCTGATCCAGTTTCTTTCTATCTTACCATGCTGCCTCCAGAAGGAAGCAGGACCTACCTTCTTTTATTTTGTAAGAGCCAGGAATAAGTTCCAGATTATCAGAATTCCCGGCCATATCTCAGTATCCTAAGCAGCTTCGCCTTCTCCCAAGCTTTTCTCTTTAAATTCCCATTTCTCATATTCTCTAAACGTCTCCTGTCCTGTTTCCTTAAACTCACTTCTCTAAGCTCTTACTACTCATTCATCTACCCCCATCCCTCACACTCCAGAAATTAGCTTCTCCCAGATAATCATGTGTCTGCGACAAGCAGGCATTCCTGAAGCTTTGGATAACCCAGGGTAAAGAACCATTCATCATCTTCCTGGCCAAGACCTATATTTCCACTTTCTAAAACTTTCTAATCAGAGGGATGGAGGTGGGAGATGGAGCGGGAGATGATTCTGAGGGCTTAGGGTGGCTGTGATAAGCCAGCCTAAATATTCATTTCTCAGAAATGATTTCCTAGACCACGTCTTTCCATTTTTTTCCCAGCGGCATTGAGATAAAATTGACAAATAACATCGTGTAAATTTAAGGTGCACGATGTGGTGATTTGACACCTGTATATTATTGTAAAATGATTACCACAGTAAGTCAACACATCCATCACCTCACATAGTTACCATTTTTGTGGTGAGAATATTTAAGATCTATTTTCTCAGCAACTTTCAGGTATATGATACAATATCAACTATAGTTACCAGGCTGTACATTACATCCCCAGAACTTAACCATCTTATAATGGATTGTTCTCCTACCCCTATACCACCAGCATGCATTTTTCATTTCTCACATTCCCCTATTTCCTTCACAGCACGCATCATAACTTATAATTGTAGGTGTGTGTTCACTTGGCGTTTGTCTGTCCACCCACCACTGCCTTATAAGAGCAGGGATTACATCTATCCTGTTCACCTCATATCCTCTGTTCACAGCATGGTGCCTGGCACATAGCAAATAGTTGCTGAATAAAAAAAATAAATTGTGCACAGTGTGGCTTTTGTTCTTAGCAAAAAAAAAAATGAGTCTTCAAAAAATACCTGGTTTTCAAATAATACCTTTTCTACAGACCTAGAATTTACTTCCAATCATATTGCCTCCTCTGATCTTCACAATTCTGTGAGGTAAGCTGTAGGGTACCCAGTTTACATGGAAGGAAACTGAGATTTAGAGGGCTTAGTAACTTGCCCAGAGTCATGCTAATACAAGGAATGATGCCTGAGTGAATATGGAGGTAAATATTGCGCATGTGCTGCCTCTCTTTGCATAGACGGTCCTGAGAACAGTCTCGTGTATCAGATGTTGCATCCCTACGGTGTGATTTTTAGATATAAGCCAACTGAGGCACCTAGTTGACTTAGAGAGTCTAAGCAGCTTGCTCAAGCAAGAACGGCTGAACCAGGATATGAACCCAATCGGGATGACAAATGTACATTTCTACTATATAATTTGTAAAGAAATCTAAATGTAATGAATTATATAAATTCTTAGAGGATTTTTGAGACACTACAATGAACATCCTGGGCTATCTGCAGAGAGGAGAAAATTGCTTTGTGCCTAATGATGGAAAACCTGAGCAAATACAAAGAAGTGACAGGATCTACTAGCCATGGGAAATACTAAAACATTCCATTGGTGTTCAGTGCAGGCAACAGAAAGTAGTGTAGGGATTTTTAAGCAGAAAGGAACGTAAAACAGGGATTTAGGAATCTAGAATGTCATTAGAAGGACTGGAGAAGTGGAATGCAGGCCGGGCCTCCAGGAAAGTTCTGGAGCACTGCAGAAGTGACCCACCAAAAGGCCAGTGTCTCAATTCAAGAGCGCTCTGCCTGCGGTCCAGAGAAAGCTGCTACCACCTCAACTGCCTCTTGGCACCCAAGAAGCTGGAGCAGGGCTCTGGAGAACCCCCACCCTCCCGCCACACACACACACACACACACACACACACACACACACACACATTCATGCTTCCAGAAAATTTTCTACCAGCAGGGAACAGCCAAAGAGGGCAGGAAGAAGATCTCCACCTTATTTAAGCTCTCCAAAGTTCAGCAAGTGCTTCCAATCAGGCAAATCTGTTTTATATTCAGTATCCCAGCCACAAAGGAGTCTGGGAAAGAAGTTTCCAGCATTCCATCCTCTGCAGGACAAGAAGACCCACTAGCAGGAGGGTGGATTGCCAGTCGTGTGAGCATCCACCCCAGAAGCCACAAGAAGCTTCAGTACATCTCACATCAGTGGGACAGTAAGAGCTAGAAAAGCTAGAAGGCCTCCTGGCTGTGAACATGGACCTCTCTGTAATATTACAGACTATGGCAAAGGATCACTATCTCTTATAAGTCAATAAAGGTGGATATCCCAGTATAAAAGTAAGCACTAGATACAAACAAGTAATTTACAAAAAAAAAGAAATAGTCTATGAACAAACAGGTAAAAAAGATGCTAATTCTCAATAATTACCAAAGAACAAATGAAGGAAACTAGGAGACTTTTTTTTTTTCCAGAATAAAAAAGATTAAAAAGATCGAATTCTATTACTGAAAGTACAGGAAACTGGCCTTCCAATAAACTATTGATAAAAGTGAAAATTAATACAAGTTTTCTTGTATTAGGACAATTCAAATTTAAATTTTATAGCTTTCAATACAGTAAGTTCCCTACTAAAGACTTAATAAGAAAAAATTCAGTAAAATTCAAAAAGATATAGAGACATTTCTCCCAGGATTCTTTGCAATAATTTTTTAAAAATCTAAATGCCCATCAAGTATAGAATTCTAAGTAGTCAATAAAAAGGTCTAGATGTTTTGATTCTGGCATACAAACAAACAGAGACTCATGGACATGGACTATAGACTAGTGGTTACCAGAGGACTGTAGAGTAGTGATTAGTAGTGCAGTGGGGGAGGAAGGTGGTGATGAGGGGGTCAAATGTAGGGGAGTAGGGGAGGGTGAAGTGGGTAAAAGGAATCAAATATATGGTAGCTAAAGAAAACTGGACTTTGGGTGGTAAACATATAATAGAATATACAGATGTCAAATGATAATGTACGCCTGAAAATTATATAATTGTATTAACCAGTTACCCTAAGAAACTTAATTTAAAAAAAATTAAAAATTAAAAAAAAACTTTAAAAAAAGGTCCCTGTGAAACGGTGCAAAAGATTGCAAAATGCCATGTAGGTATAATTCCATCTCACTTAGAAATATATGCACTTATAGGTATGTTTATATATTGAAAATATGGGAGGAAGTACATTGGAATGTAAATATTGTCTCTGAATGTTGGGACTACTGCATTCTTTCACCCTCTTTATATGTCACTGTACTATTTGATTTTTTTTCCTTTAAGTAAACACATGTCACATTTATTAACAGAAAAATCTCTATACAACTATTTTTTTTTCTTTTGGCAAAAAAGTTAGACTTTGAGAAGTTTGTTTGGCACAGTCGCTACCCTTATCCTCCTCCAGAATCTTTAGAAAAACAACCCTTATGAGGCCCCTGGAAGCAGGGTGTTTAGAACTGAGGAATGGAGCTTGGGGCAAAGGTGAGTAATTAGAGTTGGGGCAGGAGGAACAGTGAGGAGGGAGATGTGCTAATTTTAGTATCTCTGATAGAGAGTTGTTCCAAGATTCCTGTAATGTCCCCTCACACATGCTTAGCTCCTTCCTTCAGCCCCTGCCCCCGTGACTGCAGGGCTAACACAAACACTAATAGACTTTAGATTGCAATAAAATGCTTGAAATCACCGATGCTTTAAATAGAGGTGTTTGGCACCATTCTGGATGGCAGGTCTGGCAGAGTTGGGGCCCTCAGCGCTCACCCTCGTGTAAGGCCCCACGATGAAGCCATTTGGATGCCAGCTTTCCCTTCAGTCCTAAGGTCAAACTACTGATCACCCCTAAATCGGACAGTACGTCCTGCCTGTGTAGTCATCCAGTCCAAATCCTGGGCACCTTGCCTTCCCGCTCCATTTCCTCTGTCATTTAACCTCTTGTTCACTCTTCTCCTTCCTGTCCTCAGGACAAGGATTTAGAATATACTATTAAACTATTCTTCTGGGCCCTTTATAGAATCGTGATACTTTATCTCTTAAGTGACCTTAAAAATAATGAAGGTGATGATAACTCTCCTTTATTTAGTGTCTATTAAATGTGAATCATATCACATGTTTGCTTTCTTAAAACAACCCTATGAATGGCAATATCTTAAGATTTAACTGGCACTTGACAGAAAAAGATATACCAAAAAATGGCCGATAAGCACAGGAAATGATGCCAAACATACTTAGTCATCAAGAAAATGAAGGTAAAAACTATAACAATATATAAAATTAAAAAGACTGACAATGCAGATTGGTGGCCAGGATGCAGAGCGCCTGGAAATCTCATACACTGCTGGCGGGAGTGTTATGTGGTACCATCTTTTTAAAAATCAGCTTGGCAGTTTCTTATAAAGTTGAATACATACCTACCATATAACCCAACCATTCTCTTACTAGATATTTCCCCCAAAGAAATGAAACATATCTACTAAATAACTTGTACAAGAATTTTCATAGCAATTTTATTCATAATAGCCCCAAACCAGAGACAACCTAAATGTCAATGATGAATGGATAAACAAAATATGGTACATCCACATAAAGGAATGCTTCTCAGTGATAAAAAGGAACAGACTACTGAGAGATGTGTATTAGTTTTCTGTGCTGCGTAATAAATTACCACAAACTTATTCGCTTAAGACAACATGTACAGTAAGTCCTCATTTAACGTCATCGATAGGTTCTGTGACTTTAAGTGAAAGGACATATATGAAACCAATTTTACCATAGGTTAACTGATGTGAACAAGAGTTAAGTTCGTACCTTCCTACCCTATCTCATCAACGTTATGGCAAAACAACGCTGAATGAAATCGAGGTCATGTTGTGTGCATTATCTCACGGTTTCTGTGCATCAGGAGTTGGGCACAGCCTTGCCACATCTTCTGCAAGACAGCAGTCAGGGTGTCATCCAGGGCTTGGTTCTTATCTGGAGGCTTGATTGGCACTGGAACCACTTCCAAGTTCATGCAGGCTATTGGCAGAATTCCTCTCTTGTGGCTATAAGCTTTTTGGCTAGTTGCCAGCCAAAGTGCCCTGGGCTCCTAGAGGCTGCCTGTTGTTTCTTGTCACATGACCCTTTCCAAAGGTCCTCTCACAACATGACAGCTTATTCCTTCAAAGCAAGCAAGGGAGAAAGAGAGTGAGTCTGTTAGCAAAACAGATATATATAATGTAGCGTGATCATTGAGAGTGATACCCCATCCCCTTCACCATATTCTAGAAGCAAGTCGCAGGTCGCACTCACAGGCAGGAGGGGGTTATATAAGGGCGTGAACGCAAGGAGGCAGCGGTCACGTGCACTACTCGCGCTTCATCCTTCATAACACATAATGCCGATGAACCTCAAAGGCATTATGTTGAGCAAGGGAAGCTAGACGAAGAAGACTACAACCTTTATAATTCCATCGATATGAAATTCTAGAACAGGCAAAACTGATCTATAGTCACTGAAAATATCAGTGGTTGCCTAGGGTGAAGGGCATAGGGGGCTTGACTTTAGAGGGATACAAGGCACCTTCTGTGGTGATGAAAGTATGTATCTTGACTGGCACGGTGGTGATATGGGTGTTTATATTTATCGAAGCTCACCGAACTGAACATTTCAATGGATACATTATGAATTGCAAATTTTCATCTCCATTTTACCTGTGAAGAAACAGAGATCCAAAACTTGCCACATAGACACACAGCTAGTGGACCTGGGATTCTAAGTCCAGTCCAACTGCAAAGCCCATTCTTTTTCCTTGAATATGACATCTGAGTTTTCTCAAAGCTGCAGTTTTCACAAAGGAGAAA
This sequence comes from Pteropus medius, assembly GCF_902729225.1. Lineage (NCBI taxonomy): Eukaryota > Metazoa > Chordata > Mammalia > Chiroptera > Pteropodidae > Pteropus > Pteropus medius. Next base: position 4,138,226 of record NW_024347791.1, read on the forward strand.
CATGGAGGCCTGAGGAGCTAAAGAAATGTGCCTGAGGCCTCACGGAAGTATCTGAGAGTGTTAAGCTTGTGTTTTCTGATTCCAAGTCAAGAGTTCTTTATACCATTAGATCTGTCAGGATTCACTGAAGCCTTGTAGTAGACTTTAAGACTCATTGTTGCATTTAAAAATTTGTCCATATGTGTCATTGTAAATATACTTAATATTTTTCTCTTGAAACACATAATCCGATGAGTCACTTCTTTAAAAGAACAACATATGGTAGCCCGTGAAAATAAAGGTTTCTGAAGGTATGCAGCATAGTGTTGGTCACCCACTTTCGTTCTTGCTTACCACATCTGAGTGTGTTCAAATACTTGGTGACCATAACACTTTAAGGAAATAGTCCCCTTCCCTGATGCTAGGGATGCATCTTGGTTAGTTTCAGCCAGTTGTGGTCATTCTGTCCCCACAGAGAGAGGTGCGTCTAGGGAAGGGCCCCAGTGGCAGTTCTGACCAGTGAGGCCTGAGAGGTGCCTGTCAGGGAATTCTGGAAAGTCCACCACACCTCTTAAAAGCCACTCAAGAAAGGGGCTCTTTCTCACAGTCATGAGGATGTACCCCAGGAGCTGAAATGACTCACTGATAACATTAAGGAACAGTGTGAGGACAAAAGTCCATCCTTGAGAATAAGAGTCAGAAGGGCACAAAACATATAGGTCCTCGAGGATGACGCTCAGCCTCTGATTTACTCACCCCGGTGGCTGCCATCATTACTCATGATGTGAGTAATACATTTTCTTTATTGATTTAGTCATCACTGTTATTTGCAGCCAAATTCATTTCGTATACAGAGATATAAGCAGATACTGTCAAATATCTTTTTTTGCACCCAACTACATGATGCAATTCTTAAAACACTTGTATGCACTACATTATATTTAAACTTGGTGGCAGGCGATCCATGTTATGCATTATATGAATGCTAAGGTTAGTTTCATTCTCAGAAGAGTTCGTTAAAAGCTAAAGATTAGAAACTAACTGTCCATCTGTAGGGGATTGGTTAAATAAGTTATAGTAGAGCCATATAATGAGATACAATTCAAATAAAACAGAACCTCCATTTGTTCTGATATGAAATAATTTCTAAGATATGCTGTTAAGTAGAAAAACAAAGAGTCAGAACAGTATACAGAAGACTTTGAAGTCCATAGTCATGGAAAAACATCTGAAGTTTACTGTCAGGACTGTAGAGGTACAGGAAAGGAACTTGGAAGGTGGACACAAGACCCTAAACAACTTTCACCGTGGATGGGTCCTCTGAGGACATTTAGCGATGGTGTGACTATAAAAAGCCATCTTGCCAGTGACATTTTCACAGTAAGAGAACTATAATGCCTGGTGGGGGACCTATAACATGGAAACAGCTGACAAGGTCAATTTGAGGAGAAAGCATCAAAGACTGGGTGTGTTTGTAGCCGGGCTGCTGTATGTGATCTCACATACATGAGATACCTATTTTTAAGATATTAAAGAATTTTTTTTTAATTGCATGCATAGAAACTCTGGCAAATCTCAAAAATAAACACAACCTACTTATCAAGCATCAACATTTAGCTGAAATAACTAACATTAATCAAAAGTTTGCTGTGTGCCAGACACTGGCCTCAACTCTTTATTTATCCAGATTAATTTATTCAGTCCTTGTAGCAGCTCTATGATGTGGGTGTTATTGTTACCATTCTATTTTTTACAAATGAGTAAGTTGAGGCATCAAAATGTTAACTAATTTTTTGGGATCACACAGCTGTTAAGTGGTAGAAGTAGGGCTTGAACCCAAAGTCTATGCCCTAAAGAATTCACTCATTGACCTCTCGGGTTATTGGAAGGATTAAAAGAGCTCGTATGTGCTTGGCCAGTGTTCTTTTTAGCCAGTGGATCTCGAAGCGTAGTCCATGCAGTGTTATAATTTGTTAGAACTGTATTTAAATTTGTAGTAATGATGCCCAGGTTAAGCCAGACCTGTACCGCATGCTTATGTATTTCTTAGCTGGCATTGCATATATGAAGTCCCACCCAGCAGAGGAATGAAGCCATACCCAGCTGAACCTTGGGGAACATACCTAAGTATTGTATGTATAGTTACCACCTTGCTTTTTATCCAGTAACCATTTATTGGCCATCACTATAGACTCAGCAGGGAATTACTCTTTGATCAATCAGTGATACCCGACGTGATCTTAGGAGGTACCAAGGCCCTACCATTCCCAGGCTGGCTGGGTGATCTGTGCATACCAAAACCAGCTAAATAATTCCTCTCATCAACTTAGCTTCTACATGGGATAGAGACTTCATACTCCTTCCTTCCTTCCTCGATACCTGTCACATAATAGATGCTCAGTAACCAGGCACTGAATGAAGGAGCCATCAAAGTTGAACTGGTAGCGCTGTCTTTTTTGCAAGGAGCACCTAACAGGAGTTCTCAGCCTTGGCTGTCTGTTAACAGTCACCTGGAGAACTTCTAAAAATCCCAGCCTCAAGCCAGTCACACCAGCATATCTTGGAGAAAAGAGAGAAGGACGGGGTGTGAATAGTTTTCAGAGTCCCCAGATGATTCCAGTGTGCAGCCAAGCTTGAGAATCCCCAGGCTAGCATGGAGAAGCCAACTTGCAGAAGGTCATGGTTCTAGACACAACGGGTAAAACTCAGATGGCTTCCTCAAAAGCTGCTCCTGCCCTCTACTTCTTTGATGGGTATGAGCTGAGCTGGAAGCAGCCAAGATCCTGTCTTAAGTTCCTGCGCACAGTGTAAGGTATAGCTGGAAGCATTTATGCTGGAAACCCTGACTGAGTGATAGTTCTAAAAATTATTGCCATATGTCTCCAGCAGGGATGGCGGGGGTCACATTAGCTTCCTCCACGCTCCACAGCCTCCCTTCCATCAGCTCCTCAGTCCTCACCCAACCGGGCCCCCGGAATGGCTCCATTTAGTCTAACAATTTTATGGAGCATCTAGATTCCTTGCAATAGGCCAGGCCCTGGAAATGCAGATGTAAATCCAACATCGCCCCTTCCCTGATGGAGTCGCAGCCCTGAGGGAGGAACAGGAAGTCAGTCGACAGCTCGGATGTGGCGCCATCAGGCTAAGATGGAGACCAGTACAGAGATGTGAGAGCTTAGAGGAGGGGGCTTGAGGGGGCTCCAGAGGGCTTTTGAGAAGAAGTGGTAACAACACTGAGGCATTTTTCTTTTTCTTTTGAAATGTTCATATGTATATTTTAAAGTTTGGAATAATTTTAAACATATATAATTGACCACACCAATTAAACAAAATTAACATTTTGCCGTATTTACTTCAGATCCTTTAAAAAACAACAACAACAACAACAACATTTCAAACATAGAGAAATTACAGAGAATAATATAACAAACACCCATGGGTTAAACAGGGATCCCCAACCCCCAGGTCACAGACTGGTACTGTCTATGGCCTGTTAGGAACCGGGCCTCACAGAAGAAGGTGGGCAGATGAATGAAGCTTCATCTGCAGCTGCTCCCCAGCGCTAGCGTCACCACTTCAGCTCAGCTTCAGGTCATCAGGCATTAGATCCTCATAGGAGCACCAGTCCCTGGTGCCAGAAAGGTTGAAGACTGCTGGGTTAACAAATGGGTAAACTGAGGTAGTTAAGAACTCCCGCTCTGGAGCCAGCCTACTTGGCTGTGCAGTACAATGTTTGAGAGGTTACTTAACTTCTCTGTGCCTCTATTAGCCAGGAGATCAGGGTGGGAATGTCCACTGCAGGGCACAGGGCAGGGAGACCCTGGCTTCTATAGTCAGAAAGGAAGGTGAGCAGTGGGCAGAGGAAGAGGCTGGAGAGGTGGCTGGAGCACATCAGAGAAGACTGTCAGCAGCTCGGGCACTGTCCGTGAACTCCACCTGGGAGCCCATTTCCCTGCACACCCACTCTCTCCTCTCTCCCAGGAAACTCTCAGATCCCTTTTAATGGGTCTCTTCAAAAAATAAACATAAAACAAATGATAAAGAAACCTCACCCATACTTGCTCCTCAATCTGGAAAATTTCACCATGTATGGACTAACTTTGGGGGAAGAGGGGAGACCCAGAGGAGCACAGGAAGGGGGCTTACCCCCTGAAGTCATTGCCACCTTAATTCCCTGAGGCAGGGGGAGGAAGGAAATGAGTGGTTTAGGGCTGTAGCCCAGTCAGAGCATTAGGCCCCCTTGGCCCCAAGTTATGGTTTTATGAGAACTGTATATCCCACCAGGTGGATATTTCCTGCTGAGTGATGTGGTAAGAGAGCCCCCTGACTTGTTCAATAGTTAACCTGACGGAAGCACACATGTGGCTTGTCAGGCAGGAATATTTGCGAGGAAGGCCTGGGGTATAAGTAGAGACTAGCGCCCAGCCTCGGTTGGAAATGGGTTCTCCCGTCAACTCTCAGCAGTACCATCATTTTTTATCTCAAAATGGGCTTTCCCCTCTTCCCCCACCTCTGCTTCTCCAGCATCCGTTCCAGCCGCTGCTGAGGAACAGCTGCTCTGAGGCCCATCTCTCATCAGCTGCCTTATCTCTCTGATGAATAATAGTCCCCTTCCCCGAGCGGCAGCGGCTGCCTGGCAGGAGGCCCGCCCTGCACAGAGCAGGAGGCTGACAGCACTTGGAGGCCAGGCAGCTGTCAGAGAGTGTGGCATTCCCACCCCGCTGGCCCCACTTAGGGTGAAGGCAAATCCCCTGCCTCACAGAGACCTGCCACCCAAGGCCCCACTGCCTGGGTAAGCAGCAGCTCACCAACTCAACCATTCCAAGCACATCTTGGGACCCTCCGGGTGCAGTCACCATTCTGGGTGCTGGGAAACAGAGGCACATGGGTCCTGCCCCTCAGGGGTGGGCACTGTTTATGGGAAGTGTGATTCGTACCTACTAGTACAGACCTCTGTACTTCATAGTCCTGGGACCTTGAGAGCATGTTTAATCACTCCAGGTCTCAGTTTTCCTCATGTCAAATGGGCTAAGCATCGTGTCGTGTAGATGCTGGGGTTCTCCTCTCAGATCCCCTTCACCAGCCGGTGCACCGTTCCCCCAGCACTGTGACGCTGCAGTAACAGCTCTACCTCTGGCCTTCCCCAGAGCCTCTGGCTGATGGTAACTGCATCCCTGACATAAGCAAGAGGCTAGCTCCCTCTGCCACCACTCCCGCTCCCTTCAGGGCAGTCAGTAACTGACTGAGACTGGGGACGCAAAAGCCCAGCCATCTTTTCTCAAGGTGGGAGAACTTGGTGGGACAACATGCTCCAGAGCCCCCTGTGGGTCAGGCTAAGACTAGACTCACCCACGACTATCACCCTCTTCTCTGTCCTGCTTCCCTCACCCCCTTACAGCTTTTCTTCAAGAGCACCCGCTCCTCCATGAATCACAGGCTTTTGGAAACCTGTTTTGGGCTCTGCTTCTAGGGGACCCAGCCCAAGATAAGTACCTACTTCACAAGGGCTTTGTGTGAGGATATGATGAGATATGACTTGAAAAGCCCCTTGTAGGTGCCTGGCTGGCACTTGGCAAGTACCCAGTCGTCAGTAATCATGATTCTTATAAACTGCTGCTACGTGACAGAAAGTCACAAGGGAACTCAGACAGACGTGACAGAGAGGTAGGCATTGAAAGCTTTGGTTCCAAGTCTGGAATTGGAGGCAGTCATCCGAGAAAGGGCCCTCGGAGGTCATATAGCCCAGGTTTTTTGGTTTGGTTTGGTTTGGTTTGGTTTGGTTTGGTTTGGTTTAGTTTTGGTTTTAGTTTTGGTTTTGGTTTTGTCAATGAGGAAACTGAGGCCCAGAGAGGAGAAGCAACACTTTTAGGGACCGACAGCAAGTCAGAGGCAGAGCTGGGACCGGGCTATATCGTGGTTTTTCCCCACTCGGCGTGTTATTTTGGCATCTTCAGATCCTTTTTCCCTGCTCGTCGTTGAAGTATTGTTGACTTTAGATGGACCAGGACACTGAGAAGTGAAGCCAGACCATGCTCCATATCCATGTACATCTCCTGAGCACCTACGATGTGTTGCACACCTTCTAGACACCAAGAAAAGAGTCACAAACATGTGTGCCAACCCCTGGTTGTTATAGAGAGCCTCACTGTTTTCGAAGTGTGTGTGTCGGTTGACTTTATCCCAGGAAGTGAGTAACACCGCCCATTCCACACGGGAAGTTTTAGTAAGAGTGAGCATTGAAGGACCTGTCAGAGCAGGCTGGTGGGCGAGGGCATCCCTGGGCTCACCTCGTTTCCATATTTAGCACATAGCAGTATTCTTATTTTCTGCAACGCTCTCTCTGAATGGTCTTTTGCTGTCCCTTTCATTTTCCCCATTATGTACAGCGTGACACATGTGAGATGGATCATGGCTTCTGGGGGATAGCTGTCATCTCGTGTGGTTGGCGTGTAGGGTGCATCCTGGGGGGCAGGGGGTGGGTGGCCACAGTGGAACTCGAGAAGTAGACCAAAATCATACCAGACACAAGACTCCATTATCATGCTAAAGCATTCGGGCTTCGATCTGCAAACAGTGGACAGCCTCCAAAATTCTTTGACCGGTAACATGATATGCTCAGCTGTGTTTCCTGCAAACACTTCTTGGCAATGTGCAAAGGAGACGTGAGAGGGAAGACCCCACCCCAGGTAGAGACAGCCTTGGACAGGGAAGAGTTAAGTAAGAGACCACAACCCTTGAGCTGTCAGGAGATGTAGTGGGGTGATTTTCTGCATGGGTAGGACACCCCGAGGGTGACAGGGATGGAGGTCAGGGAGACATCACTGAGGAGGTGAGATTTGAGCTGGGGGAATAGTTGAGGGGCAGGTCCCTAAGCTTGGGGACTGGCGTGGACAGAGCGCAGAGTGTGTGGTGGAGATGAGAGTGGGGGCACCTGGGCGGAAGGGTTTCTTAGGAGCGAGAGGACCTGGAGCTAAGAGAAGGCCTGGGCCACTTTCTGGGGAGCACCGAGCACGAGAGGCACAAGCATGGACTCCCATCTGTAGGCAGTCGGTGGAGACTACCCAAGGTTTTTGAGCAGCAGGGTTGCAGGAGCAAAGCAGGATTTCAAGATAAGTCCAAGAGTGGAGAGCAGAATCGGTTGGTAGCAGGAGTCACCTCCCAAGGAGGAGACCATGCACAGACAGGTTTGGTTAGCCTGCACGATGTGGTCCCATATTAAAAAAACAAACAAACAAACAAAAAAACTTTTATTAAGATATAATTGACATATAGCATTTTATTAGTTTCGGTGTACAACATAATGATTAGACATTTGTATATATTGCAAAATGATCACTATAAGTCTAGTTAACATCCATCACCCACACACAGTTATAAATTTTTTTTCTAAAAGTGGAGTATTTTTAAAAGAGATTTTATGCGAAAGACTTCACATAAAAGGCAGGTTTCTGGCTTCATTTGAAAAATCAAAGGATTTGATAAGACTGGGCCAAGGACTTTCACATGGCCACGATATGCCGGCAGCGAGTCGCAACTGCCCCCTTTAGTTGCTGCTTTGAGTTTCATTGGCATCTTCCCCATGGCAGTTCTGCTTTATTTACTTTTGTTACCGGTCTGTACAGTGATTTCTTTTTTTTAATTGAATGAGTAGTCAGCATTTAAGTAATTGAGAATTTCATATAAATATCCAGATTTGGGCTACTTTTAAAAAATCATTAGGGCCACCTGGGACCTCATTCCTATGTCTAGGGCTTAGGCCAGTCTTCAGGTCAGCGTCCGCTTCTCTCTCCTTGCTGTCCACAGAGGCCTGTGTTAGCTGCCCTTGACTGTAGAGATCTCCCACTGCAAAACAAAATGTTTCTTCTCCTCCAGTCATTATCAAAAGTGGAAAAATAAAAGAGTAAGATGTGCGTGCTTCCAAAAAAGAGAAGAGCATTGTGGAAATAAGAATATTTCTATGCGTTTAATATGGAAACAAAGAGAGTGTGTGTTAGAAGAATAAGAGCAAAGATGCTACTAAAAAAGACTGGCCCTCTTCATCCAGCCCGATGTTCCCTGCTGGGGCCCTGTGGCATTTAGCTTGGGAATCTCTGGGGTGGAGGCAGAGAAATCACTCACCACTCACCACTCAACTGTCTGGATTCTGAGCCGAGCCCTGTGCGGCAGGGACGAATAAGATGAAGGGGCTTGTGATGTGGGGTTCGGAGCTAAGGGCCTGTTGAAGTATTCTAGGCAGGAGGCGATGGTGAGGGTGGGGCACGGGGGGTGGGGACCAGAGCGAGAGAAGGGAGGAAGAAGTGTAGGGACAAATCCGGACACTTAAGGAGGGAAGAGTCAGCCACTTTAGTGGCTCCTTATATGGGGCGTCAGAGAAAAGAATCAGATGATTTCAAGGAACACCGTGGGCTCTTCAACAGAAGTCGGGAGACCTGCTCTGGGGGAAGCCGATGACTTGGGTCTGGGCACAGTGGGTCAGGGGCGATGGTGAGATGTTCAGCTGTACCATGCTCATGCACGTTGGCCTTGAAGCGCCCAGGTCTCATGAGGACTTCGTCCTTCCTGTGCTTCATCTCTCCCTGCCTTAATTTCTTGAAAAATGAGGCTCTCAACACTCTCTTCCTTACAGGGTCAGTGTGGAGATTAGAGATAGAATAATTAAAAGCCTAAAAATGATTCCTGGGGAAGTACTCTATAAATCTGAGTCATTTTCACTACCGCCTGTGAGGACAAGGCGGGAAGCCCACCGAATGGAGATGATTCCACGGGCAGAGAGCCAACACAGCCTTGGAGAAGAGCCACAGGAAGGGAGGAGCCTGGAGGAAGCAGCGGGGACACAAGGGGAGAGGGCGTCTTTGAGGCAGGGCGGAAATGGTTGAACAGGGTGGACAGAGATCATCCTACAGCGGCCACTGAGGATGAGAGGAGCTCACGGCAGGTGGTCTCCAGTGGGGGCTTTGCCCTCCAGAGGACTCTTGGCAATGTCTTGAGACATTTTTGGTTGCCATGACTGGGCATGGAGGTGCTATGGCGTTCAGTGGACAGAGGCCTGGGATGTTTTTAATGCCCTACAGTGAACAAGATAGTGCCCCTCCTCACACAACAAAGATTATCCAGCTCCAAATGTCAATAATGCAGAGGCCGGGAAACCCTTCTCTAGAGCCAGTAGGCTTTGGGGTTTGACTTGTGGTTCTACCACCAACAGATATGTGACCTTGCCAAGTCTTGCTCTGTACCACAGTTTCCTTATCTGGAAAATGGGGATGATAATAATAGTTTGTTCCTAGAACTGTTGTCAGGCTTAAATGAGCGATGATATACAGAGGGCTTAGAATAGAGGCTCATAGTACATTAGCTATTATTAGAGATCAGGGAAAGTGAGAGCATAGCAGAAGCCATTTGACCTTGGTGTGTGGCATTTAGGAGCAACTTCACTGAGATAGAAAGGGGACTGAAAGCTAGATACAGAGGGTTCTGGAGATGAGAATTGGAGCCAGCAGGTATGAACTGCCTTGTCCAACAGGTATAGCGATGGAAGGAAGAGGAAGGATGGATGGTTATGGTTAAGCCAAGTAGAAGGGACTTGCTTCACATTCATCGATTTATCGATGCCAACCCAAAGTTCTTGTTAATGCCCAAACCGCACTATAACAACAATGGAAAATTTCAAAACAGGAGAAATCACGTGCAGCCTCATCACCTTAACAAATGAGCAATTTTCCGTCTCCCCTTCCAGGATCATCATTTTTGCAATGTTTTAGTCGTAACACAGATTCTCTTTTCTATTGTTTTATGTCACATGAAATTGTCCCACAGCATTTTCCATGTATTACATCATTATTACATTTATCATTTTTTCCAAAATAAAGATAATCTCATTGTTTTTTCCTAGTTATGAAAATACTTTGTGCTCCTTTCTCTTTTTTTAATATAAATAGTACCACAAAGTGTAAAGAAGAATGTAATAACCCCATGTCCCATCTCACTCTTCAGAGACAATCAGATTAGCATTTCGATGTACATTCTTTCAAACAAATCACGCATCTATCGACACAATTTGTTAATTTTTTATGTAAACATGAACATAACTATCAGTCCATTTTCATCCTTGAATCTCAATCTTATGTTGGGATTGGGATGATTGTTTTGGGAAAGGGGGAAGGGGTGGTGGAAGGATGCACGCAAGAACAAAGCAAGCCAGAAAGTTCCAAAAGCTGCTAGAAAGACGAAATATTGGGGTGTGCAGTGTAGTCCTTTCCTGAGGCTGCTGTAACTAAGTATCACAGGCTGGGTGACTGAAACAACAGAAATTTATCCCCTCATCGTTTTGGAGTCTGGAAGTCTGAGATCCATGTGTCAGTGGGGCCACGTCCCTTCTAAAGGATCTAGGGGAAGGTCCTCCCTTGCCTCTTCCTGGCTTCTTGTGGCTGCCATCAATCCTTGGCATTCCTTGGGTATAGACATGTCCCTCCGATCTTTGACTCCTTTGTCACATGGTGTCCTCCTCTTCCTCTCTGTGGTCTGTGTCCAAATTTCCTACTTCTTCTAAAGATGCCAGTCGTTGAATTAAGACGTGTTCTACTCCAGTGTGACTTCATCTTAACTTGATTAAATCTGCAACAACCTATTTCCAAAGAAGGTCACCTTCACAAGTAACAAGGCTGAGGTCTTCAACGTGATCTTTTGAGGGACACAAACCCATAACCTGTGGGATGCCCAGGGTGATGGAGGAGTAGGATGGGGCAGGGTGGAGCAGAGAGGATACCTCTGAAACAAAAGGGGAGGAAGAAACCAGGAAAAAGAGACTGAGATTCTGAGTTGAGGAAGCTGCTTCCTCCAGCACTTGCATCTGTGTCTTATTAACCTCCTATAGTTTGCAAAGAGGGCCGGGGATTCATCAGAGCGCCTGGCTCTCGGTAAATCCCGCCAGGCCCCTTCTCCGCCATTGTCACACGGTGCAGCTGGCAGCTGCCTGCAGGCCCCACGGGCCTCACTGCAGCATCCTGTTGTCCTCTGGCCACCAGATTCTTGGTTGACTGCCACCTAATTTCTTTTCAGCCCGGACTAATTTCTTGCAGTCTCTGGGCTGGCAGGATGCGTTGCTAATTCCCCAAATCCTTCCATATGGCCCATTCAAACCCCTCCGTCTACGAAGTGTACACAGGCTTCTGTTCTATCCTTGCTGCAGCACAGTGGTCCATAGTCTTCAAGGGCACAGAGATCCTTTCAAAGTCTTGATCTCCCCTTCCCTTTTCCTCAGAACACCTGTTTTTGCTGCTTTACTCAGTTCTCTTGGTCTCCTTTTCCCAGATTCAGTACTGAGGTTGAGTTTTCAGAGGTGGAGGGGGATGGAAAAGGATTCTGAGGAGTGTGGAGACAGTGAAGAGGAAACCTGAAGTCTCTTTGCTGGTGGACGCAGATGTCAGATAGTCTGGGGCCTTCCCAGGCAGAGCTGGGCTTAGGTTTGGGTGTGATGGGTCAGCCTATGACAAAATCAGCATCCTTGTCACCCATCGTCATCTCGGCTCTTGAGGAACAAGGGACAGTTACAGAATAGCAGTCAAGCAGCCAAGAATAATGAGGCTTTTGCTTACTAACTTAGGTCCCAGGCAAAGCCCAGCCAAGACCTTTTCTTGCCATCACAGGCTTCTGCTTATTTGAGGGAAGTATTATACTTCATCGGTAGTTAAAAGTCACTCAGCCTTTGGCCCCCTGCCTCCTGACACTGCCTGAAGCACCTAGTAATCTCCCAGCAACACATCACCTGTCCCATCTCCACCATTTAATTATAGGTTGTCTTTGATTTCCTCTCCAGTGCTGACAGTCACTTCTGAGAAAGACCTGGGATCAGAAACCCAAATAATATAGCTCACATTAAGTCTAAAGCCGAAATAATAAGAAAACCCAGGTACAGCCTGCAGCCAGGATGTGCCAACTTGTGTGGGATTGAAGGAGGCCTTCCTGCCCAGGCACAAAGGACACAAGGCTTGGTTTCAGTGGGACTGGGGAGACACAAGGGCAGGAAGGGATTCATGAGCATCGTTGCAATTTTTTTATCCAACCGCATCATACCTTATACTCTCGCCGTATAACCAATTGCAAATTTTGCCACTTCGTCCCAATATCAGTCAGAACAATAGTGGTGGCAAGCAATAGACCTGATTCAACTAGTGTAGGAAAAAAATAGAACTTAGTAACTCAAATAATTCAGAAGATAAAAATGGCTCTTGTATCAGGCTCAGCAGGATTCAGGGATTCAACTGTTATAGACAGGGCTTTTGTCTCCCTCCTTGTCTCTGTTCCCTGTAGCATTTCTATTCCAGATGGGATCCCTCCATGTAGCAAGAAAATGGTCTCCACCAGCCCCAGTTTCCATCACTCTGGCTTACTTGGCCACTCCTCTCTCCCATCACTCAAGACGAATTCTGACAGGCCCATTGCATCAGAGATGCAATCCTACCCACCAAGGGGAATGCGGTTCTCTGATTAGAGAGGATTTTATCATGGATTCTGAGAAGAAGGAGGAGGAGGAGGAGGAGGAGGAAAGAAGAAAGAAGATCCTGAGCATATAAAATGAGAACCAGCATAGTTCACTCCACCCCCCACTATGAGGGTCTATCCGTTCAGTCGCAGGTGTGGTTCCCTACATGAATGAATTCCTATTTTTCTTTCAAGACCCAAGCCGTTCAGTACACTCCCAGACAGCGTTGAACACACCTTTGGGTCATATTAGCACCTTGTACATGACTCTGTTATGTCATTCACTTATTTATTCATTTAGCAAATCCTTATTCTTTAGCGTTGTACCCAATTCCTTTTGGATTGTGAGTTTCCTGAAAGCGAGAATCATGTCCTGGTCATCTCAGGATCTCCAGCCTCTACTAGGGTGCTTGGCCCACCGTCAGGGCCTGATAACTGCTGGTGGCCACATCCTTGGATGTTTGGGTGACATGCAGGACTTGGCTGTTCCCTGACTGGATAGAGAATCTGGGGTGCTGGGTCGGAGGGAGGAGCTGCATGCCACAGGTCACCTGGCTGGAGTCATTGATTTCTCTGCATTTTTTGCAAATCCCACACATCCCAGGCTGTCAGGAAGGACCCTGTGCATTCTATATAGCAATGGATGGCAAAATTGGAACACGTGCCTGATTTGCCCTCATGGAAAGTGTTTATTTTTCACATATTGTATCTGAGAATCTTAAGAATTCAGGGGGTCCAACCTGAATTCCTTGGGATTAATCTTCTTAGTGATGCTAACATACCCCCCAAAATATGGAACTTGTTACCTTGTAAGGCAGCCCCGCTGGTTATTGGGGGCCACATGTTATCTCCTGGCTACTTTGGCCATCAGTTCTAGTTCTCTTCTCTAGGACCACAAGGGAAAAGTTCCCTTCCTTTTCGAGTAGATATTCTACTTTGTGTTCATTCATTCATTTATACATACATTCATTAACTCCGTCATCTGCTGAAAAACATTGGTAAGGCCTATTTTTGTCCAAGACAGGCAGGTTCCCTGTTCTCATTGAGCTGACATCTTTAGAGGGGACAGACATCCAACAAGCACCTAAACAGATAAACAGGAGACATACAATTGTCACAAAAGCTGTGAGTAAAGGAAAATAGGGCAATATGAGGGTTGGGGCAAATTTCCAGAGTGAATGGGACAGATTTCTTTAAAGAAGTAAATTTGAGCCAGTGAGTGAGGGATGAGAACAAGGTACCCACACACGATTTGGAAGAAAGCAGCCAAGGAGAAGAATTAGAGGAAGAGAGGGTGTCAGTGTGGCCTGAGTGGAGGTGAGGGGGAAGAGAAAGGTAGAAATGAGGATGGAGATGTGGTCAGGAGCCTGTAGCCATTGTAAGGAGCTTAGGACCTATGGTCGGAAAGAGGGTTTTAAAACAGGGATGTGGTGTATAATTTTGAAAGGAGACTTTGAATATGGACCCTGAGGTAGATTCCCAAATCCCTAAAGACCAAGAGGAGGTGACCACTACTTTTATTTCAAAGAATCAGAAAGATTCTGATGTAGAGGTGAATTCTAGAAGTCCTAGAGAGAGAGAGCCATGATATCTGGGACCAGAGTTGCTGTATCCACAGACAGGCCCCTGGATGCCCCTCTTGGAATGCTCTTGGAAGGACACCCTCTCTTTCTAGATAGCCGGATTTCCATCCCACCCCACCCCCAGGCTGTATCTTCCTCATGAGTTCTCCACAAACATGGACAACCAGGAGGCTAGCCAGCGTGGGACCTCACAGTCACGCACCATTGTGTTCTGGGAAAAGAGTCATTAGGGGTTTTCATCATTGCGTGATCATAGAGTGCAGTTACACAGACCTCGACAGTACAGCCTACTGCACACCTAGGCTGTATACCAAACAACACGAGACTGAGTCAAACACAAGAGATGATGTAATCACAAGACACGGTAAACGCAAGATGTATGAGGCTGCTGCTGGTGTAACATGGTATACCATTTGCAGCAAACTTTTTTTATATATACAAAGATTACACTCTAAAATAATGAAAAAAAGTATAGGATAGTAAGTACATAAACCAGTAACAGTCGTTCGTTATCATTATCAAGTACTATGTACTGTTCATAATTGTATATGCTGTACTTTTGCATGCCTGTAAGCACAGTAGGTTTGTTTACACCCGTGTCACCACAAACACATGAGTAATGCATTGCATCACACTAGCCTTGACAGCATTAGGTGATAGGAATTTTTCAGCTCCATGATAATCTTTTTGGGACCACCGTTGTTTCTGAAATTTGTTGTTAACAGAAATGCCATCATATGGCACATGACAGTAATGATTTCCTTCTGGAGCAGAGTGGAGTTACCCAACATGAGCCACCAAGTTTGCCGCCACAGTTGTCTGTGAGGGCAACCACTCTGCCAAGAGGAGGGACATCTGACTGTCAGAACCAGGCCCCTGAGGGTACTCACGGCAAGGAGAGAAATCGAAAGGGAAAGACTGATAGATTTGACTCAGAGGGAATGGAAAATGTGTTTACATGTCTTTTAAAGATGCACAGCCAAAAAAAGCAAAGCTAAGCAAGCAACTAGTAAAAACCTTGCCACACCAGGTAGGTGAAGGTCAGCATCCTAATACACAGAGCTCACGTCAATGAAGAAACAGTAAAGCTCCATTTGTTAAAAGCGAGAAAGACGTGAGCAGACTTTTATAGAAAAGAAAATGCAAATGGTGAAGGAAAATACTCAAACTCACTAAAATCAGGGGACTGCAAACTAAAATAGCAGTGGGATGCAGGGTATCTTTGGGGGAAAGTTGCTTATCAAATCGAAAAATATATTTTTAGAAAACAAGTGCTGACGAGGCTGTGTGGCTGGTGATGTACATCTTTTAAAAAGAGGTATTTTTTTGAGTACCTTACAAAAAGTTCGTACCCTTTA
Organism: Pteropus medius; assembly: GCF_902729225.1. Lineage (NCBI taxonomy): Eukaryota > Metazoa > Chordata > Mammalia > Chiroptera > Pteropodidae > Pteropus > Pteropus medius. The sequence continues at coordinate 4,153,623 of NW_024347791.1, forward strand.
ACCCAGTAATCTCACTTCTTAACTCTGTTAACGAACCAGTTTTAAATAAAGGCATTAACTTGTGTGCAAAGATGTACATGTGTGAAATATTAGAAATAGCTTACTTGATAATAATAGATGATTGGTTGATTTAATTATGCTATATCCATTCAGTGGACTATTAGGTGGCCATTAAAAATGATATTTTTGAAGATATTTTGGTAGTAGGGGCAACGTTCACACTATAATATTATGTGGAAAATGGCAAATAATACTAGAAAGCATGAAATCAATTATGAGTATGAGAATGCATATTATATACATTAAAAATAGATAATTGGATTGCAATGTACATATAAGTAAACATGTAGAAAGGTCGTTAGGGATGTTCTCTGAGTTGAGAATTACAGGTAATTTCGTTTACTTCTTTGTGTTATACAAGACTTCTTTTTCTTTACAAAATGAACGTGTGTTACGTTTAAAATCAGATAAAAGCAGAAAATGATTATGGTTTAAGTCAGTGCTCTCTATTGTCATCAGATTCCTGTTAGAGACACACACGTGCCCCTCCATCCCTTCCTTCTATCCTTCTTGCTGTAAGAGTCAGCAAAGTGGAGCACAAAAAGCAGGAAAGCAAGAGGAGAGACCTGGCTGCAACTTTCTGCTCTCCCATGGTTTTGCAAGGTGACCTGGGACACTGTCTTGCTACAGGCCTCAGTTTCCTCATATGCAAAATACAGGAGTTGGACTGGTTTGGTTCTAAGAATGCACTAAGGTCATAGACATAATAATTCCAAGCTTCAAACCCATCCCTCACCCTAACCACAGAGTGACATAATTGACCGTTTCCTTCAGCACAGTGTCAGCCATACCCATGATGTCGCAGTCCACGTGGCCACCTCCGGACGAGTTACGACTTAACCGGGAAGACCCTTGCCATTTCCTCTGGGGATGAGGACGTGATGATTCATTCCTTCAACACGTACTTCATTCATTCCTTCAACACGTTCTTATTACACCCCTGTTTCCACGGTACCAGGCCCCGAGGTGTACAATGAGGCCCAGGCTCAGAACTATTTGAGAAATGTCTGTACCTGTATTACATTCTTTCCTTCCATCTTCAGTGGGAGCAAGTCCTTTCCCTTTGAGAGTTATTTTAATTTACCTTTGAATTATTTTAAAGAGACAATTTATTCAAAGCTAAATGTCCAACTCTGGATGAGCCAAGTGGATCATACCATTTTGATGTGAACCACCTACCATGAGGCTGATTTTCTCGTGTGAGTTAGAAGTGAGGAATCCAGAAACCGATGGATCCTTGGCAGCATGAGTTAAACAATGTGTCAGTCCACCCGGAGTCGTGCAGTGGAGGACAAAGTGTATGGACTTGGAACCGATGATCTGAGTTCAAACATGGCTCCTCTGCTTCTCGGCTTTGTTACCTGGGAAATTCTTAACTTCTCTGAGCTGTAGTTTTGTTTTTGTTTTGTTTTGTTTTGTTTTGTTTTTTGTTTTTTAAATCTATAAAATGAGGAAATAACTCCTATCTTAGCCATGACATGCCAGGTGTGTTTGCAAGCACTGATCAGAATGGTGTCTCCAGAGGGACCTAAGCATGTACTCAGCCATGGCATTAGTACTCTATCTCTTTCCTTGAAAGGGACAAGACACACTTGACATGTACAAGGGAAGAAGCCATGCTGCATGGCGGCTGAGAACCAGGGCCACGAGGCTGCACAGACCTGGCCTGCCACTTACCTGCAGCACATCTTTATGAACAAATGACTTAAACTTTCTGAGCCTCAAGGTACTCCTCTGTAAAATGGCTTTGATGGCAGCAATGCCACATCCCGAGACATTGCGAGAGAATCAGTAATAGGTGCATTCAGTGTAGTGCCTCTTCAGATTCGAAGTTGTTTGATCCATCTTTCTCTGACTGCTAATGAAATACTTGTTCAGTGTAGGACATTTAGAAAACAACCTAAAAAGAAACGAAAGATAGCGTGAGTCGCTGTCAGCCCTTTTGCTGTGCTTGCATCTGACCCTCCTCATCCACAGTCCCGCACCCCATCCCCATTTTGAACTGAGAGTTCTCTGAGGGCAGCAACCACGCCAGGTTAGTGCTCTTCCCAGAAAGCTGTGGCCCGATGCCCTGGTGTCTCCTCAGTGCGTGACGTGTTAACACTAATGTCGGCACCTCTCTTGGCAGATCCTTCAAGCCGGACTTCATCCTGGTCCGCCAGCACGCCTACAGCATGGCCCTGGGCGAAGACTACCGCAGCCTGGTCATCGGCCTCCAGTACGGAGGGCTGCCCGCCGTCAACTCCCTCTATTCCGTCTACAACTTCTGCAGCAAGCCCTGGGTGGTAGGTGAAGGGCCAGGCTGACTCGAAGTGAAGTGGGGGGTGGGAGGACCCTCCTAGCCCTGAAGTGGGCCCATTCCCCAGCACGGAGGCCTCAGTAATGAAAGGAGTCTTTTTTTAAGCAGCTGAATAAGAAACTTGGATTCCAGTTCCCTTGTTATTGCCTAACAAATACTATGTAACAACATATTATGAAACAGTGTTATCTTATAATCATATTAGTAGTAAGAGGAGGTATGGTACCTGACTCTCCTTACTAACGTTCTGTCACATTGTTGTTAACAGCAGGCACTGTTTATTGAGCACTTAGTAAATGCCAGAAAACTGTGTTGCCTACTGTGCAATCTATCGTTATTGTGTGAAGTGGGCTCATGACTCCATTTTACAGAAAAAGAAACTCAGCTTCAGAGCATTTAAGGAACTCACCCAGAGTCATGTAGCCAGTGAGGGGTGAAACCAGAATTCGAAGCCCTCCTTCCAACCCCAAGACTTGATTTCCTCCACCTTTTATTCATTCATTCATTTACTTGAGTCTCCATTTAAATGTTACCTGTAAGAGAGGCTTTCCCTAAAAAAACACCCTTCTATACCTCCAAATACTCTCAAATCCCTTCCCCTGCTTTTCTTTTCCCCCAAATACTTATCTCCATCTAGGATGATGCTTATCCATTCAGTTGTGGCTTTCATTACTAAAAGTAATTCATTCATGGAACAAATATTTATTGAGCACCTACTGTGTTCCAGGCACTGTTCTAACTTCTAGGAACATGGCAGTGATCAAATCTGACCAAAACCCTGGCTTCTACATTCTAGTGGAAAGAGGCATGTGCAGTACATTAATAAATATGGCAAATTTGCAATGCGTCATATAGTAAATGCCAAAGGTGGAAATAAAGCAGGGAGGAGGGTTAGGAAAGGAGGAGGTTGGGGGGATGGAGAACGTGCTCTGCGAAGCTCTTAGCCATCTTGTCTCTTGTTTTGTTGTCTCTCTGCGTGCTCTCCTGGTGGCAGGGCAATGGATGAGAACAGGGACTCTGGAGCCAGACTGCCCAGGCCCAGGATCTTTCATCTATCAGCTGTGTAGCTTGAGCAACTTGCTTAAACTCTCTGAGTTTATTTTCCATACTTGTAAAATGATGGTACTAATAGGGCCTTTCTGCTAGGATTATAAGTTAATACATGTCAAGTGCTTAGAATGGTGGCTGGCATAAAGTACACACTCAATCAATGGCGACAATTATTATTGTCCCTCGTACATGGAACAAGGTCTCTGCAGAGTTGGCACTCAATATTTATTGAATGAATACATGCATTAATTTAACAGATGTGGATAGTCTTCAACCACTATTATTGTGGCTCTGGTATCCTCATTCTACCCTAATTGAGATTTTCGGCCCATGGCATCCCAGATTCAAGTGTCATGGTCCTAAAAGGGTCATAGATAGTATTGGTCCACTTCTTCTGTTTTCCCACATAGTCAACTAACTGTGCACTGTGCTGAGCCCATAACATGCTTATTGTACTTAATTCTCAGAACCTTGATGAGTAGGTTTTGTTAATTTCTCCATTGTACAGAAAACCGAGGCTCATGTAGTTAATAGTAAGTGATGGAGCTGGGCGTATCCAAAACTCATGTGTTCGATCATGGAATTATTCTCCCTCTCTGGACGTCAGTTTCCCTATCTGTGAAATGAGGAATCCCCATCATTTGTCTTATATCTGAGGTCCCTCAAACCTTCTAATTGACTCCATGTTAGACCACACCTGTAGGCTACAGCACAAGAGTTTGCAGACCAATCCTGGCCTGATGCAGAAAGCTCCTATGTTACCTCGTTCTCTCCATCCAAGCTCTTATTATTGAAGTACCCCCAAATCAGTCTGGCATAAGACTTGGCTCCCCTTCTAACCATTTGGTATCTAAACATTAGGCCACAAATTGTAGTTTATTCTTTATTCCTGATCAGAATATGCCTTGCTCTTCCCTGCTTATGTCCACCAGCAGCTCCCCTATGCCTGCTGGGTCAATCCCAAGTTCCTTGGTCCAGTTAAGGCTCCCGATGGTCTTTGATAGATCACCCCCTGGCTTCCTGTCTTTCTGTGCTCCACACCCAAGGCCACAGCCATGGCAGCCACTGAGCATCTCCAGCACACACTAGTCTCAGTGTGCACCTGGGATGCCCTTCCTCCTTCTCTTATGTCATCTGCTCCGGGGAGTCATCTCGACCCCCGCCCCCCCCATTCTGCCTCCCTCTTGCCTCCCTCCAGCAAGACATTATTATCTCACCCATCTGTCCACAGTCTGTCTTCTCTCAAGGTCTGGTCTGCCATATTCAACTTGTTGCCCCAATGTTAATGCTCAAGGTCAGGCACAAAGTGAGTACCCAAGGATGCTGAGTGATGAGGGGTGATGGAGAAGAATGTAAGTCCGAGACCTGCCTTTTAGAAACTTACCCTCTAGTTCTGGAGACTGTAGGTACCTCCATGAAAGGGACGTGACTCTAGCTATTGGAAGCTAGTGGGGTTGTAAAAGCAGATAAAAATATTTATTATTAATATCTAACATTTGAGTGTTCCTGTGGGCCAGTCACTGCTGAATCCTTATAACAATCCTGAGTTTGGATCTCTTATTTTCCCTATTTACAAATGAGGAGACCGAAGCTCAGAAATCTAAAGTGACTTCCCAGGATACGCAGCTAGTCAGTGACAGAGAATTTGAACCCAGATCTACATCATAAACTATTATGCAATATATCTCTCTAGAAAGAAGAACATGGCAGGCAGGGGATGTGGCATGAAAGTCTGCAGGCTGTGCTTGTGCGAAATGCTGAGGGTGTAGTAAGTGCTCAGTTAAAGCCATTAAGCTAAACTCAGTGGGCCTGGCAGGAATGAAGAGGCTGATGCAGACAGACATTGGAGAGGATGAACGTCCAGCCAAGGACTCTGGCCTTTATCCTGTAGGCAGGAAATAGCTACTGAAGCTCAGCTCAGAATGGTCAGATGCTCAAAGCCTGGGATGGAGTGGGAGGTTTCACCATACCAGGTAACAAATGTTGATCAATGTTCTCTCCTCTTCTGCCTTAGTTCTCTCAGCTCATTAAGATCTTCCATTCCCTGGGACCTGAGAAGTTCCCGCTTGTGGAGCAAACGTTTTTCCCCAACCATAAGCCAATGGTGAGTGTCCTTTTTTACTCTGCTTATTTGTATGATTTGGAACAAACGAATGTTTACGTTCTCGGTCTATTTGAATGGAGGAGGTGGGCTCGGGGGCTGCTCCCTGACCACCAGGGCTCTAAGGAAGAGCCTTGATGTCCTGTGGAATGCCTGGCTTTCCAAAGGAAAGCGTCATCTCTCCAGGTGAAATTTTAGGCAGTAGGTCAAATGACAAAGGTGGACAGAATTCCTTGGAACATCAGGAATTTTCAGCAAATAAGGGGACAACTTGAACTAGCATGTTGGAGCCAAAGTTTGATGATGAGGGTAAAAGATGATTCAGAGGCAGCATGTTATTTTACTTGAGCCAGACCTGGTTTCAACTCTTATTTTAATAAAAATAGTAATATTTGATTTGCATTGATTGTTGACGGGCAGTTTCCTTGTATGTCTCCTTCACATTCTGACTTTTGCGTATATTTGAGGTCGTCTCTGGGAAGTAATTGGAGCTTAATTTGGATTATGTGGTATCGCCTGCCATTTGCTGGATGGGAGAGGGTACCATCTATTCGAATGGGGTGGAGAGCGCTCTATCTCACAGCTAGAGGAAGCTGGGTGAAAGAGTTCTGGGCAGCTGGAAACAGCCCATGACATGCCCGCTTGCATCATTGGTGGTGTTCTTAAACTGGTCATAGGAATACAGGGCTGCAGCCACACGCTTGTCTGGGGAAGACAAGTAGTGCCAGCTGGAAGCAGTGGCCTACTTGTAGAATTCCACGCTCAGGCTGCTGAGCTGGACAGTCCTGTGTGGAGACACTGATGGGTAGAACTGCAGGCTCTGGCGGGCGTGGGGCAGGGGAGTAGTCTCATCATATGGAGAGGTTTTCCAGTGATTACCTTTCACTTATATCTGATCCAGTGAGAGCCATAGAATCCAGGATGTGCTGGTTGGAATAAGAAGGACATGTGGACACTGGCATAGTCCAGCAAAGCGTGGACATAGTGGAGAAAAGTCAAGGTTCATCACCAAGCCAGCCTGAGTTTGAATCCTAGTTCTGCCTATGTACTAGGTCTTGGGCAGTGAATTAATGTCTGTGAGCCTCAGCTTCCATCGCTGAAAACCGTGGATGACAGCGGAACAACCTAATTGCTGAGATTTAATGAAATCATGTGTATAGAGTGTTATGCCTGGCATATGTTAGGTGCTCAAAGTAGAGTAGCTGTAAAATAGGGTCAAAGTTATACCCTAGAATGTTGTCAACAATAGAATGAAAGTTGGAGGGTCTACAGCCAACTCGGCCCATTCAGGGCGACATCCCTAACTATGAGCTCTGGGAGGGCCTTGCCAGCTGCAACGAGGCCTCTTAAGTTGCTGGCATTCCCCACTAGGCTGAGCCACACTCAGAACTTCAGGCAGGCATTCGGCATCAAGGACTGCTGTTTGCAGCCTTCCCCCACTTCCACTTGGTTGAGATTCTTGGGAAGAAAACAGGGAAAGCCAAAGTCAGGGCTCCAGTCTGAGAACATCTGTACCACTCATAGGTAATTAGATAAAGACCCAGATTCCGTAGCACTGTGGAGAACTCTGGCCATAGAATCAGGGAGCGAGGACCTCAGGGCTGGATTAGCAGCCAGGAGGAAATCTACGATGCCTCTCCCGAAATCCCTCCTGCCTGGTAAAGGACTGGGGCAGAGTGGAGCCAAGCTGCAGGAGTGGAGAGAGGGACGCATGCAGGGGTCTGGAGCCAGGGCAGGCAGGACTGAGCAGCTTCCAAGGCCCTCTACTATCTATAGAACCCCCAACGGTGGTCAGGACACAAAGAGGCGAGAGACTGCAGGTATGTGATAGAAATAAAACCACTTTACTGTTTAGAATAAAGGACACACTATAAAAAGTGAACATTATGCAACATTACAAGACAATATACATTCACGGAATATAAAATTCATAAATAACATGGAGGAAAACTGTAAACAGTGCTACAAAATTTAGCAACAAATACATTCCTTCTAGACAGGGTTTTCTCTGGTTGGTTTCTCTCCATCACTTCTGGGTCTCAGGACAGCAGACTGGCTAAGGGAGAAGGTGGGGTGTGGGAGGATCTAAGCCCCTCTCCTTCAGAGTACGAACTGGTCTCTAAGTTCTTCCCCTCCTCACACCTCCCAAGAGCCCGTTCGGAGGCTGTTGATATCCACCTCTCCTACATGCCCACGTTTTGTTTTGCTTTAGCCATCAGATATTCAAAATTTTTCTTGCATAAAACCATTTATTGATATTTTTTACTTTAGGCAGCCAGAAGCCAAACACTTGGGTGTCATTTTAGGGTAATCCATATTGACGATCGTCAAGGATTAAGTATTGTCTCTCTTGGTGTCTCTGAGATAGAGCTGTTCCAATCAATCATTTATTTCTTGAATTGCTCAAGAACCGTGATATGAAAAATGGTGCTTGTGGGCTGTAGCTTGACCATCATATGGGTCTGGGGCTGGGTGAGGGTGAAGCACAGGAGTCTCCCAGAATTATCTACTTCCGCCAGACGGAGCACTGGCCTGAGAGGCAGAGCCTGGCCGTAGCGCTTCCTGGATGGGGAAGCAGAAGAGATGGCCAGGGAAGGCCAAGGGATCCTGGAATTACAGCTCTCATGGCCCAGGATTTTTCGGAGAAATCATGGCTTCCCTATTGGGTGGGCAAAGGGACTATGGGGAAAAAAGAAAGAGAATTCCCAGCAGCCTGCCCAGGGCCAGTTGGTACGGAGCAAGGACGTGGATGTACTTGCTGTTTTTTCCCTCCTCCTTCTTAGTCCAGAAAGCACTGGGATGCCGACAGAGCAGAGGCTGGAGGAGTCTCAAGTGCTAATTCCTTCTAGTTTCCCCAATTCACCAGTCTAGCTGCCTGCACAATAGAAGTATTTACCCTCCATTCCACTGTAGAATTTGATTCAGGAAAATGGCGGCATGTGGGTTTCTTTTTTTTTTCTCTTAAACACAATGTACACATATTATAGCCTACACATGACATAAGATTTAGCAAAATAAAACGTTCACGATATGATTGAAATACAGAAGTGTCTCAGCTACATAAATGACTTTAAATTATACAGTAAGTGAACAGGTGAAATAAACAAAGCTATAGCTTATAGAAAGCTCCAAACCCACCCTCTGACAACATTGCTCTGCAAAGGAAACTTCTTTGCCTGGGACCTGCTGTTCTCCTCGCCAGGGCCTGGCAGATGGGACTGTGGTTCTGCCAACCTGTCTGCAGGACAACATCAGGTGACTCATGCTTAGGCCTCACCCCAAGTCCCTCCTATGTGAATGGAGGTGACCCTGCCAGGGACCAAGAATGGTCAGATGCCTCATGGAGGAGAGGCCGATGTCTGATTGTGGAAGGGCACTTGTGGGGGTTGGATCAGGGGTTCCACCTTGTAACACTTTGAGGTTAAAATAAAGAAAAATTTAAAACACCAAGTCTGGGGCCTCACCCCTTAAAAGCCACTAGCCTGCTGACCTCAGCTCCCTCTGCTCACACCGCCCCTTCGAGAAGGCGACGCCTCCTCTTTCCCACATGCCGAATGTTATGACCACAGGTGAAAGGTACAAGGTAATGAAATCGATCCCAAGGAAACTGATGCCTGTACTGTCTTCCTGCTCCGGGGTTCTGCCAAACACCCTGCCTGGGCATTCGTGTGTGCGTGCAAGACATCACAATGTGTTGTCTGCTTCTTTTTGTTCTCCTGTTTTAATTGGCAGCTCTGTTTCCTAAAGCGGAATGAACTGAAGATACAAATGCTAATAGAGGAAAAATACCCATAATCTGAAAAAAGAGAGCAATCATGTTAAATGTCACCATCCTACCATCCCCAATTCTGTAAAACACACATTACTGTCTACTCTCGGCATCTCATTTTCAGCACTAAAACTTAAAATAATTTTATTTAATTGAAGAATTTATATTATAGTTTTATTTCAGAACAAAACCAACAACAAAATCCCTACAGCTGCTTGCAGAGTCAGGCTTCCCCTGTGACCACCAACTTAAATCCTTGAGGTAAGGACCTCAGCAGGTGGCATTCACCCACTAGTGCACTGGAGTAAGAGGAGCAAGCTGTCCCCAAACCCAGTAAGGTGGCCGTTTAGCCTTGGCAGGCCAATCTGCAGCTTTCCCTCCTGTGCCCAGGCCCCTGACCCACACTAACTCTCATCTCCTAACTGAGCCACGCCAGTAAAGCAGTTATATGAAGGCCCCAAACATGAAGCAGGAGAAAAGGAGAGGGACACAGGTCAGATGACCCCAGTTAGAGGAATGCTGAGGGTGTTCAGAATCTCAAATTTTAATTAAAATGAAAAAAAAAAAGTCAACTTGGAATGTCATGATTTTCTTCAAACAAGCAACAACAAAATAGAAGAGATAAACTATTGGCGTATTTAACAGCATTGAACAGAATTCTGTGTCCTGTAAAAATATCAGCTTATGTCCCCGTGTGGGTATATGCAAATGTGTGTACAAACACATCCCCCTAGGTGAGCTAAACACTACTTTGGAAATAGTATTCTCTACCCAAGTCTACTTGGCTATATCTGTGGATAGTGTACGGTGTGTGTATTTCTCCAATTTACATAAAGGCAAGCTCCTGGCCAAATCTACCAAAGAGTTTTCCAGGAGGAAATAGTGTGGGAGGCAGGGAAAGGAAAGACATTCATCTCAGTCTTTCACCTGAGCTCTTGTACAAGGCAGGCAAATTGCCTCCTGACCTCAGGCAGATGTTTAAGTCTTCGTCAATTAAGAAAGTTCTGTTATTCTGGCCTGGCTGCTTGCTGCAGACTCAGGAACATCTGGTCAACCCAAGCATCACTGGGCTGGGGGAATTGTGTGTGTGCTACATCATCTCAGACCCTCTCTTAAAGTTTCTTCCTTCCCTCTCACACTCCTACATGCAGACACAGACAGACATGGTCTGGCTGGGACATGCATTAGCATCTCCTCGGTGTGTTAGATCTTCTGCATACCTTGAGTCTGTCTGCTTGCTGCCCTTGACTGATTCTGAAACAGTTGGCTTTTCAGCAGCTTCCTTGTCTGTGTCTTTTAAGGACTGGGGAGGAGAAGAAGGGCAAAGGGAGGAGGGTCTGGGTGATAACGAGGTGGGGAAGAGGAAAGAGGGGTAGGTACTACAATGCCCAAATGGGGTAGTTTTTTGATTTTCGTTTTCCTAAAAAAATATAGATTATGTTATCACGAAGGAGAGGAGTGTACATTCCTCATTCTCTCTGGCACGGCACCAAAAATTCCCGGATGCAAATGGGTGATGTCGAAACCCAAAAGGGGGTGGGGGTAGGGGGCCGGGAGGATGTTTCCAAATAAACACCATAGGACAGCATAGACTTTAAGTGTTCGAAGTGCTAAATTTGCGAGAAAACAGGCACTAATTTCATTGTCGTCATCTGGGAAGAGTTAGTGTCCCAAGGGAAGCTCAGTGGGGAGGGAGGGAGGGAGGTGGAGCAGGGTCTGGTGTTCAGGGGTCTGTGGCATTGATGATGCTTTTGTCCGGGGGGGCCCATCCTCGGTACCAGCTGCAGTAGCCACCCTTCTGCCGGATGCAGGCATAGTGTTTGGACTGGTAGCCGGGGTAGCCGAAATTGGAGAGCATGTCGGTCCAGAGACACTCATTCTTGGAGCTCACAAAGCAAGGCAGGTAGTAGCAGGACTTGATCTGCAATTAGACAACAGCCATTGGTTGGTTGGTAGATCTGCCATGGTGGACCTGGGCCTTAGGCTTGCCCAAGTCTGGATTCAGAACCTGGGACCCCTGCAGGTGGGGCCCAGCCCCATGAGTCTTTTAGTGAAGGTAACGCAAATAATACTCGCTAATGCTTACTGAGCAACTACTGTGTGCCAGACATTCTGCTAAGTGCTGCTATGTTATTCTCTTTAATTCTCATAACAGATATACCTCCCCTTTACAGATAAGGAAATAGAGGCTCAGAGAGGTTAAGTCACTTGTGCCAGGTCACACATCCAGAAAGTGGGAGAATCAGACATTCGAGAGAGCTTTTCCTCTCAAATAGTAACAGGCAAGGATGAAAGATCTCAGCTGTTGCAGGGAGTTGAGGAATAAGAAAGGTTAAAGCATAAACTTTGAAGTCCAGCTGCTCTAGGCTGGAAATGAGATTTATAGACTAGGGCTACTTACTTAAGGCCTCTGAGCCTCTATTCACTCATCTACAAAATGGGGGTTATAGTAATTAAAACTGCACAGAGTTGTTGTCAGAATCAAGTGAGAGAACAGCCCGACTCCCTTCCACAGGGGCAAGACTGTGTGCCTTAGGTCAAGGAGTCAGGCCTCACTGAAGAGTCATTTTCTGCAGCAGGTGTTATCAGTAGTCCTGCATCAGCTTTTCCACCTGGGGTGGGGGCCGCCAATGGGACTACTTGGTGTAGCAGCAGTGTAAGGACCCTGCCAGTGTAAGGATCCTATACCTGCCACCAACTTGAGCTGTAGGAGGGCCCAGGGACACTGAAGAACACTTGTGTCCCAGCAGCAGCAGAAAGGCATTCTTCCCTCGCCTTTTCTGTGACTCAGCCCAGGGGACAACATTCCTCACCACGCCCCTGCTCAGACCTGCCCCTCTGCCCTGGCCCCACACTCACTCCCTTCCCAGGCCAGCAGGAGCTGATATTTCTGGGGCTGTGAGCCAGCACCTCCCCTGCCTGCCTAGCTTACCTTGCAGTTACAACCCAGGTGATACCGATAGTTCAGCCCCTTGCGCTGGGAGATGGTGAGCTGGTCCCACCGCTCCACGAAGTTGCACAGTCCTGTGTACACCTTCCCATCGTAGATGCGCCCTGGAGGACAGAGGATGGAAAGGGGAGAGTTGTTTTGTCAGAAGGGAAAAAATTCACACCTACTGAGCACCCACCTTGGGTCAGGTGCTGTGCTAAGTACATTTCACCCCTGTGATTTTATTTCATCCTCTCCAACACCTTTTAAGATGAACTGTATCCTCATTTTCCAGATGGGAAAATGAACTTAGAGAGGTTAAGTGATTTGCAGAAGGTCTCAAACCATGACGCACCAGAGCTGGGACTAGAGACCAACTCTTTACTTCCTATATCAATGGTTTCTGGTTTTGTTATTTCTTTTCCTGTACTGACTACCTAAAGGCGGGTGACTTTCAAAGACAGACCTAGTAGGTTGACTGTGAGGTGAAGAAGAAAAGGTAGTGGCAGTCTCTCTTAATTTATAGTAGAGCCGAGAGACTGCAAGAACTAGAAAATTCTTCCACAGGTTCAGTGGTGAGGTTGAGACAAAAACTCAGCCTCAGTGTAGGAGCCTTAAGCTCTCAACACTGGCTCTGCAAGATGGACTCAAGACTAGGTACTCCTGACAAGTCACTGGGCAATGGCAAATGTTCTCGGGACACTTCCAAGTCAACCACTCCTTCTCTATCCTGAAGTGGACCTTGACCAAGCCCTGGCCTAGATGCTAAAGTTAGCTGTTACCTGTCAGCAGGTACTGGTACTTGTTGACCTCCAGCTTAACGCCACAGAGACTTTCAGAAGCTTCCGTGTGGATGTACTGCACGTGGGGCATCTTGGTGAAGCCTCGGTACATCTGTGGGCAAGAAGGAATGTCGTGACAGGGAGACCAGGGCTCAGAAAGCATGCTGTCATTGGGTCTATGATTTGAAATCTGATTCCCCTAACTGGCCATCGTGCGGCTGGTCACCAGCCTATGCACCCCAGGTCCTTCGCTCCAGATGAGGCCACCTCATCTCCTCTTGACTGAGCCATCACTGGTGTTTTCCCAGAGAAACCTTCCATAATACTCTCCTCTAGAGACACTTTTCTCAAACCCCAATACCTTTATAGAAATCTAAAGACAAACGTGCTGTGGAAGGGGTCCTGCCTACCTCTCCAACCTCGGGACCGGAGCTCCGAGAAGGCAGCCAGCCAGCATTCTCATGACATCTTTGCGACATTTTCCAGTATATAAAAGCATTCTCACATTCTCCTCACTGTACCCGCATAAGAACTCTAGGAGGCAGGTGTCATTATACCCACTTTACAGAGGAGGACTCTCAGAGAAGCTCTTTGGCTGGCGAAAATTGAACTCAGGCCAGGGGTTCTCCATGCTTTTATTCTTCTGAGCGTCGGATGAAAGCATTGGGTTCTTTTACCCCAGATAAAGCATATAAATCGGTTCAATTCTCCTAGATTGTTAACTAAACACTTTAAAGTTATGAAATTGCTGATATTTGGGCATTTTTATCTACCAAATTTGTATTTATCTGATACAATAGTTCTCAACTGGAGGCAGTTTTATCCCCACCCCAAGAAACGTTTTTGGTTGTTGCAAATGGGAGGTGGTGAGAGGGGTTGCTACTGGCATCTGTGCGTAGAGGCCAGGGATGCTGCTAAATATCCTGTGATGCACAAGACAGCCCCCACAGCAAGGAATTATCTGGCCCCAATGTCAGTAGTACCAAGGTTGAGAAATTCTACTCTAATATTAACATATGACAGCTCTATGAGGCAGGAACTATTATGCCCATTTTATAGATGAAGAGCCTGAGGCCCAGGCAGGCTAATGGCTTGTTGAAGGCTATGTGGTTGTTAAATGGCAGGGATCCACGGGGAAATTTGACCCGGAGTCCATGCTCTTTACCATTATCTTATGATGTTTCCTACTGCAGCCTCACAAGTTCATGCCCAAGGGCCTCTGATGCAGGCGATTGCCATTTATGACTACTGTGCCTCCTTTATCAGACTGCTCTCAGAGCCACTAGTATGAATATAATGGAGGCTGAACCCACTGGTGATGCCAGGTCAAGTCCATGAGCATCACATAGGTCTGTCCAGACAACTCTGTTAACAGGGTGAGCTGGTAGGGGTGTCGCCCAGTCCCATTATCCCTCCAGTTCTCAGAGTCCACAAGCCCTGGACTGCTGGTGGCTTCTGGGCTTATCTCAATGGTGTACAATAGGACAATGTCTCCACTTCAGCTCTTGGCATGCATTATTAATTTACTTATGGTAATTAATAAAAAGCCAGACATCACCTCATTGGTGTCTCATCTAAGTGACTCCCGTTTGGTCTAATGGACTATTTTTTTCTTAGTCTTCTTTTAAGTGGCGACTGACTGGCAGGGGTAGGTGGTCCACGAGGAGCGACAGAGTTTGGGAGCCTCTGCCTTTTAAAGGGGAGCAACCATCAATGCACATGGTTTTAATTTACCTAGCCCCGCTTCTTAACCCATTTCTCTTATGAGACTCGCCACTGAACGAGGAAACACAGCCAAGCGCTGTGAGAAGTGCTGTCCACACTCGGTTTTCAATTATGCCACAGGGAGCAGGGGTGTGTCAAATCCCCCCTCCCCCAACCAGTGATGGATGGTGCCTCTCTGGCTTTAACAGGAACCATGCTCACGAGGGCTGCTGTGTGCATGCCATCAAGTGTGGCTTTCGAAGAACATCTCGCACACTCGCTTCTGAGCCCAGCACCTTCTCATTTTGGTGTGGGTGATCCTTGAGTTTTTGGCAAATGTTTAGACTCAGTATTGCCCTAGGTCTTTCAGACCCAGCCTGTTGGAGCCTTGTTTCCTTCTCTGTCAGTCTTTCCTCTTCGTCTCATCTCTACTTCGTGGGTGAGAACCAAGCGCCTGTGTAGAGTCCAGTAACTTCAACTGGTCAGTAAGAACTTGACTCATCAAAATCAGCTTGGCATCACTGCTACTTTCGAATTTATAGGAACCCTTATTTTAACACAGCTTCTGGCACTGGCACACAGAGTCCAAATTATGACACATTACGAATGACTGGGTCTGACAAACTCAGTGCCGCCTTGTAGGGTGAATTCTGAAAATAACAATATGGTTAATTTCTGGTAAAGGCAGAGTTATTGTCTTTTTGTTGTCTCTTCTTTCTAATAATCCTATCCTGACCTAAATATTGACCCTCAAGTGTCATGTGATCTGTAGACCTAGAACTGTCATAGAGACCTAGAATTGGTTTGACAAATTTAAGAGACTCTCAGACTTGGAAAAGGATGTTAAAGGTGATCTAATCTAACCAGTGCAGTGAGGAGACAGACTGAGTCTGAATATTGTCTCTGCCATTTATTAGCCACTTAGAAAACTACTGTTTCTTCATCTGTAAAATGGGGCAAAGCGCTTACTTCGTAAGGTGCTTTTGAGAATTAAATGAATGTTGGTGCACAACATTCAGTAAAGGTTAGCTCGAAACCAGTTAGTAATGAGTGTGTCTTTCCCCAAACTCATCTCTTAGTGGAAATCATTAAAGCTGGTTTGGAACTGCAGATATGAGAGGGCTGTTCTTTTTCTCCCCCAGCTTTACTGAAGTATGATCGACAACTAAAAAGTGTATCGATTTAAGATATACAACATGATGTTTTGATATGTGTGTACATTGTGAAGTAATTATGAAAATCAAGCTAGTTAACATATCTCTCACCTTATATGGTTACTTTTGTGTGTGGTGAGATCACTTAAGATCTACTCTAGTCTACAGTACAGTATCATTAACTATAGTCAGCATGCTGCACATTAGATCTCTAGAATGTATTCATCCTGCATAACTGCAACTTTGTACCCTGACCGACATCTCCCCACGTCCCCCCTCCTCCCTGTCCCTGGTAACCACCATTCTAGTCTCTGCTTTTAAGAGTTTGACATTTTTAGAATCCACATAAAAGTGAGATCATGCAGTGTTTGTCTTTCTGCGTCTGGCTTATTTGACTTAGCATGTCTTTTAGGTTCGTCCTCTTGTCACGAATGACATTTCCTTCTTGTTTAAGGCTGAATAATATGTGTGTGTGTGTGTGTGTGTGTGTGTGTGTGTGTGTGTACTCTCAAGTCCCTGGGCCTCCTATCTTGGGAATATCCACCCAAAGTTCTAAGAAGTTAGCTTCCTTTGAGGTGAAGGGACAGATAAGTTGAGAAAGAAGTTTCTGAATCTGAGGGAATTCACATATTTTATATGGAATGTCTCACTCTACATGGACAGCATAAAATGTCACCATTGTGTCAGATATTTCTGGCACGCCTTCCGAAGATCAGCACTGTGCTGCCTGCAGCTTTACATCTCAAACTCATTGACACACCAAGCAACTGAGTTTTGCAGCTATTCATCGACTGAGATGCCAAGTGGTGGCCTTTCTCATATAGAAGGGCTGTATAGCTGGGGAAGCAGAGTTCATGAGAATGGAGCCAGTCTCTGCCAAGGGCTTAAGAGAGACCCAGAGGATAAAGAGTCACAGGCAGTGGGAGGAGGAGAGGGTTCCCTGTGTGCTGGAGCGGGGGTGTTGGAGAGGCTTCCAGCTGGAGCTTCAAAGGCGAGATCCTGCTATTGCTCATTTGATTAGACAAACCACTGAAGGAAGGAAGTCCCTGGGGGCCAAGCATTCCAATTGCCCATCAGATCTATCCTGCCAGAGTCAGGACATGCACAGCACATGACCAGCAGACCTCCCCATGGGACCCTCCCAGGGCCATCTGGGACAAAGTGTCCCCCACGTGCTGTCTCCTGCAGCTGGCCTAAAAGCATGTGTCTACTGCACAAACTACAGCCCCTGGCAGAGCAGACTGCTTTCTTTGTGGTCCTGATAGGAGATAAGGTCCCCAAAGATTAGAGTGGCCAATTCTGGAAACTTCCACTATTGTACCACAGCCCGGTGGCTCAGCTCCAGCTAATCTCCAAGTTTGGGTTTGTAATGAGCACCCTCAACATTCTAACACCCTCCTCCCCACCACACACCTGTGGGTCTCTGCACACTCAAGATGTGCCTGAGAGATGGTCCAGAGGCTGTGGAATTAGCATATGGGAAAGGGTCTGCCTTTCTTTCATCTGGGTGAGAAGTTTTTTTGGGGGCTGGGGGGAACTCTGAGAATGAAGAGAGAGGTCAGACAGGGTGTCTTGAATTCTCACGTTCTCGGAGTTCCTTTAGCCCTGCTCTAAAGGAGCCCTTGCTTACTCCATCTCGCTCTCTGGGTAGACGCTCTAATCCGCTAGAACAAAGCGCCCCAGGGACCTGTGCCAAAACTCTTGCAGGCTCGCCTCTCTCACCTCTCCCCCTTCCCTCCTACAAAGATTTTTTTGATACACCCTTTGCAGGACAGATGCAAGTCAAGAGCTACACTGCCACAGGACAAACTCACAAACTCAATCAAGCTAACCTCTTTTTAGTCCCTGAGGGAACAAGGTACAGATGGGGTGGGGGTAGTCCCCAAAGTGGGCAGGAATGATGCATGAGCCTGCTGCTCCACTGCTCTGTAATCTCTTTGTAGGCAAAGACTATCGTTTGGCTCTGGGTTGCCACTTTCTAGTTACATGACCTTGACAATGTGTATCTGTTTCATAGGGTTGTTGTGAGGATTGAGCCATGCAAAGGCTTAGCAGAATATAGCAAATGCTCAATAAATGTTACTTGTCCAGAATCTTCTAGTCATTATAAAAATATTATCTTTGTAGCTGGAAGCACAGTGCTAAGCACAGATAGAGTGAGTACGAGGGGAAAGGGAAGGTGGTGGGGGCAGGGGTTGGGTGGTCTACTCCTATACCCCGCATCTTCTCTGATTAGCAGACTGGTACCTGCAGACCAGCAGAATCCAGTGGCCTCCATGGATAGAAGGGCCATGACCAGTTCTATGGGTTATCTATTATTGGGCCGGTAGGAGGGATAAAAGGTAGGAGAGTTAATAAAAGGCATTAGAGATAGTGGATAATGATCAAAGTAAGATGGCAGGGAGATTTGGGGAGTCGTAAATAACACACAGGATTGAGAGGAATCCTGACACCTCAGCTAGAGAACCAGATCTGTATTTAATTAAATGCACGACTCTGAGCAAGTCACTTCCCCTTTGAGCCTCTGTCAGAAGTAAAATGAGAAATTTTATTTCTAAGGTCCAGCACTCTGACTCCATGGACCTGGGTGAGATGGACAGCATCCTGGGAGCAGGTGTGTGTGCTCTGAAGCTGATGGGTGAACAATGTTATTTGGCCTCTAAACACTCCCACCCTCCCCCAGTGGCTGGTCCAGCACCAGTGAGGGGAAATAGGACATTGTGCCCACGGGAAGGGCCTCTGACCACCCTGGTGTCCAAGCCCTGGAGGAAGGAGGGCAGCTAGACAAACTTAGGAACCACTGCCTCCCAATTCTCATCCTCACAGCTCTCTGCTGAGCACAGAATGTCTCAAAAGTGAAGGATTATTCCAGAACAAGCGGAAAATGTGCTTCCTAAACCTCTGCTTTTGTCTAATATACTTTGGCATTCACTCGCCAGCTGCCAGGGGTTGCACAGCGGGTTTTTGGGTTGTTTTGTGCTCTTATTGGTGCCCCCCTCTGCCTACTGTTCTCTCCCCATGGCCATCTGAAGACATAAGCTGGTCCCATGACCAAGCTTGGGCAGCCAAGGGCAACGGGCCAGGGCTGACTCTGGACGTTACATAATCAGAAGGCTGTGGACATTTCCAAAACTGAATCCAAAGCAACAGGTTCTCCAAACTTAGGATATCTAACCTCAGGCCTTAGGATGCAGGAAGAGTGAGGCCTGGAGGTCGGCCTCTGGGATGGATGGGTACCAGTGGGCTGTGTCACTCCCTGCACTCATTCCCCGCCTGGTGTCAAGGCTTGTCTCCTCTAGGGAGTCCAGGTCAATGGGGTCTCACCCCCATTTTCGCATTAGATGGACAAGCATTCACCAAGTCCTTGCTGCATGACAGGTCCTGCCTAATTGCTGGGGATGCAAATATGAGCGATGAGTAAGGGGGCTGGGAGTTCACTTGGACCTGAGTGCACCCATCTCAGACTTCTGATGAGTCAGGCACCCATGTCTTCTCTCCCCACCTGACTGTAGTCCCTAAATGCAGGAACCCTATTTCGGAGTGGCCTCCCCGGCTCTTAGCACACAGCACTGCACATAGGGAGGTACTCACGAAGGTGGGGTGATGGACCAGCTGCCAAATTATTCAGAGTGAAGCCCACACCCTCTGTGCTGAGGCAAACCTAAGTATTCCCTTCCGGCACCTAGAGCAGCTCCCGCTTAGAAGTAACACGGCCAGTGTCCCAGGGCACTTAGAACCCTGAAATGTCTGAGCCAGAGGGCTCTCAGGGGCACCAGGCCCAACCCCCACACTGTTAGATGGCAAAACCAAGGCCCAGGAAAGGGGGTGATTCCAATGTACGCAGCTCTTTAGGAGCAGGGCCAAGACCAGGAAGCAGGTTCTCTGGGTTTTGGATCTGATGCTCTTGTTTTCAAGCGGACTTCTCTGATGTGCTTCACAGTGGTAACATGCTCCAGACTATGTTTAGTATGTGAATGTGCTCAGTAAATGGTGCTAACTAGCAGAGATGCAAGATGACAATTAAAGCTGGGAAAACAGGCAACAAGGGTACAGTTCCTATCTCAGGGTGAGGTTTCTGTGATTAGCGCAAGTTCAGTGTAAAGATTCAAGGGCTAAGTTGCAACCTCAGTGGCTATACAAGACCTATAGGCATTGTGGAAACTCTAAAAGTCAGAGCTTGAAAGAGCCCACAAGACAACCTAGTCCAACTCCCTCGTTTTATATATGAGAAGACTGAGGCGAAGAGGGGCAGTGACTTGGCAAAGGTCTCAGAGCTACCAGGTAACAAGGTTGTCTACTGTCTGGTTCCAGAGCCCAGACTCTTAATAATTGCCTCTGAGGGACTCCACCTGTTCTGGCTATGGGATGAAGCAGCCACCATTCCCCCCACGCCCCTCCCATCCCTTGCTGCTGCCTCAGCAACATCCTCTCCAGCAGGGCGGAAGGGCTGGGGCTAGGGCTCAGACACTGAGCAAACACACACTTTGGTTCCAAACCACTGGCTAGGCCTCTTTGAGAAAAAAAAAAAAAAAACAGAAACCCTCCTGGAACCGGCTGCTGTCACTCACCTTCATCTGCTTGATGGTGTAGACCAACGTGCCAAAGGGCCCTTCCTTCACCAGCTTCTTCCCCACCACTCTGGCCCGGATCACTGCAGAAAAAGGCAAGACAGAGACAGGGAGGAGGTTAGGGAGGCCTGAATTACATCAGAAACCACATCTTGGAGTGGACATCCGGCCCCCAGGGTGCCTAGCATGGCTTTCTCACCTTTGAGCCAACTAGAATAGATAACTGTGTTTATCAGAGGAAGAATTCAGATGAGAGACACTGGGCGTGGGGAGGGAAGAAGGGGAGGCAGTCATCATTCTAGTTATTACTCCAAATATTCACAATTGCCAGCCCTGGAAATCTCTAAGCCGCATTCATCCCCCGCGGGTCTCTGGACTCTGTGGTTTCACCCTACTCTAAAATCTCCTTCACCTGTTAGAGCTTCTTGCTCTCCCTCCATTGCCCATGGTCTATCAGGCCTACTGTCTTTCTGCCAGAACTCCTTCCTGAGCCTCATTTGGTGCTCCTCCTTTGCGTGTATAAATTTACCATGTCCTGACACATCCGCAGAGTTATTATGCACCCCAGCCTCCCTTCATGCCCCAGTCAGTATTCTGATGGCAAAGGCTGTGGGACAGCCTCATTGAGGGTGTGGTGGAGGAGGGAGTGGTTGGGAGTGTGGCCCAGGAGCCAACTGAACTGTTCCAATCCCAGCTCGGCTGTTTACAGCTGCTATGACAGTGGGCAAGTAACTTTGTTTCTGCGCTCCAATTTCCTCTTGTAATAAAACCACGATAATAATGGCACCAACTACCTGAATTAAAAGAATTAGGCAAGATAATGCATGTGAAACTCTTGGCGCTGTGTCTTGGACATAGTGTACATTATATAAATGCTAATATCATCATTATTATCACCACTGCCAAAAATGGAATGGGCTGACCACAGAAGGACTGTTACCAGAAAAACAGCTCCCACGGTATACCTACCTACTCTGTGCAATAGTACATATCACTTATTTATTTTCACAATCACCTGACAAGGACAATATTAGCATCTGCATTATACAAAATGACAGAGAAGTGAAGCCACTTCCTCCTTGTGAGCCTCAAGTTTCTCATCTGTAAAGAGGGCATAACTTCACCTATGTCAGGGAATTGGAATAAGGATTAAACGAAAGAGCCTATGAAATTTCTCACTACAGTGTCTGGGAGAAAGGAGTTTCTTAGTAAATATTAGTTGACTATGAATATAAAAATAATTAGACCCAGTGTGATGAAGGCTCGGAGAGAGACATTGCTACATTGAGTGGGGACATAGAGAAGAGAGGGCTTGACTTTGAGATTACAGATAAGATGGAGTTATCTCTTTTTCACTTTTTGTGAAAAAGAAGCACTCAATAGCTATCTTCAGAGATTTATAAAACCAGAGGACAGAATTCAGAAATTGCATAGAAATCACATTCACTGGCTCAATCAAAGAAAAAGTCATCTACTAACAAGAAGCAGTAACAAAAGTGTGGGGAGGGGGAGCAGCCATAGGGGCAGAGAGTCTCCATCAAGGGGGTCTACATCCTGTCATGCTAAAACCTTGACCAGAATGGAATAGATTTTACCTTCTTATAGCACTTCACACACACACACACACACACACACCCTGCCCTTTCTGGTCGCTCTGTTATCCTTCCCCATTTCTGCATGTCCCACCATGTTTCCCAATTCATTGACTTTAACCTCATAAAAAATTCTTTACTAGGAACCAAATTCCCCAATCCCAACTGGATTCTGTCCTGTTCCTTCCCAAGTGAGCTTGGATCCTACTTTCCCAGTCAGACATGAAGTCAGGACTCATCTGAATTAACGGCCCCTCCAGACCTTCTTGCCAGGATGGCAAACACGGAGCTTACTGGCAAAGTTAGCAATTTTGCTGAGACAGCTCAAATTGGGAGGAGGAGAGGGGCTGTTTCCAAGTCTGCTGTAAAAACGAGAGGTTGGCAAGATCCCAGGCTGGGCTCCCTCAAGATTCTGCCTGCACCTCTGTGTCTAACTTCATAGCAGCATCCTCGGCAGGAAGCCATCCTCCCAGAGGCCCGGGGACTATTTCCTCTCCGTTAACTCCCATAGGCAGGTTGTAACAGCTTAACTGTTGGGCAGAACGCATATCTGCCAGGACTTTTCTATTGACTCTTCCTGAATTGATTTGGCTCCATCTTCTGCTGCTTTATTAACACAGAAGGTGAACAAGGGAATGAGTCTTTGCTTAGGGAGGAAAATAGCAAAAAGGTCCTTTAAATAGTAACATCTACCCTTTCCTGGCTCAAAAAAAATGGCTTGACTTCATTTAGACATCACATGTCATAAGCAGACCTGTCCCATAAACCTAGGTTCTTCTGGAAACCTATGCACATACAGCGAGCCAATTCCTTCCTTCCCCTGAAATGGCCTGAGCTTGGAACCTTTTCATCTGAGAATAGTTGTGTGAAAAGCGTGAGTGTTTGTAGACAGGAAGTCACATCTGAGTTTGAGTTCCACTATCACCATGTGGCCTCAGGCAAAACCCCATGTCCCTGTAGTTCTTTCCTCCTAAATCTCTTTGATTGTCTTGGCCTAGTGCCCCTCCCGTGGCTTACAAGTGATGTACTTATTACCAGTGGAGCAGAAACATGGCATAGGTGGCATTGAGAAGCCTGGGCTCTGGAGCCTGACTACCTGGGTTCAAATCCCAGCACTGGCACTGTGTGACCTTAGGGAAGTTACAAAATCTCCCTGTGCCTTCATTTCCTAATCTCTAAAATGAAAATGATGATTACAGTACCTCGTAAAGTCGCCCTGAGGGTTAATTAACAAGTACTGAGAACAGTGGCCCAGCCGGCCCCACGTGCCTTCTGTCACTGTTATTAATACTGCCACCACTACTGTGAGTTTTACCATTCGTCCCTCCTAGAGTATCTTTAGGTTTCTAACTTGCCCTATATGCTAAGGCCTAGGGGTTTGCCTTAGGATAGGAAGAAAAGCAAATTCATCAAAATACTCTGGCCTTGCAGAATTTCTGGGAGAGATGGGGGAGCACACGTGAGCTGGTCAGAACAGAAGTGCCTGGGGCACCTACTTCATCACGGACATCTGTCCCATCTCATTGCCCACGTGTAACCCAAGGGCAGGCTACCAGGACCAAACGGGATCCTGTGGACATGGTCCAGAAAGCCTGAGGCCGAGATGGCCCGGCATAGAGGCCACACCGGTATCTTCCTTGCAAAAAACAAAACTGCGCTAAAATTAAATAACATTCTGCTCTCCTAAATAGATTCACAAAGTCCTTCCAAAGTAAAATCACTGGCCAACCCCAAATCCGCCTATTTGGTCTTTGAATTAATATGTCTTTATTTGCTTCAGTTTCTCCTCTGCAATTCAAATGTGGGCTATTTTGTACTTTCCTTTTTGGCACTCAGGGGGCTCCTAAGGCATGTGCCGGCCTGGGGGCCACAGTGGACAGGGTGGGTATGGGCAGGTGGCGCTCCAAGTACAACAGGAGACAGTTTCCAAACTGGCAGCTGGCAGCATGTTGGGCCATTCCCGCCACCTTGATGTGGCGGCTAGAAGCCAGCTGTACAGATGGGCTGGCTGACACTGCTTCTCTTTATTCCTCTTCATGCTGGACAGTGGCCCACACTGTCTGCCCCATGCCCTCCAGCAGCCAAGCCAACATGGGTGTGAACTGGGTTGGTGTCTGAGAAATGGGGTTGGGTGCTGGTGAGGGTGACAACAAGAAATCGAAGTCCCCTTTCCTACCTCCACAGAGTGAGGTCTAGCAGGGAGACAGGGTTTAAAAGTCCATGGCTAGAGGGCTGATTGCCAAGGTACAGAGCACCAGGTGAAGAACAGGGAGGAGTACAGCCTGAATCTCAGTCTCGAAGCCTCCCATGCTCCTAAGAAGGGAATCTGGGCTTCTAGGGGCATTGTGCTCAAAAGGAAACAGAGTAAAGAGTATTTTAACTTAAAAGTAGGTAAGAAGAAACTGACAAGGTTATGTGTGCTTATGTCACTGGTCACATAGATTGGTAAATATTTGTGGGCCCTCTTAAACACATCATACACCTGAGGATTCAGATGTAAAGGTATATCGCTATAGGATTATCTTTCTTTAATAATTTTTGGGAGAGGGCTATTAAGAGCTTGCAAAAACAGAGAACAAGGCCATCTCTTCCAGAAAGATGATTGTGTGCTGCCTGCCCACACCTCCATCCATAGTAATGCAGCATGAGTTTTGAACAAAAACCAAGTCCAGTGGCAATCAGGATTCAGCTTCCAGCACAGCTTACTGGGGTGCCCATGTGTGCACATCTGCTGTTCATCTGCCTATTCAGAGAGGGACAAGACACTCGCAAGCTGGCCCCTGCCCCTCACCCTCTCTTTCCACCTCCCAGCCAGCCATCTTCAATCAAATCCAGACTTTTCTACTCTGAACTCATGGTTGGACTTTGGCTGCTTGTTGGATCAAGGATTCCTTAACTGAATTAATGTAAACCAACTTTAGCCTGGATTCTGCCCATCTTGGCAGAATCCAGGCTAAAGTTGAGAGCAGTGCAGATCTTCTCCATGATGTAGGAGTAGATTCAGCCATCTAGTGGGTGAGATACTCCCACTGCCCGCTTCTTGTCTCTCCAAAGGCCCTGTAGAATGATGTTGCTGGTTCAAAGTGTGGTTTTTAGGAAGACAGCCATGACAAATAAGGCACACCTGGACAGCAGGTAGAGTGAATTTCTCCCAAAGCTGAAGTCACCATTAGTGTCAACCTCGGGGAAAGGGGTGGTCCTTGTGACTGGTCCCCAGCAGGTAGGATCTAGGTAGGCAGAAAAGCCTGGACCATAGGCTCGCTTGTCTTTTTAGGCTTAGACTTGGAGGGAGGAGGAGTCTTTAGTGTTAGAATGATCCCCACTCCCGTGGAAGCACACCAGAAACAAAGAAGGAAGGGTGCCTGTAATCCAGCTTGTCTAATAATCGCTTGATGTTTATTTCCCAGTTGTCATCCTCACAGGATGGCAAGGGAATGGTCCTTTCTGAGGACAAAGTGCTCATGGCAAAGACAGTAAGAGACCCCACAGCAAGGCAGGCCCACAACCCATCTGGCTCAGCCCACTGAGTAGTCCCTGATCCCGTGCACCGTGCATTTCAGCCTGTCCGTGGAGGGCAGAGCTAGGCTCCCTTGCTCCTTCAGTGGCCCACCTGCTAATTAACCATCAGCTCCTTGCATTTCATTGCACCATATCAGGAAGTCTAGGGGAGAAGGAAGGAACTAGAACACGTTGGTAACAACAACTACCGCTTATTAAATCTCTCCTATGTACCAGACCGTGCGTACATGACATCTCACTCCATCCTCACAGTAACCCTATGAGGTGGCTATTATTGTCCCCATTTTCCAACTATGGAAAAGCATCAGGTACCCTGAGGGCAGTTTCGTATCCCAAGAGAAAAATGAGTGGGACCTTCAGGAAAGTGGACTCTCTAAAAACCTTTCCATGAAATTCATACTGATTGCAAAATAGTTCATAATTTTTTTTACCTCCCCACCCCCACTCTCAGCTCTGCTAAGCATCAGAGAGGAGGAATGGCCTCTAGGAGGAAGGAACCCCTGATAAGCCCCCAGTGGCCCCACATACCCTTGACTACCTCAATCTCTCTCTGTCTCTCACACACACACAACCCTCTGATTAGTAATAAGAATATACAAGTAATCATCATTAGAATATAAAAGAAGATCATCTGTTTAGCATACTATGCTCCCCACCAAGGCTTTCATAGAAGGAAAAATACAAAAAAAAAAACTTAGAAACCACAAAACCCAATGCTCTTAAGGTTTCTCACAACACTGGAGTCTGAGGTTAGCCTGATTAATTAGCTGAGACAATGTATATGTGAAACAGCACTTTGTAATGCTGACGCTAAACAGATGATATACACTGTCAGGCGGCTGCCTGTGATTTCTTGTAGATTCTGAAATGCGCCAATCAGGGGAAGATAGTAAAGGACCCGAGATGCAGCATTTCCTCATCCTCTAGATCTCTGGCATCCACTCCAATGATCCTTTTCAAGATCTTCCTCAGTTATCTGCTGCCTCTCTGGGGACACTTTGATCATGTCCGTGTTTAAGAAAAGAACCTTTGGAACTAAGGGTGAAGAACAGAAACCTGAGGGGCCTGTCCGACTGGATCCTTCTGGTCCCCAGCATGTGTGTCACCACAACCCTAAACCTCAGAGTCTCTCTACAAAAACTCAGAAGTTGAAAGTTCAGATTTTTTAAAAGCCCTAGAGAAGTGGCCATGATACACTAGAATGAACAGGCCCGGAGCACATGGGACCTGGATGAAGTCCCTGTCCTGTCACTGTGTGACCTTGGGCAAGTCAATTCCTATCCCAGTTTATAAATTGGGGTGATGTTAACCAGCCCTGAAGAGTTCTTGGGATGACCTAAGCCCCCTCTCCCCCCCACTCCTCCAACACAGTTCTCATCAAGATCAACCATAATATCCACAGCGCCGCATAGGGTCAGCGATATGTCTGTCACCCTCCTCTTACTTACATCCAGCCTGTGGCTTTCCTACCGTTCATACAACTGGCAGCTCCCACATTTTTGCAACCTGCAACCCAGATCTCCCATGACCTTAACTTATATATCCAAGAGACTACATCTCCTCCACGTTCCCACCTAGAAGTTTAATAAGGCATCTCAAATTGAACCCATCCCAAACTGAGCTCCTGAGAAAGGCCCTCCCCCACACCTGGACCCCCATTGCCTTCCCCACCTGAAGAAATTGGTAGCTGCTCCGGTCCGGCATCCCAGCCTCCTCATACTCCTCCATCATCCCAAACACACCTCAGGGCCTTCGCCACTGCAGTCCCTTGCTGGAACATTCTTCCTTCAGTAGCCACGTGGCTCCCTCCCTTACCTGTTTCAAATATCACCTGGTCTGGGGCTTTCCCTGATCCCCCTCTCCCCAGATTCCCTCCATCTCCTGGCTGGCCTTAGTGTAGCGCTCCATGGCACTCACCACCATCTGACATATTACACATCCACTCGTTTGTCCATGGATTGGCTCTCCCCACTAGAATGTAAGCCTCGCAAGAGGGCAGGCTCTTTGTTTTACTGACTGCTGTAGCCTGAGCAACCAGAAGACATATGTATTTGCTGAATATGAAGCTAAAAGTGCCACACACAAAGGGTGATTTAAAAAAAAGAGAGAGACCGAAAATAACTCCCTGGGTAACTCTGGCAAATGATCAAGTCTTCCTGAGCCTTATTGAGCATTATCCCCTCCTGAGCCTTCCTAATCAGGAGGGGATAATGGCAGTTCTCGGTTCACAGGGTCAGATAAACATCTGTTCAGCAATCGTTTCTTGAGCATTGTGCTAGGCTCACAGGAACACAGAGATAAATGAGGACCGGAGGAACTCAGGAGCCAGAGTTTAGAAAGACAGGCAGGGAGACAGGTGAGTGACATTCAAGGATGGCGCACACGGAATTGTGAGCAAGAACAAAGGGCCAGATGGCACAAAGAGGAATGAAGCCTGCCCAAGGGGGAGGGGTGTCACGAGCTTCCTGGAGGTGACAGTGGATCTGGGCCTTAGTCCATCCTGGAGAAGAGACTCAGTTTGCTTTATCTGAATCCAGAGGAAGCAGAGGCCGGGACCAGACCTGGGGGAGGGGCTAAGGCAAGCAGCTGGGAATGAGGCAGAGTCCGCCAGGCTCTGAGCAAAGCCAGGGCAGACCCCGCCTTTCCAGGAAGATGGTCAGAGAGAACATGAGGGGTACCGGGGAGGGCAGCCTGTGTGAGGAAAGAATGCTCTTTAGAGAAGTCTCACAAATAGGCTCTTCCTACATCTCACCCTAGTCCCCTGAGGGCATTTCTCTCCTGTCAGTTTCAAAGGCCCTTTTTGTTGATGTCAAAGCCACAGCCAGACAGTTAAGATGCACTTCCAATCAAGATAGGGAGTCTCCAGTTCAAAGCCTGTCCTGACGAACTCTTTCCACTAAGTAAAAATATTAATCTTGGTTTTATTTAAGCAGGTTTTTTTGGCAAGAAATGAACCCCTGCGGCTAAAAATAAACCCAAATATACACACACTCAGAAAAATCTGGAGAGCTGCAAATCATTTCAACCCAAGTTTCCATCTCAGGGAAAGCTATTAAAACCGGGAGGATATTAAAACCACTTTCTGCACAGAGACTCCTATTTCTCAGTGCCTGCCTTGTGTTCTGGGGTCCCCCAGGCAAAGCTGTCCTGGGGATGCCCTGTGCGGGGCCTCCTGGCAAAGAGGGAAGAGGGGCTCCTAGTCCCCGCTCCCCACACTTCGTAAGCACCCTGGGTTTCTGCTTGAATAGCCCAGGAAACATGCAGGGGCCCTGCTGACATCTGTTGTATATGAAAATGAAACGAAGGGGCCCAGAGAGGGGAGCAAAGGGAGCACAGGCCCAGAAAGGTCAAGTCGCCTGGAACCCTGAGATTACCCAAAAGGAACACAAGCAAAATATCTCACCTCTGCTTTCATGTTTTAAGTGGTGATTTCGATTTTAAACTATTACAAGATAAAATTTAAGAGTCACCACCTAGGCATATGCCTAGACTTGAGATTAATGCATTTCATTTCTAATCTAACTGCTTTTAAAGTCATCCACCCTCGATTTCTTCCCGTGGCCACAGCCAACAGGGGAGGAAGAGATGGATGAAAGGCCTCAGGACTGCCTGCTTCCTGGATTCAGGGCTGACATACCTGGGGAGCAAGAACAGTCTTAGAAAGGAGATGGTATTTCTGTGATCTGGTTTCTAAGAGGCCAGTAAGGCGACTGCCCAAAGTGTCCACAAGTGTGATTGGAATCGCTAAGGCTTTGGCTCTGCAAAGGGCAGGGGCGGGAGGGAAGTTAACACCAGGAGCACAGACAGTGGGAAAGGTTGTCTTCCTCTCACAGACCCCATCATCCTCCCAGAAACACATGGGAACAACAGCCCTACCCACATCCCCACCCAAACCTCCCTTGGTTTCATGGCATCTAGAGGATTATTCTGAAATGCTCAGCAATGTTTTGGATACCTTCTCCATGTCACGTCCTACCACGCCAAAACCTCCAGCGCCCCCACTACGCTGACTTGTCTTGTGATGGCCCTTGTCTCAGTGAGGATGACTTGTTCTCCAGGCATATGCCCACATGTCTATCTTCCTGGGAGACCCACCCAGCTGAAATGCCACCTCCTCCGGGAAGCCTTCTGCCTGCTGCAGGCCACACTAGTCCCTCCTGCCTTCTGCTCAGCTTCCTTTATTCATGCACATTTTCTTTTGCTTAATGATCAGTTCCTTGGCACTCACTGGCCTGAGTGACTAGGTGGAAGGGACTGTGTCTAAGATTCCAGCACCTGGCACAGTGCCTAGAATGTGGCAGGGGTTTAGAAACGTTTGCTGAAGGAAGGAAGGAAAGGAAGGAAGGAAGGAAGGAAAGGAAGGAAGGAAGGAAGGAAGGAAGGAGGGAAGGAGGGAAGGGAGGGAGGGAGGGAAGGAGAAAGGAAGCTACAGGAGGAAATCGAAGGTAATACGATAAAGGAAGACAGAGACAGTTTCACGTTTAGGCTCTTGGAGTCTTAGTTCCTAAGAGAAGAAGAGAGAGGCAGGTAACAGTGTGGTCTGAGAAGCTGAAATGGGACCCCAACCCCCAAATACTAGAGAGTCGCATCCAAAGAGAGGAGAGTCATAGGGCGCTGTTACAGGAGGCCCCAGTTAACGTGTCCCTTTGGAAGGACGGTACCCAGACTCCACCCACAGAGGAGAAACCCAAGGCGCAGCATTGTAAAGGAGGCCAGTGGTATCCAAGCATCATGGATACTTGGAAGAATTATGTCACTCACTCATTCACTATTCATTCAGAAGCATTCAAGTGACTACATGCCTCAGATCTTATGCTATCTATGTCTTGGAGATTGAGCTGTCAGCAGGCAGTCAAGGTCCCTACCTTCAAGAAGCTTATTTCTACCTTGTGAGACAAGAAGACAGACAGGTGGTTATAGTCCAGAGAGTCACAGGAGCATGCAGTAGACACATCCAGCCAAGCTTGGCACTTTCTGTGCTCTGGGCGTTAATATTCCCATCCTGGCCACTCATTGCAGAGCAAAAGCTTCAGTGATTCCAATCACACTTGGTGGACACTTTGGGCAGTCGCCTTACTGGTCTCTTAGAACCCAGATCACAGGAACACCATCTCCTTTCTAAAAGTCCTCACTCCCCAGGTAAGTCAGTCCTGAATCCAGCCCGGCTGGTGCCATGGCCATGTGGTGCTGGGAAAAGACGTCCTGCCAAAGCCAGGATCTGAGAAATCTCCACAGCTCAGCCAAATGAAAGAGAACGAAACAGCCTTCAGGTAGAGGAGGGCGCAGAGGCAAAGGCCTGGAGGTTGGAGAGGCTACCCCCGCCCCCATTAGAGTGACAGAAAGCACAGTGTGTGACAAGGGGCAGAGGATGGTGGAAGCCAAGAGGTAGGGAAGGGTGCCCAGCTTTGTAAGTCGGTCTTGCTCTAACACGTGACAGTGTCATTTCTCAGGTGAGTTTCCACTCTCTGAGGGCAGTGATGAAGATATCACTTTGTCCCTGTCCACAGCCTTTAGGATCACATGTGCCCAAATGGGTAGGTCTCCAAAGCCTCAAGAAAACCCTAGAAACAAATCCAGGCTTTGCCTGCCCCACTTTGCATCAGGCCCACTTCACTGCATGTCCCGTTTCTGATTTTCAAGGTTAAGGTTTAACGAATGCCTGTCCCCCACACACTGGCCCCCGCCACACACATGCTCTCTCCTCTCAGGCCCCTTAACCTTTTTAGAGTGGTTTTGCCTTGGGTGTTTGGCTGGCTCATCTCCAGTGTGTCCCAGAGTCCAGGGTGCACGCCAACCTCTAGAAAGTTCTATCCCACCCAGGCTTCAGAGATGCCGACCTGCTCATAGTCATGCAGGCACACAGGCGACGGATGCTCAGAACAACCCCCTCCCCGAGTGCTCCAGCCCTCCCCAGGGGCCCATGGGAAACTTCATCCCACACAAGAAGCCACCAGAATAGCAGCCTGGTCTTCAACCATGGCCCCTTTGAAGCAGTGCCCAGAAAAATACCGGGCCGACGAATGGTTCTCAGAACTCCGAGCTTTCAGGTCAGGTCATTTTGTGAGACCAGAACAGCTGGCAACATCTCAGGAGCTGTCTATAGTATTTTATTTTTCTGCTAATTGGGGTTTTGTTTGCTAAAAGAGCAGAGGGACTCCAGGCCAGGCCGAGGGGCCAGACCACAGTTAAGCCCAGGGACCTCCCCCATTGGCATGCTAGACCTGCGATGCATCTTTGCAGACAGACAGTGAATCTGGTCCCAGAATGCTCTGGGATGGGCAAGAGACTTTGTTGTGTTTTGAACAAGCAGCATCGTCCTCTCTCTGCTCTGTCTGGGGATTATACGGAGCAGATGCCAAGAAGCCCCTGGAACGTTTAGATCTCACTCTTTGGGTAGCTTTTAAAATAGTCAAGGTTTCTCCCTCCTCTCTTTAACTTCCTAACTTTGGCCGGAAAGATTGTGGATACAGCTCGGAGGGTCTCACTGAAAACAGGTGCTCCCCTGCCCAGGCTCACTCAGAACCCCCCACCAGCTCACAACCAGGCACTCAAGGAGTGGGCACTCAGGCAGAAACAAGTATGAGGATAAACAAGGCCAGATATAGATCTTCAAGCCTCAAGACAGTTATCAGGGATAGCTAACGCTGAGGGTGTGGAGGAATGTCTGAAGATAAGATCCAAGTGCCTTTTAAGGAGGCCAACCACTGTTTTAAAATAATAAATAAGTAAAGAATGCTAACTGCTGCCCTCTTTGGTCAAAGTGGGTAATGGCAGAATTGGAAAGCCAATCCAGGGCAATTCTGAATTGTTCCTGACTGAGGTGTGATGGGGAGATGGTGTCAGTGATAAAGAAGGAAAAGACCACCTACCCCTTGAACACCTTCTTCACACAGTCCGCAGTGCCTGAGCCTCTTGTTCATTCAATAACTATTTTTTGAGTGGCTACTACATACCAGGCACTGTGTGGGGTGGCGGACATACAGTGAACAAAACAGACACACCTTACATATAGTATATCTAATCCTTAAAACTACCTTGCCGGATATGGAGCATTACTTCCATTGAGTAGATAAAGAAAAGAAGACTGGGAGGTAGATAAGAAACTTGCCAGAGGCCACACAGTTGGGAATTAAATCCACACATGCCTGGGAACAAAGCTCATCTTCTTTCTTCCACTGGACATTTCACAAATCTGAAACAATCTGCCAATAAGTCAAATGCATCGGAAATGCAGAGAAAAGGAAAATCCCAAAGGCAGAATTATCAGAGAGGGATAATGAAGTGGGGTTAACTCCCAGAACTGAGAAGTCCAGTAATCAGCCTTAAAGCTCCATGGTTTCGGGGCAGAGATCACAGGTCTCAGGACCAAGGAGAGTGGCAAGGGGGAAATAAGTAAACTTTTCTGGACACCTGATGGGCAGCCCTGGTCCAACTCTGCGCAGGGCCTTTGTACATGCCATTCTCGTCGCATGGAACTCTCTGCTGCTCCCCTTTACCTAGAACTCCTATTCTTCCTTCACATTTCAATTCAAAGGGCGCTTCCTCAGAGGGAGCCTTCCCTGACTACCTGCCCCCCATCAGACTAGAACAGGACTACTGTTATATATTCTCATAGTCCCGTTTGTATGTATATCTTTGTACGTTCATTTAAATACTATCTTATCACACACACGCAAAATTGTTCTGGGATCATGTCTTGTTTTGCTCACCATTCTATCTACAACATCTCACACAGTGCCTGGAACATAGTAGGTGCTCAGTAAATAGTTGCTGGGTGAAAGAAAAAATCTTTTCCAACTTGGCATCTATTGATGGCTTCCTGAGAGTCTCCCAGTCTATCTTCCTCTACTGTACAGCTGTTTCAGCTGATACATCTAGCTGCAACTTTCCAAGGCCAATGCCACTGCCATGAGCTGACCAGAAAAAATGTGTGGGGTTTTGCTCATGGAAAGAAAGGAGGGGAATATTCTGGGCAGTGGGAACAGCACGAGCAAGGGCACAGTGGTCACATTTAGCCTGGAGTGTCAGAAGTCACATGGTTGAGGGACCAGGAAGACTCTGGCTGGAGAGAAGCAGAGAAGGCCCATTAGCTCATTTTAACCCAAGCAAACGTCAGGCTCTCTGGTGATAGAATCTTGAATGGGGGACTTCTCGGGACTGTCCCACAATCTGGATCTATACGCAATGGCACTGCTTCTCTGCCCAGGAACTTCAGCCCCTGAGACCCCCACCTAGACCTGTCCTGATAACCTTACACAGGCTGTGTTCAGTCTCATGCATGTCTCGAATAGACTTCTGAACCCAGCCCACCAACTCTTCCAAGCAGGGCTAGACACACAAGTTCTTTAAGCCTCAGTTTCCTCATTCTAAAGAAAGGTGAATAGCATATTTGTAAGGATGGAAAATAATAAAGATAGAAACCACCTGACACAATTTTCCCAAAATAACCCCAAACCCCCTCTTCCCCACGCCCCCAATCCCCTGCCCAGTCACTTCCCAAAACACAGGCTGGTTCCCTCCCAACAGAGTTGTTTGTGGACCAAATGGGACCACTGAGTGTTAGGAACATGGATAACCCTGCAGGCCATTCCCATATCTCATGTGGTTCCCTATCCAGCTGCCAGGAGGCCCCCTGCACCAGACCAGACCTGAGGAGTCATGTTTTCTGGTCCTGTAGACCACCCAGAGAGCACCTCTCCCAACAGAGTATCTGTCTGGCAGTCTCTTAAGGAGGGCTGGCCCTATCTATACACAGTCCACGTGCTTGACCACAGCCAGCCCTGTGTGGATGCTGGACACTGTCTAGGCCAATTCCCACGCCACAGAGCATCCACAGCTTGAGCAACTTCCCCCCATCACCTCAGCCATATATCTGAAGGCCAGCAGAGCTTCAAAGAGTGACCGCATGTGGCCCAGACCTTCTTACTCCACCTGTCCAGGGGAAGCTCATAGTGAAAGGTGGGCTGAGATTGGCCCTGAAACGCATCCAGCCAGTGCTTGTGGACGTTTCCGACTGGAATAACTCAGAGCAACCAGGGACACGTTTTCCTTGATGTGCTGATGCTCTCGGAGAATAAGTAACGAGAGTATCAGAGATGGACACATTTGGCTAGACACTGCCACAGAAAGCAGGAGAATGATCACTGGGGGCAGCGCCCAAATTTCTCTATTGACAAGAATACTGTTGTCATTGATTATAATGCTAATTATGATACTATCAATAATATCAAGTACTATCATCTATCAAGCACTTACTATGCAAATTTGGTGCTTAATGCTTTACATGGATTATCCCATTTGAGCCTCACTAGGGCCCTACCAAGTAAGTGCTGTCATTAGCCCCATCTTCGAGAAAGTGAGGCTTCAGAGACTTTCTAAGTGACTTTTCCAAGATCATCTAACTAGGAAGTGGTGGACGCAGCATGACAGTCCAGGCAGCCTGACCCTGGAGCTGCTGCTTTCCACCACTGGGTCATACCTCCCTCCCAGAAGCACATTTTGACTTCACTGCAGTGAGACGGGCACATTCCTTAGGCCACAGAGTCTAGGTTGGGTGGAATCTTCACGGTCACTCAATGTAACTTCCTCTGAATTTCTTCTACAGTCCCATGCCAGGGTTAATCTGGCAAGTATGCAAGTATCTCTGACCTAGGTCAGCCTGTTCCATGTTGAGTCATTTTGTGACTGTACTGAAATTCTTTATACTGCCTTCTGTGGCCTTCCCCCAACTGGCTGACATCTTAGGCTTACACAAAACAAGATAGTTGAAGACCATGGTCATGTTTCCTAAACTGTCTCCAGAATAAATATTTTCATAGATTTTGGTGGCCCTCCCCCACCTGTGAACATGGTTCCAAGTCCCCTCATCGTCTCTGTCTCATTTGCGGCCTCTAGCGCTCTAATTGTATTGGTGGGGAATGAATGCTGATTTCCCAGGAGTTGCTGCTCAGTGCACAAAGCTGAGAGAGCCTTCAACTGCCCCATTCTTTACTTACCCCAGTCTCAGACTCCACCACCATCCATCAAAAATCTCTAGTGTTTTCAAGACAGATTCTGTCTCTCAGCTTTGACATAATTTCATAAATAACTCTACCTACTCTACTAAATGACTGGACTTATTTTGGGTGTGGAAGTAAAGGAACTGGGGGCAGGTGGAGAGGAAGTATTATTACATAGAAAGTATTGATCAGTAGGAAGAACCCTGGGGCCACGAATTGGGAGCTGGATTCTCTTTTCGGTTCTCCCATTCATTTGCTATGTGAATTTGACAAATCACTTCTCCCTAGTTTTTCTTATTGTGAAAAATGAAGAGATTGGACTGGATGTGGTATAGGGTCCCTTAGACCTAAGGGTCTAAGGTGATTTTACCATCACTTTATATTCCTACTTCATGCATTTCCCTGGGTTCTACATTCTCTTTCGGTAATGGTCCAGGATGCTATGCTCTCCCTGTTCACTGGGTCTACACTGACATCTCTGAAAAGCTGATCAAACTTGAGTAAGTAATTAGGATGCTTCAGGTGCCTCCTCTAGCCTTTTCTTAAAGGTCTTTCTTGGCTGCTCGGTATACAAAGTTGATGATTTGAAGTTGCTAACCTGGGGACAGCAGCAAGTACGGAA
The DNA here is from genome assembly GCF_902729225.1 of Pteropus medius. Classification (NCBI taxonomy): domain Eukaryota; kingdom Metazoa; phylum Chordata; class Mammalia; order Chiroptera; family Pteropodidae; genus Pteropus; species Pteropus medius. Next base: position 4,189,770 of record NW_024347791.1, read on the forward strand.
TTGGCTCCCAAGTCACCATGCCACCTGGTCCATCAACTCCGCAATCTGTTTTCTTTATAAGCCACTATCTCTTTTTTTCCCTTTGCATAAACACCCTATTCTTCAGGCTGGCAGTCCATCAAAGAGTTGGTTTCCAAAAATGAAAGCAAGCGTGGGATAATTTCAGTTTTTAAAGTACATTATGGAAACACTGGTAGGGTCAGGTGGATCTTGACATTCATGCCAGGTGAGGTCTTCTGCTCTGCATGTCCCCGTATCTACCTGCAGAAGAATTCTAAAGAGCATGGAGAAAAGGGCTTCTGCATTTAATCTCCTAGTTGTATATGAATCCAAGGTAATAAAAATGCTTCCAGGACAGTATCTCCGGGGGAATATGCTCTAATGACATCACATGTACCAAGTGGGGATATGCCATATCCTTGAAGATAAAATTCAGCCACCCTTGTCCTGATGATTTATTTTAACAGTAGCTATGACAGGGATCTGACAGAGTTATAGATTCTCCAGCCTACTCTCATATTCTAACTTTAAACAACTCATCTCTCCTCTGGGTCCCTCCAATTCTCCTGTAGAGTGGGATAGGGACCCACCCTTCCTATCCTCTCAGGATGGCTTATTTCAAACGCTCCTTGAGCTCCTCAGAGAAAACTGTTCTTAAAACAAGAAGGACTTTTTTTTCTCTTCTACCCAACCTCAGGCCCCAAACCCCCCTGAAAGGCATACATTAAGGCATAAAGGCCAAGCTGCCACCTTGATCCCAACTTCAACCTCAGTCCAACCTCAGTCAAGCTGCATTCCAGCCTAGGAGATTTCTATTTTTGAAACAGAAGAAATATTCAATATTCTTCACTCTGTCAATATTTTTACCTTCCTCTCCCTCCTTCTCCCTCCTGCCCCCATGACCCTGGTCGAAAAAAAAAAATTTTTTTTTAAGTCCAAACAAAAACAAAACCAGGTCTAGGCCGAGGCCAGCAGATCGTGATGTTCTTGGCAGATTTTGCTACGTGCCAGCAAAGACTGTCAGCAAGATCTACAGGAAACACCTTGCAGAATCCATTGGGAGAAGCAGAGGCTGCGGGGAAGTGCAAGGCAGATACACTCTGGGTCCGTGTGACTGGCTCTTGAGGTCGGGGTACAGGAAATGGCTGCGGGACTCCAGGCCTCGGGAGGGCGAGCGCACAGCTGTGTGGGGGCCCTGCAGATCTCTCTGGTGTTTTCCACCAGGAATTCCTTTCATTGCATATCTGTTCCCAACTGCCTGTGCATGATCTGTGCTGAGGGGACCCAATAAGAACTGTCAAAGGCATAAAGGTCAAAGACCCTTCCCAACAATCTTCTGTGCCAGGCTTTAGCAAAGCCACATTTTCTGCGAAAGAGGGACACAGTGCAGTGATCAAGAATGTGAGGACTTAGGCACCAAAGAACCTGGGGTTGAATCCCCACTCCAACTTCTACAAGCTGTAGACTCTCAGGCAACTCATTTAACCCCTCTTAGCCTTGAAAATGGAGGTGCCGAGTCTTCCCTGCCTCAAAAGGCGGTCTTGAGAACAAAGCGAGACACTGGACAGAAGGAACTTAGCTCGGTGCCCGGCTAAGTATCCTCTCAATACACAGTGGTGATGATGACTATTTCACAAGAGGTCCCCTTGCCCAGGGCAGGGAAGAGGGTAGAGGGCAGCAGGAGAAAAAAATGAAGCAGTTCCAAGAAAACAGGAAATAAAAAAAGCAAAGTCCTTGCTGGGACCCATATGGGGCATTGCAAGCTCACAGCCCGGCTGCCAACCCTCCCCTTGTGAAGTGTCGGCCGCCCCACTTACTCTTGTTCAGGGCATTGCAATTTCAGGTCAGGTCGAAGTGAGGGACATTAACTGGTATGAGTCCAAGTGGAGCGAACACCCAGAGCAGTGCAACAGAGAGAGGAAGCACTGCTAGACATGCTCATGAATAATTAAGCCCTTCAAGGTCACATCTTGGTCCCTTTCTACCCAGGGACAAGGGGGAGTTTGAATGAGCCCAAAATGACCCATCGGAGTATGTAGGTCCACCCCCCCCACCCCCGCCCAATCTTTCCTTGCGGAAAAGCCATGGGTGTGGGAAGCCAGCGCTGATGTGCAAAGTGAGGACTGAGAGCCATGGAGTTGGCAGGGCTGCCCGGGCCAGGGTCAGCAGCCAGAGCCCAGCATTGTTCTGGCCGGAGGAGGGAACAGCCAGAAGCCAGCATTTGGTGGGGGGGCCATGGCAGAGTGAAGGCCAGATGCAGTCTAATTAGGGTCTGATGGAAACCAGGGCCGTTTTTCACAAAACGGGAGGTGGGCAGCCTGCTAAGGAGGGGAATGCTGGCTAGTTGGAGCGTCTAGCACCCATCTGTCCCCAGGTCAAGCAGCACGCCTACCCATGGGTGCAAATGAAATGCCGAGGGCACCTCCCCACCCCCCACCTCTTGGCCTCTGCTCTAATGAAGTGCCATTTCGGAGCCAGATAGGCAAAGGGCACATGTTTCTTGCTCCGTCTGCCGTTTCGTAATAATTATGGGTATTCTATCAGCACTACCAGAAACAGTGAGCTGGGGCGATTTGAACCACCAGGCACGATCAGGAAAGGAAGATTCAGATCAAAGAAGGTACCAGTTTTAATGTTTAACTCAACTCATGCCTCTCTGGCTTGGGACCGAAGTCAGCAGTGGTGGAGGGGCCTGCCGAGTTGAATTTAGTGGTTCCTTTTTTACCGCTGCCCCCTCTTCTTCAGTGGTAGCATACTCTGGCAGGCAGAAAGGGTGCCAGTTTCAGCTGGTCCCTTGTACCAAGTTCAAGTCCACTATAAGGAGCAAGCCAGTAGTCTCCTTTCATCCATAAGGGTATCTCTGGGGCGATGAGGGCGTAAGGACTGATTTACCTCAGAGACCCTTGTTTTTGTCCTTCCCTTCCCCATCATGGGAACCCCCAATAAGATAGAAGAGTGTGAGTTTCCTTACGTGGCTGTCTCCCCCCGGCTTGGCCAGCGGACTCAGCCTCAGTACCACTCTCCTCTGCTGACCCCAGCACTGAATCTGGGAAGGCTCAATGCAGTGTGCTGATGAGCCAAACGCATGGAAACAATGCACACAGGAGGGCAACATGCTCTGTCTCCCAGGGCCAGCCTGGCAGTAGGTAGACAAGAATTCCCGGCTGAGTCAGGAAACCTTGGTTCCAGCCACCTGGACCACTAACTCATGGGGTAGCCTTGGGCAAGTCACTTCCCATCCCTGGGCCTGTCCTGTTTCCCCCACTAGGAAGCAAGGAGATTGACTGAAGGCCCTTGAAAGTCTACACATCCGTATGGCCCTGGCTGGGGATTAGAAAGCTCATCTTGTTGGAGAGGGAAGCTTCTTTGACCTTCCTGGGTGCTCACCACTCGGCAGTTGGCTGGATTGCTGACCTCCTTCTGAGGTTAACCCAACAGCCGACAGATGGCAGAATCTCCCAGAGCCTTCTGTCTCTTAAAGATCTGCTGCTTCACATCAACATAAAAGAATGCTGTCCTGAGAGGCCGTCTGCTCCTAAGTGGCCCTGGAAGAACATTCCTTCTTGAGTTTCTCCCAATCTAGGCTGGAGCATAGAAGCTAAGTTGGAATCCAGCATTGCTACTCACTAGCTGGGTAAACTGAGGCCAAGATACTTCACCTGTCTGAGCCTCAACTTCCTCATCCATCAAAAGGCATTTGTTCATGAAAGAGATCTCTACACTCTTGGTGCTAAATAATGATGGAAGAGGCAGACAAAACAGTAAACAAATACCCCATGTGATGTCAGGGGATAGAGAATGGTAGTGCTGTGTGGTGGTTTTTAAAGATTAGGTAGGCAGAGAAGGTGACGTTCAAGTTTAAAACCTTCCTGATGAAAAGGAGCCAGCCAATGAAAATCTGGGGATAAGTGTTCCAGGGAGAGGGGACAGCAGGTTCAAAGGCTACGAGACAGGACAGACTTGGAGCCTGGAGCATTCGAGGAACAGCTAGAAGTCTAATGTGGCTGTAGCAAGGTGGGGGGTGGGGGGAGGAGGGAGACAGAGGCCAGATCCCACAGAGCCTTCTAGAATTTATTAAGTTGGGAGCCACAGGAAGCCTTAGAGGAGGGCATTGCCAAGGTCTGAATGACATTTGGGAAAGGTCGCTCTGGCTGCTTTTTTGGAGAATGGATGGGAGCGGGGCTAGAGCAAAAGCAAGGGCATTAGTGATAGTCATAACCATTCCTTCCCTGCCTACCTCCCAGGGTCACTGTAAGGTTCCCATGAGATTCATGCTGACACCTAGAAAAGCCCAGAGGCACGGGAGGAGGCATGTGTCCTCGCATGTTTTAAAACCACTTTTACAAGTAGGAGCTTGCAGGGTCTGGCACCACCTATTTGGAACTGTGTCCCTGTATGGATTTCAAGGAAACGGGGTTGGGTGGCAGGTTCTGCCCTGCCTGAGCTATGCAGCTGTCCAGGCCCAGATGAATTCACATACTTAAACCTGGAGCTTTGCTCTCGGCCATGCCTGGCTTTGCCTGGCTTTGCTTTTGCTGCTGGTGCCGGACAGGGGTAAGCTAACACCCAGCAATTTGGAGAAGCTGACACTCCATGCAGACTCACTTGCTGGATTCCTGGTCTCACTTTTCAGGACTGGGAAGGAAAGAACAGGAGAGCTGGAGATTTGTGCAATTAGGGATATTTTTTTATTTCAGAGTAGCCCCTTGTAACAATCGTGATCAGCCCCAAGGGAACACAACCTAGGGCTCAGAGCAGCAGGACTTGAAGGTATCATGGCTTCCAGCTCTCTGCCTTCTGCTGGAGTTTGGGGGCACTGGCCTGGAAGCCAGAGGTCTGGGTTCAAATTCCATCTCTGACTCTGGATTTCTCAAGTGGAATTAGGAGAGGGACAGCAGCGGCAGCCTCAGGTCCGTGGCGGGGACCAGTGGGAGAACAGATGTGAAAAGGCCTGGCTGGGTTGCTGCCATCACCCGCTCATTCACAAGCCTTTCAGGGTGACTAGCTTTGGGCTGAATAGTGGACACTCTGGTGCTCCGTAAATGTTTGGGAAATCTGAAGATGCACCATGAATTGTATCCCAACTAAAATGTAAGATGCTGGGAAGTTCACAGAAGAGAATAATTAGCAGGATGACATACATCTGGGTCCCCAACTGCCGCCCCCACCACAGATACCAAAATCCTGATGCTCAAGTACTTTATATAAATGGCATAGTATTTGCATGGAACCTGTGCACATCCTCCCATCTAGTTTAATTCATCTCTAGATTACTTATAATACCTAATACAATGTAAATGCTATGTAAATAGTTGACATGCTGGACCGCTTAGGGAATAATGACAAGAAAAAAAGTGTGCCCATGTTCAGGACAGTCACAGCCATCGTAGGCCTAAGTACATAGTTCACATCAGCAAAAACATAACTTTATTTTTCCCAAATATTTTCGTCCAGGGTTGGTTGAATCTGTGGGTGCAGAACCCGTGGATACGGAGGGCCCACTGTACTGGGCATTCATTTTTTTAAAAAAGTAAGCATTAACTTCTCAGGACCTCAGTTGCCTATCATCTGTACAGTAGCGTCACTGAAATCTCCTAAGGCCTCACAGCTGGAATTTGGCAATACAAGATGAGGTATCTGTTCTTCTACTTCAGCTCCTGGCCCACACACTACCTGTTATGCTTTCTGGGGCTTTCTCCATGCTTTTTATTTTCTTGTGTTATTTCTTTTTTACACATAGAATACAACTTTACTTGAGAAAATTTGGGAGGGAAAAAAGAGGTAAACAAAAAAAACTATACGATAACTTTTTAAAATAACTCTCCCACTACTCAGTTATAACTATGCTTCATATTCAAGTTACCTTCAAGACTTTTTCCCATGCTCAGGTAAACCTGTGGATATGTTCCCCCATAATAGAATCATATAGAAAATACTCGTTGGTGATCTTAGGTTTTTTCAATCCTAGTAGGTCAATTCATATAGTTCTGCCTCATCCCTTTAAATAGCTGTATTGTTTTCAATTGCATAGGTATACAACAACTTGTTAGACATTTTTATAAACAACTCTGTGATAAATATCCTTGTGTGTTTACGTTTGTGTATACATACACATATATTTATATAAATGTTTATATATATGCATATATATACACATGAACATGTATACGCATACATACACACATCTTAGCCTACTTACCTGATTTTTCCCTCTGGATCTAGAAGTTATCACCACTTTTTAAACCTGTCACTTTAATATTAATTGAATTCACGTCAGCAGACCCTTCTCACTCATGAGCCAGCTACTCTACAAACACCTAAGTCTGGCACTGAGCATAACTAAGAAAGCTTTAGGCACAGTTTCTCAGGTCCTACAACTCTCATCTCTGGTCCTCCCATCCTCCCACTCAGCTCTTATTGCTACTCTTCATAAGCCAGCTGGTGACTAAGCCTGAAAGAAACACTATTTGCCTGAGTCCCACACTTTTCTGCCTTGTTGGACTCAGCCTGCTACCTCGAAGTTTTTACAAGGTCTATATAAACATCCCAGGACAGGCAGGGCCAAGAGGAGCCTAATCTTTTATGTCAGAGAGTCACTGGTAGAGGCCACCTCCCCAAACAAGGTCCCTTCTTGCCTCTGCATGCCCCTTTTTACTTATAAAAGCTCCTTGCTTGTAATGGGCAGTTTTAGTATGCTGCATAGGCAGGGAGCATCCCTTTTGGTCAAAGACGGAATGCGAACTGCCTTCCCCTCTCTTTGCTCAGTATCAAAGGCATTTGCCTCAAACACTGGTCCTGAAGCAAAAGAATGACAATGAAAGGAAAGGAAACAGACCAGAATGTTTTTTTGTGAAGAGAGCCATGATAATAACCCATTCGACTAAGAAAAGTAACTTCCTTTTATATGTATTCAAGGAATTTGCACAGGACACACATGCCTCTAACCAGTCTGAACTTAGTGATTCTGTTTGGCATAAATATATATAAATTATTATTATTATTTGAAAAATACACACACACAAAATTTTAAAACGTCTAGCCAGTTCTCCTCACCCCTGATTCCTGAGTGAGCTTCAGCCAGGGATCTGCTGTCTCAGGTGGCGCTAGTCCTGTTTGACTGTGGGGTTCAAAGACACAGCACGTGATTGTCTTACGCTGTGCGCACGTGCGCACACGCGCACGCACACACACACACACACACACACACACCCCAGCTGCTCCATCTGGGGCTGTTCACCAAAGAAATGGTGATCTGTCCCAATGCTGAAGGAAGACCTGGCTCAGATGGAGTTACCAAAAAGTGGCACTGTATTTTAGAGGCATTTAAGGGATCTCTGACTTTCCAAATGTGATTCTTTGCCTTTCTGTGCTGACTCCCTAAGACACCACTCCATTACTTTTACTTTCACAGATGTCAAAGATCTTCCCCTACAATCATCATGTGGCAAGGGATCGTAGGGAGACCCGGCTTTACAGATATGGGAATGGGGGGCTCTGAAGGAGAGTGACTTGCCTAAGACGGCACGATTGAAGATTCCACTATAATTGCAATCTAGGTCTTTTCACTCCCTCCCCACTACCATAAGAGCCACCAAATTTCTTCCGGCCTCCGCGAGTCACCAGGCTGTGTGTCCAGAGCCCAGCCTTCACAGCCCAAGTTTCTCTTGGCGACGCTTCTCCTTTGCTCCAATTGCTATTCCCCCTGGTGTTTGCTCACCCAGTCAGTCCCAGACTGCTCCCCTCCAAGCCTGGCCAGCTCTGTGCCAATCCACAGCACTCTGGCTATTTCTGGGGTAGGACAAGGGAAGGCCCGCTGCATCTTGGTTTCTTAAAGGTGACTCTTTTTGGCAACCCCCCAGGTGAAAATCTGGCTCATCTATTTAGAAGAGAAGCAGAGGAAACCCATCCCACCCACAGCCCTTAATGGGAACACCCCCTCCTGCATTTCTGGGCCAAGTCCCAGCAGGTTCCATTCATGCAGGTCCCTCAGAGACAGGAAATCCAGCTCAGGTCCTCTGAAGCAGGACACATGGGCAGTAGAGGCTGCCAGGAACCCACCACAGGATGTAGAAGTCTCCCTGGGCAGCCAAAGGTGAGCGCCCAGGAAAGAGGCAGACTGCTACTGACTTTCCACAACTGGTGCTCTGGACCCAAATCCGGGGAATATGCCAAGTCCCTACATTCCCACCATTGTTCTTTTATCTGATTACAAAATAATATGTTGCCATTGTGAAATTATACTTTCCAGAAAATACTGATCGAAATCAAAATCACTCCAAATTCAACAAACCAGATATAACCAGTGCCGACATTTGGTATATACAGACATTCAGATTTTCCTCTAAGCATCTGGATACATATTCATATCTTTTGTTTGTTTGTTTTTACAAACGGGCTTCTGTTACTCAAAAGTGCATCATGGGAAGATCCCCACATCATTACAAAGAGACTACCTCAAGCTATTTTATGGCTACCCAACAGCCTACTGTAAATACACCATAATTTAAGCAATCTATTCATGGTAGACATTGAGATTAATCCCTTTTGTATGTGAAATTATAAACCATGCAGCCATAGAGCCCACTGCTTATGTCTCTGGACTAAATTTCTAGAAGTGAGACTGCTGGTTAAAAGGTAGGCATAGTTTTGAGGCTCTTGATTCTTGGTGCCTGACTGTCTACCAGAGAGGCCACACCAATTGCTTTTCCCATCAGCAGCCTGTGAAGGTGACAGACCAAACTCCGTGCCTCTATGCCCTGCATCAGTCCAGGGACATTATCTGGAAATCCCCATGAAACCAACTAGTTGCTGGCAGTGGGAGAAATTGCAAATGAGAGGGGCTCCAGTTTCTCTCAGAGTAATGAGAAGTGGGCAGCGTGAGCCAGTGAGTGTGATGGGCCATACGAGGCTCCCTTTGTCCCCCAAGAGCGTCACTCTGCTGCATGGGGAAATAGGGTAACAAGAGGGGCTGCATGGGTTGTGATAAATGCCTGGCCCAGGAATGCAGCAGTCACTGGAAGCTGCCTCCCCAACTCCCCAAGCAGCTGTGTGACCCTGGGGAAAGGCTTCGCTTCTCTGGGCCTCTGTTCTTCCATCTGTTCTGACATTCTTAATTCTCCAATCTCGGAACCAGCCCTAAGACCCGAGCAGACAGATCTCTCTACCATCGTCCCTCCATTCACCTTTCTCTGGTCTCTCTTTCATATCCATTGTTATAAACTCTGCCTTCAATGAAGAGCCACACCAACCTTTTTTGGCTTGTTTTGATTAGCATAGCACCGATCCAACTTACTGATTAGCAGGATAGAGAAAGTGGATCTTCCTTGGAAAGTAAAAAACATGCTTTCAAATTCAGGTCCAGTTCAACAAATGCTGAGAGCCCCTGGCATTGCTGACATAGCTCACCCATCTTCACATCAGCCGTGCTTTATCAACGGGGTCTTTCTCATTTGTAGTTGGGAAAAGGGAGGCTCAGCATTTATAACATTTTAGTCAGACTTACTCCAGGAGTAAAGAAAGAGCTGATTCAACCTCAAATCTATTTGACACTTATCTCCATCTCTTTCTAACACCATCCAGTGTCTCTCCAATCAGCCCTATGGAAGAATTCTTTATGCTCAGAAATAGAAATTCTCTAGTGCGGGGCTGAGAGGTGGAAAAGCATGAAGTCACTTGGATTTCTCAGATTGGTCATACTTGGCTCAGGGACCTTGAAGCCAATTAACATGTCTCTCCCTAACTTTTATTATCTGTAAAATAAGCAGTGAGAGAATTAATTAGCAATGTCTGGCAAAACCTGCCTGGACTCTTTATCATTCATACAGTATTTCTCATCCAATAAGTAAACAGCAAGTCTCCTTTTCCACCTTCCAAGAGCCAACCTCTATAGACTTGGATTATAAGTGGGTGTGAGTGAGCTTCTGCAATCCTCTACCCCAGAACAGACCCCAAACCCTCCCTCCCAGGGCCCCAGGTGCTTCCTGGCGCCTGAAGGTAACTAGGTCCTACTGATGCTAGGATTTGAATTCTCTGGGGCCTATGCCCATCCCAAAGCAAGCATGTTGCAGAATCAAGATTTTCCAATGACACATGAGTCAGGACAAATCTCAGGCTAATGTAAATTGGGTTTTAAAAATTGCTAACAATCTGGGTGCCCACTGGTCCCTAATTCCAGGCCTTGTCCCCTGGCTCAGCTTTTCTAGGTCCCCAAGTAGTGCCTGGGGCTGCAATAGAACCAGTAGACAAAGCAGACACACACACACACACACACACACATTTTTTCTTCTCTCTCTCTCTCTCTCTCTCTCTCTCTCTCTCTCTCTCTCTCTCTCTCTAGAAAGGAGGGGAATGCTGGGGAATGACCTGTAGTCAAGCCCAAAGGGAATGAGAATGGCCTTGGGCACAGAGCCAACCTCAAAGAGGGCCTGGCCAGGAGAGAGGCCTGACTCACTGCCCTTGCTGAGCCAGGAATGACACCTACACTGCATCTTCGTGTGAATCAGAAAAAAGTGTCCCCTCTAGGTGTTGGCAGCCTGCACCGCACACGACACTCAAAAATACTTCCAAGGTCCCATTGTTCTCAGGCACCAGAAAATGAAAACAACAAAAACAAGCTGATGGGTTTCCTGGGAAGCCACGTGGTCAGACGGCACCACAGAAAACCATCATGGTTGCACGAACTTCCCACGGGCCCATAGGCAGAATAGGAAGTCAGGCAGCGAGGAGGCTACAAGGAAGTTGATAACACTGGCTGCTCCAGAATTCCCCATTCTTGTTTTCTGAACCTCTGAAAACAAAAGATATGGTGGGAAATGGGGCCCTTGAGTGTGCTTCCTACTGGTCCTCAATTGTCCAAGCTGGAACTGTGGAGCAGGGAAAGTAGACCCATGACCTGGAGGGTCAGGGTCATGGCCAGTTCCTCTGTGACCTCAGAACCTCACCCGGTGCCTGGAACATAGTAGGTGCTCAATAAATCTTTATTCAAGGAGTGGATTTTCCCCAGCGAATGTACTCATGGGAACTTGGCACAGTCATAGAAAGTGTGGGCCCAGCTGGGCGGGAGATACCCACGTTGAGGGATGATGGCGATTGAGGCCCATGCCTGATGGCCTGAGTGAGCGACGTGGCTAGCGGTTGAGAAAGAAGGTAGAAATTGAGACAAAGCCTTCTGTGTGTGTGGCCTCCCACATGGGACAAGACTGGGCTTGGGAAGGAGGCCACAGGCCCTGCGGACATGGCACCCAGCCTTCTCAGTATCCTGAGATGCCTTCTCTCTAAGCCTCTCTAGCCTTGTGGCCCCAGGCTCTGTCCCCGGCAGAGAGGCAGCTCCTTGCAGGTGTAACCCAGCACCAGCCCAAGGGAGGCCAAACCTCCTCAAGCCAACAGATTATTTCCTCTTTCACTGCCTCGCTCCCTAGTGAAAAAAAACAAGAAAACAAAATTCCCTTGAGCAATCTGAAACCCTATGACCCCCGGGCCAAGTGGCAAGATCCAGCTCCACCTTCTCCCCTCCAGTTTCCTCTGGCTCACCTATACTTAGGCCCAGAGGCCAGCCTTAGAGGTTATTTATAACTGTGTCAGAGGAGAAGGAGGCAGGAAATAGGAAATTATGAAGGAGGGGGCAAGGAGGAGTGGCAGGGGCCAAGTGACCCTGCTGGCTTGGAATCCACCGCCTGCCTGGCCTGTGGCGTCAGAGCCCCGTGACAGGGAATTCTTCCCCAGCCCACATTCTTTCTGGCGTCAGAGCCTTACCTGCTGCGCTCTCTCTGGACAGCCATGTCCCCTTCTCCAGGCCCAGGTGGAAGCAGTTTCATCCTGAGGCTATTCCTCAGTCTGGCCACAGTCACATGGGCTTTCTGACTGGAGTTAGGGGTGCAGGAGCTGGGAGACAGGCAGTGGGCCCAGCCCTGGGTGTAGGGTGGGCAAACACCTAGCTTTTCACATCCACCAGCCCCCTCCTCCTTCCCTCTTTCTTTCTCTCTCATTTAAATACCCAGAAAGCAGTGTCAGAATGCTCAGTGCTTAGAGCCCCTGACTTCTCATTCACTGCATCAAGGGCCCTCAAAGGGGAGGTGCCTCACCTAGAATCACACAGCCAAAGGCAGCAGAGCCAGGCCCGCAGACCTACCCCTTGGGGGTACTACCCCCCACCCCGACAGCAACCCCTAACTTTCAGATAAGTTCACAATGTTAGGTCATTCCTCTTTTTGTTTTTGTTTTAACACACTATCATCAACTCGGTGATTCTCTAGACAGGTATTCTGAATTGGGTGGCCAGGGATGGTTATTGACAGCCTTCAGAAGGTCTCTGGAAATCTGTATGTGTAGCTTCAATCAGATTCTCAAAGAGGCTCCTGTCCATAATATGATTAAGATGCCCATCTAAGAGAAGGATAGACCAGAGAGGTGAGTGCTCAGGCTAAGAACGTAGGGCCCAGGGGTGGGGACACGCAGGTATGTCCCCCACTGCTGCTCATTACCTTCTCTCACAGTACTTGTCCCAAGACTTTCAAGGCATAAAAACCTCACCTTCACGCCAGCCACATTTTCCATCTATCAAGCCCCTAATGGTATAAACAGGATACTAGGATTTAATGATCTGATTTGTGCCCAGAACTGAGCCAAGTAAGACTATAAAACAAGTCACGGGCATGGGATGGATCCTTAAATCTGGCCAGCATCTGGCCTTGAAGGTCATTCCTCCCTTGCCCCTTTTTCTTCCAGCCCCTATAAAGTACCCACTCACACTGATGTAGCCATTTCTGTTTAGCAGCCCCCAGATGAGCAACCTCCCTATGCCATGCAAATGACACTTCTTACTTTTCTCCTTAACCTTCTCAACAATCTCAGGGCATGCGAGTGGACGAAAGTGATTTTCAGAATCTTCACCTGGGCAGTACGTCGGCAATGAGGTTTATAGATCTTTCTCAGGAAAAATTAGTCCCTTGATCATATATGTTTAGGAAACACTGGGTTAAACAGAGCTAAACAGGTTACCATGCAGCAGGACTTCTCAGAGCCTTTGCTATGCTAATGGTTTTTGTGTATCTCCAAGAGGGAGACAATAAACAGCTTTCCTAAATGTGTTGACCGAAAGAACATTTCTTACTACTGATGCTGGGAGGATCACACCCTGGGAAACACTGCTTTAGGCTTTCCCACAGTATGTCCAAGGACATCTCCTCTGCCCCTGTCCTCACGCTTCATCTGATGAATTATAAGAGGTGGCGATGCTGAATTTCTGCTAGGAAGACAACCTCAGTTCTGAGCTGGACAATGAGGTCGTCTTCAGTAAGGGCCCAGGAGCTCAATAGTAGAGGATGGATCAAGGTCTGATGGCAAATTTGGAGGTTCTCACCTTAAGGCTCCAAGGGAATGGAATCTACAAAGTGCTTTAGGGAACACCAAAGTTGTGGTCATAACACAAAAGCAAGTCATTCCCACCTTGCTAGTCTGGTGGGATGGCAGGCAACAAGCCAGAAATAAGGGAAAAGCAAAGTGAACATGTCTTTCCCTGGCACTAGAACTGCCTGCTGTTCTCCTGGCCAAAAAGAAAGATATAGGCCTCGAGACAACAAAAATAGAGAAGTAAAAGTAAGAGAGGGCTCCATCCTGCAGGAAGATGCAAATAACCTCAGTCTCAAGGTTTTTTCTATACGGAGCACAGAGTCTAACCGCTAAGGTTCCCCCAATGACCCATTTTCAGTATTTATTTATTCCTGTAGTTCACCCACATTTATTGAGCACCTACTAAGCGGGAGGGCCTGTGGTCAGGAATACCCATCGATTTCCAGGCAGCAAGGCTATTCTTAGTTTTCTGGTGTCTATTTAGAGAGTGTTAATCCTCTCAGCCTCCCCCGCTGCAATTAGACACATACCACGTTCCAACCTGGTACACTGATCTCGCCCAACTGGGAAGGCAAAATGGACAAGTGTTCTTCCCACCCTCCACCACTGGGCCAGGAATTTGGCCTCCATGGGCTAGGGCACGCTGGGAGGGAATCAGCCAAGCCATAAGACATGTGGCTGCCTTGCTTGGACCCTTCAATCACTGCTGGAGTCCAGAGCCCTCCTGTTCTGGTCCTTACTGGCAGCACAGTGAAGCAGCAGAGTGAGACAGTGAAGGAAGACCATGAACCAGGGAACAGACATACCAGCCCAAATACCAGCTGTGCCACCACATGGCTGGGAGATCTGGGGCATAATTTGTGATTAAGAGTTCGGACTCTGGAGACAGTGAGCCCAGCCTCAAATTCTAGCTCTACCACATACTGGCTGCATTTGAAGCAAATTACTTAGTCTATCTCGGCCTCAGTTTTCCCATCTGTAAAATGGAATGATGGTGATAATAATTCCTAATATGATGGTTTAGTAAATAATAGAATTAATATATATGTATATAAATTAAAACAGCTGTCAATAAATATCAGCTGCTTTAGAGGAATCTCCTCTAAGCCTAGATTGCCTCATCTGCAAAACAGATAAGACTCCCTTCTCATTGGGTGGTTATGAGAGTTGAAGAAGATAATGCACAAAAAGATCTTAGAATATAAAAATGATTCAATATATGTTACACGTTATTAATTATTATTATTTTTATTGTAGTTCCAGCCCTATCTCTTAGGCCAATCTAGTCCACCTCTCTAGATCTCAGTTTCCCCATTCGTCAAGTGGAAACACAGTCAGATGGCTTCTGCAGCGTCACGGCACATGGTGCCTTGCACTGGGGCCCATGTGGCCTGAAAGTCACTTGTAGCAAAGCTAAGTCAGCCTCGGAGCCTTAATTGGTTCCAGTGTACCTCCAGTTTTCCCCAAATCTCTGCGCACAGCTCATAAAACAACTAGAAGGAAAGAAAGAAAAAAAAAAAGCAGATGCCTTGCATTCGCCAGTGTTACCTTGATCTGCACTGTCCTACTAATGTGGTGCCATTAAGCACTTGAAATGGGACTAGCCCAAAGTGAGAGGGACTATGAGTGTAAAATGCATATTAGATTTCAAAAACCCCACTAATAATTTTATTAATTGATAACATGTTGAAATGATGATATTTTGGATAAATTGCATTAAGTATAATGTTAAAATTAATTTTATCTCTTCTCATTTTTAATGTGGCTATGAGAAAATTTTAAATTATATACATGGCCCGCATTTGTGTCTTGCAATATAATTTTTCCTGGACAGTGCTGGTCTAGCCTTACCCTTTCCGTCTCCGTGCTTGTGAGTTGCTCAGTATCTGTATCACTCTCCTCTGCTTCTCGGAGGAACGCAGAAGGAATTTGAACTATTTGGGGTTAACTTTTTTAAACAAAATGCAATACAGATGTTAACTATCCAGGTGGGGCATTAAATTTTAAGAGCCTCCAGGAATCTCCTCTGGCTTAAAGGAGCCCTGAATAAATAAAATCCATCAAGCTGACAAAGCACACTGTGAAGTTCACACACTCGTCAGCACCTGACGGTCACAGCGGCTCTCTGGTTTCCCAAGGCCATCTCATCTTCTCTGATACAAAAGGATGGGCAATGGCCTTGGTTTTATTTTCCAAGACAATGGCCACTGTTTAGCATACTATCTTAGCAGCTTAGAACAGCATATTCTCCTTGGGTTGGTCAGTGCCCAACATGTGAAAACTGATTTTCTTTTTTTTTTCCCCTCTCTCTCTGATACACACACAAAGTTAAGTGCACTATTGCCTAGAAAGCGTGGAATGTTATCTTCCTCGACTGTTCTTGTTCCTTCAGGATACTTCTGTTACATGCCTACTCTGCATCAGGTAATGAGCTGGAGCATAAGACATGATTCTCTGTACCCGAGCTCGCTCACATCTCGGGGGAGGCACCAAGTAGTGATAATATGATGGCTGACATTTATCAAGCCCTCGCTACATGCCGGGCAATGGGCCAAGGCCACAACTGCCATTATCTTGGTGAATTCTCTCACAATCCTATGAGGTTAAGAGTACTATTATGGCAAACTCCATTTTATAGATAAGAAAAATGAGGCTGAGAAGGATTGCCTTGCCTGGGATCATACAGCTGGCAATTAATGAAGCCGAGGTAGGAACCAGGCAGTCTAACTCCAGGACCTGTGCTCTCAACTACCGCAGAAACTGTGCAAAGTGTGACAACAAGCACATGAGCAGTGTTCTCTGGGGACAGAGAGGACAGGATATATCATTTTGCCTGAAAAAGCAGTTGGTCTTATTCATTCAGAGATCTACAACCCAAAGGAAATTCAAGAGATCATCTGGACTCAAGGTCACAAAACTGGTGACTCGGGGCTAAATCTGACTCAGGGATATGTTTTGTTTGGCTACACAAATGTGTGTGTGTGTGTGTGTGTGTGTGTGTGTGTGTGTGTGTGTGTGTGTGTGTGTTTCCTTTGCATTGTGCCAACATTTAAAAATCAGATTTCACATTAAAAATTTGGATTTCTAGCTTATCCTGAGAGACTGGAAATCTGATGATTCTGGACTCACATTCTTCTAGCTTGGGGCTGGACTCTAGCTGTCCCCTTCACATGAATGCTTTAGTTCACCACAGTCGCTACCACTCTATTTATTGCCTGCCCCATTCCAAAGCCAAAGATGAGTTGATATGTATCATCATATATACCCACTGTTTTGTTGTTTTATAATAAATAAATATTTTTAGTACCCATTTATCCCTCCAAGGTGGGAAAACAAGGGAACCACATATAGTAGAAGTAGAAGTGAGTAATATTTCAATATGTTTCATATGCAAACATCCCGTTTCTGAGACTGGCCTCTGTAGGCATTTAGGTCTGTGATCTGACCTCGATGAGAGGTAAGGAAACCCAGGCCAAGAGAAAATCAATCCAAGAAGGAACTGGAACTCACACCTATACTGCCTTCCTCAGGTTCAACCTTTTCCCACTGTACTCATTTGTTCAGAAATGCATCCTGAGGACAATATGGATGTTGGGAATCTTGTGCCTCTCTCTGTCCTTCTGGTGAACATTTGTATGATGAAGCTACAGGCACGGATCATTGGGAATCTCTGTCCTACTGCTGGGAAGGGAAGTGGATTGTGATTGCCCCAAAGGGCATATGTTTGATCTGGGTCTACCAAAGCCCCTCCTTATTCATGTAAACAAAGGTTCCCGCAGATCACACACATCCCAATCACAGGTCTTCATTTGAGCCAGTCTTTCACGAGAATAGTCTTCTCAGCTGCAGATGTTTAAGCCAAGCCATTAGCCAAATTTTCTGGAGCAATGGGGACTGCTCAGGTAACTGTGGCTCAGGAAGGCCCTGCTTTGATGAGTATTGATACTCAATCCCACCTCTCATCTGGGCCTAGTGGTGGTTAGAAAGAATTTTTACCAAGCCCTCCAACAATCAATGACAGACACTGAAGTGACCTTGATGTTTAATTCTAGCTATCGACTAGGTCTGCATGCTGCTGTCTGTTTGGCAAATCAGCTCTGCTCCGACAGGAAATTTGGTGGTCAAATATGTCATCCGATAAAATATGTCAGCTCATTAGTGGTTTTGTTCAGTCAAAGCCCTCATCCGCTTTTATAACCACAAAGATCCTGGCTCTTATCTTAGTAGACCATATTTCTTAAGAAATTACCTCCTAAAAGGTGTCATGGATGGATTTAGGTGCTCAGTTATTCAGCTAGATGAGAGATCCTCTCCCAAGGGAACTTAGAAACATTTAATACATAGTAGGCATTCAGGACAATATTGATTACTATAAATATATGGGGGGAAAGTACATAGTACCACAAAGAGCCAATCCTGCTAGTTTACAGGTAAGAGCCTGAAATCCAGGGACGTTGACATCACCAAGGTGATTCCAGAATCAGGCGGTGACCTAGAACTAGAACTCAGGTGTCCTGCCTCCAGGCCAGTGCTCACTCCTGTACACTTGCACTTCTCCCAACCCTGGGGTGGACAGTAGAAAGAGATAGATGGGAATGGGGGTAGGTCTCAACATCCAAGTTCAGTATCACTCAACCATTTCCCAGGCCCTCCCATTGGCTACCCCAGTGTCTCTTACCTGTGACCATCAGAGGCAGATGTGCGGGAGCAGTCTAAAGAAGGAAGGGAGGGACCTGACCCTTGAAAAGAGTGGAGGAGTTGGCCTCAGAAGACATTGGTTCCAACCCCTCTGCATCAGCTGTGTGGCCGGGCTCCTGAATCACACCAGTCCTTGCGATCCACATTGGTCTAATGGAAACAGTGACCCCCGCCATCCTGCTTTCCTCTGCGGGATGTTGTGGTCGTCAATAAGATCAAGTGGACTTAAGGTTCTGAAGCGTGGAGAGTCATGGAAGTATAGCTAGGGAACTTTGCTGTTTGTTTCTCTGTCCTGTGGGAGGCAGTGTGACAAAGTGCAAAAGCATTCGACTTGGTGGGGGCAGGGCGGGGTAGGGGTGGCGGGTCAAACAGCCATGATTTTGAAACAAAGCTTTCTGTATGTGACCCTGAAAAATGTCACATCACTACCTTGGGGCCCCATTTTCCTCACCAAAAATAAAGCAAGAACCACACTCTGTCATATCATATAACAACACTACTAAAAGCTAACATATATAGAGCTTTCAGTATGTGGCAGATTCCATGCTAAACCTTGTCCTTGAGTTATTTCACTTAATCACCCATCCAGTATGTGATGGTATTGTTATCCCCCACTTTGCAGATGAGGAAACTGAGGCCAGAGAACTTGCCTAAGCTGTGAACAGCAGAGCTTGCAACAGTTATTATGTTTCCAAATCTCAAAGGCTGTGAGTCTCTTCGTGATAGTAAAATCTAGGTCAGAATGAGAAACCTCCTAAGTCACGAGCTGCTGGCACTTTAGCCAAACACCAGTAATCCCTCAAGTAACAAAGCCACGTCTTCGTGAAGTCTGACCTAAGCTGCAAGGTTCACCTTCCCCACGCCCTAGTCTGGGGGTTGCAGGAGCCCTGAGATTTCTGAATGAAACAGTCCTTCTCTGCAGGCAACTGGGCTATCTGATGCCTGGCGCCCTCCAGGAGGGATCAAAAATGGAGGGAGGAGGAGGGGATAATTGCCATGCGATATTTAAGGTCTCTAGTTCCGGAATGACTCTGTCTGCTCAGGACTTCCCCTCTCCCCCCTCCCCATCCCCTGTCTTCCGTGGGCTCTGTTTTTCCACCAGCTGAACTTTACCTTGGGCTTTCTGAGGCCAAATCTTAGAGCTTTCCTTCCCTTCCCCACCCCTACAAAAAGCCAGGTGGCTGCAGGCCTGGGAATACTTAAAGTCTCTACCTTCCGCGCCAGAAATGCCACCGTTAGGCGATGAGGTTTATATGAACATAAATCAGAACTGGGTGCTGGGTGGCATGGACCATCCCTTCCGTGGCAGCCAAACCATCCCAGCCTCGCAGATTGTTTATACACAGATCAAGAAAGGTTCAATGGGCCCCCTCCCCTCCTCCAGACACTAATGTTTTAGCAACCAAGCAAAAAGGCCTCTTAATTCCACTGTGGCTGGGCTAGACACCTCGTAACCTCCTGTCCAACGCTATTTAGTGAGTCCCATTAGCTAGAATCAATACCTGTCTGCTCCAGCCTGTCAGAGATTAATACAGGAAAATAAATACCTGAACCCATGTCATCGCCTCTGAAAAGGTATGCAACTCAACCAGGACACATCAGTGACCTGCTAATTCTGCCAGACCCGCTCTCAGCATTGTGGGTACGTAGAAAAATGGCAAGAGTTGTAAATGTGTGGACCTGTCTACAAGGAGGAGAGACGGTAAGCTGATGTGACATTAAAGAATCATTCTCAGAAGGGCGAAGTACTGTGATCTACTAAGCGGTCCATAAGCTATTTTCAACAATTCACTGAGCCAACCCAAATCATATACTGCAATCATCCAATAACCCATGAGAATGCATCTCAGGCTTAAGAAAACATCAGATTTCTTTGCTTTGGGCTGTGACTAATTAGTGTATTAACTAATTGTGTCGCAATTATGACTGGTATCAGCAGTGATAGATATAGTTTAACTGGTTTTTTTTTTTTTGTAATGGAAAAATAACCAACACTCAACACATGAAGTCATGATGGATAATTTTTCCAGACATGGAATTCATTGGAGGAAAATTAATAAAAATAGTCCTTGGTGTTGAAAAGGCTGGGAACCGCTGATTCAGTTGGAAGAACACTGAGTTGGGAATTAGAAATAGGGTTCAAGGCTTGGTTTTATTAGGGCCTTACTATAGTAAAATTGAGGGCAGCAGGGGAGACAGGGGCTGGAGAGGCCGGAGAGGCTGGTGAGGCTGGCTAAGGGAGAAACTCACTGAGAAGCATAGAGAGGGAAATCCTGACAGTGGGGAGTCAAAAAAAACCAATGTGGGGGAAGTTGCAAAGGGGGACGCATCTTTCCAAGTCCAAAGAGTCTTAGTCTCTGTGAGAGACTGATTAAGAATAGAAGTTTTGGAAATTGACTGAGCACATGCAGGTTCCGGCTCCTGCTTCTTAGCGGTGAGATCTTGGGCTCGTGAGTTCGCCTCTCTAGCCTCACAGGTTGACTAATATGCAAGTAAGGCATTTGGTACATACCTCGTGCACAGTAAGTGCACCTCAGTGAAAGGTGACTATCATTTTGGTGATCCCCTGTGGCCTTTAGAAATCTCCACGTTTTTTTCTCTGGGTGGGTGGTAGAGTATTATGTCCAGAAGACAGGACTGGACTTCTCAAGTAACGCAGATAGCAAGGCAGGTGCCTCCCCTCTCAGAGGGGTTGGATGCATCCCTCTGGGTAGCGCCCAGCCCAAAAATGACCCCCTCTGTAAATTTTCCATGCAGCTTTGCAGAATTTGGTTTTTGCTAAAGATGTTTACAAACACATTTAAAATTTGGGCAGGGAGTGACTGTTCTGCACCAATGCCAGGTATAGGTATAGGCAAGAAAATGGGACCAAATGAGACTTGGAGAATGAGAAGTTAGTGAGGGGTGTTCAAAACCACAGGGACAGCATGGGCCAAGACCCCGAAAGAGAGTACGAACAGCTGGAGCTGGAAGGGCCAGGGATGAAGGGATGATGAAGAGTAGGCATGGGCCAGACTGGACCTGGAGAGCCATTTTGTGACACTTTATCCCAAGAGCCCACTAAAGGATTTTAATCAGGACAGTGAAATTCTCTTAATCCAGCCCTTCCGGCTGTCATAATGACTGATGAGCCTCAGCTTCTTTCCTGGCCGGGACCCACCCTGCCTCCTGCTCCTAAGTCCATCTCCATCTCCACGGCCACCCCACCACTCTCATCCAGGCACCATCCAAATGCAATGACAAGGGGAATAGGGGGACAAAGGGATGAGTCCCCTTGTTCCATCATGAGCCTGGCCAGGGCCAGTCAACTAGGGGACATCTTCGAGTCAGCAAATAAACCTTGTGCACACGTCTTCAAAATACAGCTACATATGCTTGACCCTGGGTTCATGTGAAACCTCAAAGTCAAAAAATTTAATGTAATGAAAGGCCTGTTGCTTATTGTGAAAGTAAAATAATAAAACCATCTCATGAAATTATTACATAGCACTTTAATTTTCCTCCCTCCCCCCATGTTGCACATCCAAAAAGAACTATGTCAACACAGCCGCTCTGAAGAGCAAATGAACAGGTACTATTAAAATGTAAAATGCACATACCTTATGTCCAATAACTCCGATGTGTGTTTGCCATAGAAAGATATTTGTACCCGTGAACGAGAGGACTGTACACTGAGCAATTTACCTAATTTTTTAAGCCTCAGTTTCCTCATCTGTAAAATGGAGATGAAGCAGCACACCTGCCCTATAGGACTGTTGAGAGAATTAAAGGAGTTAGTACATTTTAATTATTTAGAATGGTGCCTGGCACAGAATAATCACTCCATAATTAGTTTTTTTAAAAAAATTATAACCCTATGAAATACTATACCTAAAAAAGTGAAGTAGATCCGTGTGAATATTAACTAAGAAAAACCTCATATTCTTCAATGAAAAAAAAAAAAAGCAGAATGCTGTCTGTGGTATTCTAAGGAAAAAAGCTCCTATAAATTTTCTTTGGGTACCTATGTATGTAAATGCACAGTGAGGAAAGGGTCTGAAGGAGTTAAAATGAGAGGAAGTCATTTAAAAAGGAATTTACCTTTATCTGATTTCAGATAGATAGACGGAGAGATAGAGATATACATACATGTACATACACATGAACATAGAATGTATTCACATAATGCTTGTAACTTTAAAATGTGGATAAAAATTAAAGGATTGAGGTGGTAAGAATTGTTATTCCCCTTTTGTAAATGAGGAAACTAAAGTTTAAAGACATCCAATAACATGCCTAGGCGCACACAGCCAACGAGCCCCAGAGGAAGGATTTACGCCCAGCTCCGCCAGCCCCACAGCCCTCCACCAC
Source organism: Pteropus medius (assembly GCF_902729225.1). Taxonomy (NCBI): domain Eukaryota; kingdom Metazoa; phylum Chordata; class Mammalia; order Chiroptera; family Pteropodidae; genus Pteropus; species Pteropus medius. Next base: position 4,212,165 of record NW_024347791.1, read on the forward strand.
CCCTCGCTGCCTCTCCAGGCCACCCAGGAGTTGTCTATGACAAAGGCTAGAAGAAGGGGCCTCCTTGTCCATACTGGCTGGAGTGGTAAAAGCCAAATGCAATGGAGAATTGTGTTGTTGTTTTTGTTTTTCATGAGCGAACCTGTTGGAATGTGCCATTCAGCAGTGGAGCTGAATGGTTCCTGCTGTTCCCGCAAAACAAACAAAAGTCCCTCCACCCAGGCCACTTCTGTGGCCACTTTTCTAGCCTTATCTATCCAGGAATTGTGAAAGGGACACAGAACAGTGGGAGGGGCACTTTCTCCAGCCAGCCAGGACCTAGTCTCCTGACTCTCTCTCTGGTTTTCCACCCAGCACACTGACAGGCGCCCGGCCCTGGGCAGCCCCAGCTCAACCCCACCTGGAAGGGGGAGAGTATTGAAGCCCAAGATGTCTTGTCTCTAATAGCTTTACTTCTCCCTGGGCCTCAGGGGGACAAACAGAGTCATATTTTACTTTGACGTGGTGCTTTTGAGAGTCTTTTCCAGTTCTAATAGCCAAATAATATCAGAAATTTTCCTTTATTTTCTCTATTTATACCCTAATGTAAAAAGTTAATTAATTAATTAACTAACTAATTAATTAATAATATCCCCTTCCCGTAAGATGATGTTTAATTAAAATCTTTGGCCACTTGGCTGTCTTCATATTTTTAATAGCAACTTCTCAAATCAATAAGTAAAGCATTCTTCAGATGTTAACCGTTCATTCCATCTTGGTCCTAGGAGGGGTCATCTGACTTAGAATGGGTACATGGAGGTGGAACAGGTTTTAAAGAATAGTATAACTAACCACGGATTTAGCCTTCCCATTCAGTAGCTGGGCGACGTTATGCAACTTCTCTTAGCCTCAGTGTTTCTCATTGAAAAAAGGGTATAGCAGCGGCTCTTCAGGTTGCTGGGTGGAAGAACGCTGGGATCTGTGAAGTGCTTTTGCCCAGCAGGAGTCTGAGAGATGTCCCTTGCCTCCTCCTATGAAGATCAGCTCTCCTCTTCCCAAGGTTCCAAAATGTCCACGGCCTGGGTCCATTCCCCCAAGTGGCTGGCTCCCCTCTGAAGTCTGATCCTTTTTTTGCCCTTAAGTCACAAAGTCCAGTGTGGAGTGGAATTGTGTGTATGAGTGAGAGGGAATGGATCTGGCTTCTATGAAAATGGCTCCTTTGCTAAAACTACAACCTCAGATCTGATACTGAAAGAATCCGCTGGCACTGGATCCTGTCAAAACAATTCTGAGATATCCAAGGACCATCCTCCAGGACTGGCAGCGGGCCCCCAAGCTGAGCCTCACTCTCAAATTCCCAACAGGCTGAGGGGGCAGGCCCCCAACACTCCATCGGACAGCCCCATTCCTCTATGCCAGGGGGGCCATAGAGAAGGGCTTGGCATGCTGAAGCAAAATTCTCTGTCTACTGCATCCCACTCCCCTGCAGAAACACCACCCCTACACACACACACAGGCAAGGGCACACATGCACCCCAATTTTCAGAAGGCTCTTGGCACTGCCCATCCCTTCCTGAGTTGGACAGAGCTGCTGGAGCAGTATCTACCCAGCCGCCAAGCTGCCTTCTTCATTCCCAGCCCCCTCCCTTCCCTCCTCTAGAGTCAAGGTTTTGTCAGGAGTTTCAAGGGCATGACTGGTGGGGAGGGGGCCACAGACATCGTGGCTGCTGCCAAGTCCCTTTCTTTCCCCCACAGTATGTTTTATAAGCCAGCATGTAGTTTATTCTTCTCCTAAACACTTCACTAGGGTGCAGGGCCTGGAGTTGCCATAGAAACACCTTTTAACTCCTCCTTACCCAGAAGACAGCACCAATCCCCAGGGCTTTGGGGGAGAAAGGCAAAAAGGCACCTGTGGATGAGAAGAAAGGAGAAGGAAAGCCATGGGGGTGGTTCCTTAGAAAGGGCCAAGCCAGGCATGCTGTGCCCCTCACCCAGCAATGTGGCACCTGGCCGCAAAGAGAAGAAAATCCGGAAGGTTCTGGAAAAGGAAGCTGGTAGGCTGGCTTGAGCATCTTTAATGGACTACAGCGTTGATTAGCGAGATAATAGGGGTCAAAGGGAATGGGGAGCTGCTATTTCCTTCAGGGAGAGAACAGGCAGCCTTCAACCCAGACTCAAAACTAGAAAGGCTATGGTGAGGAAAACTGAGCGCCCCCTCCTGGACGCCAGCTGGGTACTGTAAGGCAGCAGAGGTCAACAAGCAAGCAGCCCATATCCACACCTCCCATTTTTAAAAGCATTATCTCATCGCCGCCACTAGTGCAGTGCAGAACAGTTTTGGATCGGGGCCAGCACATCGAAGATTTTTTTTGTTTCTTATTTAGTGTTGCTACCTCAGTGTTCTGGTCTTTTTGTACTTCCTGGTAACTTAGCTTTTCTCTGGGCATTTTATTATGGGGGGGTGGGGAGGGGAGTCAGAGAAGCGGGTATATCTTGAATAAATCCAGATAAACTACAAGAAACTTTCTGCAACAGCCCATACCCACAACTGAGAACAAAGTGAGATAGTGCCCGCATTGAAAGCGGGGTTTCCTTGCTTCCGTTTACCTACTAGTTCCCTGATCAACTTGCAGGGTGGAAACTCAAAAGCCAAGGGTGGGGGTGGAGGAGGCATGAGGTCTCACCAAAAAGTCCAAGGGAACACACCTGAGCCACTGTCAAGCAGAGGAGGACACCCTGACTCCTCCACCTGTCAGCCTCCCAGCCCCAGTATCTGCTCCCACCACCACTCCCACCACTCCCACCACCCCACCACCGGAGCAGCTCCCACCACTACTCAGGTGGGAATGTCCCCTACAGGGTGAGAAGAGACAGGACAAATGGAATTTGGGTGGAGACAGTCTGGAGAAGGGAGAAAACCTTCCAAGCCTCAGGCAACCCAGAAGAGTCTTTCTAAGCAATCCACAAACCTAGAGGCAGGTTCCCCCAGGAAAGAGAAGGGCAGGCCCCAGGAAACCTCTAACAAGGGTGACCCCAGGCCACATAAACACTGACACCTGCGAACTGCGCTGACCTGGTCACCACAGCCACCTCCCTGACTTCTCCTAGGCTAGGCCAGGCCCACCAGCAGCGCCCCTCCCAACCTCTGCTGCCTCCCCTGACGGGCTCCTGCCTCCGGCAGCACACTTGTAGAGGCCATCACCCAGGACCCAGTGGAAAATTTCCTTTCCCTTTATGACTGTACTTAAAACACACACACTCCATTCTTCACTCTGAATCGACACAAGCAGAGTGGCTAGACTGTCCCACCCCAATCCCAGCCCGCGTGCACGTGTGAGCGTGCGCGCGCGCACACACACACAGACACACACACACACACACACACACACAGCAGGGGCCACTGGACTTGCATGCTTTATGAGCTGGAAAGGAGAGGAGAGATGTTTCCCAGCTGCTACTCCACCTCTGGCCATCCAAACAAGTGTCCCGAACACTCCCAAACAAGTTCTCCCAGACACTCTCAAGGCCGTCGGTAAAAACTGGGTCTACTTCTTACTGAGCCTTTCTAATTGAGACACAAGTCCAATCTAGAATTGTCACCATGATGTGACCCTTGGCATCTTTGTTCTTTTGGTGACAAATCTATTTTCCACTGCTCCTTCTCCTCCTCCCCACACACATTCAAGAAAAAAAAAAAATAGCCTTCCTGTGAATTCTCACAGCTATGTGATAAGTGATCCCTCACACACGCCACCTCCTGCTTGCTATCAACACTCTCAAATACAGTTCCTCTGGGGGAGGGTCAACCCCATGGCTTGATTCTCTTTTTTTCCCCTTAAATCCACCCACACTTGGCAGTCTAAGAAGCTCTGTTAGCACTTGCTTTGGAAGCTGGAAGCTGGGTTGGGTCTCAATGAAAAGAGTGAACCTCTTGGGCACAGGAGATAGTGCAAACTCAGAAAACTTCAAGTTCATCCTGCAACTTTTCATGCACATGGCTGGCAACTTTAAAAAAAAAAAAAAATCTATTCAACAGCCCAGCAGTTTAGTTGGTATTCTAAGTTTTAGGAACCCTCTCCCATCCTTCTCCCCCAGCCCTTCCTCCTGCCATCGTGAAAAGGGAATTTTTCCAGGTGTCAAAAGGACCAATAGGGACCTCATGCCCTAAAAGGAAAGCAAAGGCTGCAAAGGGTTCATTCAGCCGCTGTGGGGTTTCTCTGAAGGGCATCTCCCCCTCAGCTATGTCAGAGCCCCAGTCCGGGCTGCAGCCCAGCCAGAAAAAAAGAGCGGGGTTCGCCATGCCACCCCGAGCAGTGCCCCAGTCCGGGCTGCAGCGCGCTAGCGGACACTGCAGGGGCTCCAGTGAGGACACCGGGAGCGCTTACCTATGTCAGAGTTGCAGAAGGAGTCCTGGGGGTGGCTGGGCGAGCACGTGCACGCCTCGGCGCCCCAGTCACCCAGGCTCCAGCTGCCCAGGAGCACGACGAGCCCGAGCCAGGGAGTCATTGCTGCTGCCGCTGCTGGGGCTGCTGTTCGCCTCTCCAAAGTTGCTGTGCGCGCCGCTGGCGGATCCGCTGCAGCCGGAGCTCGCCCGCCCGGCCGTGCGGGGCAACTTTGGCCGTGGGCGCGCTGCCCTCCGAGTGCCCGGCGGGACGGGACGGATCGCGGGGAGGCTGCCTCGGCGCTGGCGCTCGACTCCGAGGGCCGCCGCTCTGTCCGGGTCAAGGAGCAGGAGCAGCCGCGGGAGCTGGAAAGGCAGGAGGAGGAGAAGCCGTCCGAGAGCCCGCCAGCTGCCCACTCTGCGCCGCTGCTGGGCGGCTGAGTAATATAGCGCTGTTTCCCCCTCTTGGGCGCTCGGGGCCCGCCCCTCCGACCAATCGCGGAGCCGCATTACCTCATCGACCCTCCGAAAAGGGGGCGGGGCCGGGGGCGGGGCGACGGGGCGGGGCCACCGGGACGGTTCAGATCCTTATAGGGAATAATACGGCTGTGGGCACGCGAGTGGGTGGGCTGGGACGCGCCTCCGATCCGCGCCGCAGAGTGTCCCTCAGAGCTGTACCATCATGTCCACTCTCGCCGACACCATCTCCCCACGCCCACCCTGCCCTCTGGGCGACTCTGACCCAAACCAGAATCAACTACCACCTACTCCAGCAACTATCCTTCCGCGGGTCAGAGGCGGCCCTGGCCCTGGAGACCTTGTCTGCACCTGGTGGAAAGGCTAGGGAAAAGGCTACCTCTCCACCTTCTCTGGAGAGAGCAGGGTCAAGGGGGGAAAACAGGTAGATGACCCTTTACCTCCCACTCCCGCCCCTGACTTTCCTGGTTATGAGGAGGCCATCTGCCTTTGGGAGATGGCTATACAAGATAGTCGGCTCCCAGACTCAGCCGGAGCAAATGGTGAAGTCATTCAACAAACAACTGTTCTAGATGCTGGGATGAGCAAAACAAAGTTCCTGCACCCACGGAACTTGCAGGCAATACATCAGTAAATCTCTGAATACATAGGAAGTCTATGGCGATGGTGCACAAAACAGAGTAATGGGTTCAAAATGACTGTGGAGATCGCTGCCTTCTGTGGGACAGGAAGAGAAAAGTCTCTCTGAGGAGGTGACATCCTAGCTGAGATGTGAACACAGAGGCTGAGCCATGGAAAAATATGGGAGAACACCAGTCTGGGAGAACAGCAAGTGCAAAGGTCCTGAGCTTATTTGAAAAACAGTAAGTAGAAAGAGCAGGAAGAAATGGTAACCCCACCTAGGGCAGACAGGTCGGCATCCTTTAGCGAGGAATTGAGGGATGAACTGATCCAAAACTGGGGTAAAACCAGATCCTGGAGGACTCTGATTATAAACTGTCATGGCTAATTGCTAATAGCTAATACTGTGACTGTCCTTATTGTTAAGTAACATCTTGATTCTGCCTTGTACTTTTCATATCTCACCTCATTATATTTCACAATCGCCCGTTTAGGTAGGGAAAACACATAGTTTTAATCACGGTTTCCAGATGAGGAAACTGGCACAGAGAGATGACATGACTTGGCAACCAACCAAGAACTCAGTTCACTCATTTTCACCTTAAGAGAGAGATTTAGTTTCCTGGTCTTTAGTAGCAGTTAGCTCTAACTGTGCAAATGCCCTTTTCCAGCCAGAGTCGGCTATCTTTTTTCTCCTGCGTCTCTCTCCCTTTCTCTACTACCACATCTCGTTTAGAGACTTGAATGTTTTGGCTATAGATATACTAAAAGTTTGGAACAAAGTAAGGACTGGGAATACTACCCAGAAATGCAAGTTCAAGCTCTTTCTCAGAAACTCCTCTATTTATACCTCAGAGAAGTGACATTGGGATGGCAAAAGCAGAAAATTTCATTGGAAATGGTATTTCCAAGAACGTTTTTAAAATTCCTTTCACTCCCTTAAAACATTTAGCTATCGGGAAAGGAATCTAGTTTCCACCATTTTCCTGTCTTGTCCCCATCCCAACTTTTAAGACCCTTCCCACTTCGGCTGTAACTATAGCCTGACGCACACAGAACTTTCCTTATCTCAGTGTTTACTCACGCACTTTGCTCATCATTTCATGGGATAGAGTTGTATTATTTCCCCAACCACACTAGAAACACTTTGAGGACTGAGATATTTGGCCACACTGCTTTTTAGCCCTCAGTACAAAATAGGGTCTCAGGAGACTCGAGTGCAGGTATGGCCAGCAATCCCCTGAGTCTTAAGCAGTGGACACTCAGGAGACCGCTCCAAGGATCCAGGTTGAATGAGGGCATACTTGGAGGGATTTGAGAGTTTCACTTATCCCTGCACAGTGCCAGTCATGTGGAAGGTTTTATAAGCCTTTCCAGACTAAATCCACTGTGGATAAGCATCTTGTGTGACAGAGGCCCTCTCTTCTCTTTTTTCTTTTCACTTTATGATTTTGTCCAAAATGCCAATGTTTTCTCCAAGGGAAGGCTTACCTAGAATATGAGTATAAGGCAGATAAGTTTGCTGAATTTCAAGCAGCAGGTTTCTTACAGTAAAGCATCTGAAGCATTTGATTACGGCAGCTACTTAATTATGTAGGCGCGAGAGTAATCTGATTGTTTTTTTGAGCTGAAAGGTAACAAAATTGCTTTTGGTTTACTTCCTCTCACTCTCTCTCCTAAGCTTGTCTATACTTCATCTTTGAAGCTCAGCTCCTCTTCAGTTGGGAAGTTCTTCCTAGTGTTTAACCTGAGGGGATTCCCCTCTACCCACTCATGGGAGGTTAGCTCAGTCCTTACCATGAAGAAGAAAAAGAGTGAGCTCCATGAATCCTTGGGGTGCGGGGTGGGGAGGAGGATGAGGGCTTTCTGCCAGAATCAGCCCATCCAGCAAGCAGACCTCACAGCCATCAGTCAGATGTCATAGTGTCCTTGGATATAATAATATGTAAGAATCGCTTTTTCAAGCCAGATGGAGTGGACCTGAGGCTGATGGTAAGAATGAAAATATTGGCTCCCTCACTTTTTCTTGACAGCTAAGAACAGTGATAGATTTGTAAACCTTGGAAGAACTGAAGAAGTTTCAAAGTGTATCTGGCCTGTCCTCCAACCTACCAGGCTGACCTGGTACTCCCTTTCCTGGAACTTTTCTAGGAAAGATGTTTTCATGACCATCCCCATCATCTCAAGTTACAGAATGCTGGAATCTATGGGAAGTCTCTCGTAGACATTTAGAAGTCCCATCCTATTCTTATAGATGGGGAAAGTAAGGTTCAGACCAGTGAAGAAATTTGCCCAGCATCCCAAGGTCAGCGAGTGGCAGAGCCAAGATTGCATTGCAGCTCCAGGACTCCTTCCCTGTACCCTCTCTCACACACTCCTGGGCCTTGGTCCCCCACCGCAGTACATGACCTAATGCTTGCACTCTGGCCGTGGAAATCCCAGCCACTCCCAGTCCTGGATCTGCATTTCAGATCTGCATTTTAGATCCGTAGATGAGTTTGTTTCAGAGTCATGGTACAGTGACCAACCTGTGGAGAATTCCACCTGCACTGGTGAAATAGTTGTCTATTATGATAATCATCACCTCTGAGCCAGTTAGAACGAATACAGCTCTCTGTTTCTCAGAAGTTTATCTCTTGTGTGTTTATTTTTTCCTTTCTAAGTTATTATCTAATACCTTTTAAAAACATTCCAAACATGTTGCTGCAGATATATGTGAAAACTTTCTTTCTGGGGGACAAAAGATGCTTAGGTTAAAAAAAAAAAAAAGGCAAAAGATCTGAGATTTGTTCCTAAGCTTGCTGCAGAAGAGTTGTGTGTGTAGACAAGTCACCTCTCCTTTCTAGGCCTCCATTTCCATTTTATTGGATGAAAGATATAACTCAGTGTCTCTAAGATCCCCCTTGGCTTGAAAAGTCTAAGATTCCATGGAAAATTCTCAATGATAAGGTGAGCGTTTTTGAAGAGAAGACAGATCTTACCCTTTAAACAGGTTTGAGGCAAACCGAATGTGCCCAAGACTGAAGGGCATCCGTCCGTCTCTCAGTCAACCCTTGCTGAGTTCCTAACTAGCTCTCCCCTCAAGACTCAATCTGAAAACAAAGATTGTGATGGCAAAGGCACAGGAGAGACTGCGGTCTTGTTTCTGTTAGGGCCCTGTTGTAATTACTTGTTTTACTGTCTGCCTCTAGGATTAGAAGCACTAAAAGATAAAGACGTATGTCTTCTCTTGTCTCCATACATTATTTTCAAAATTCATTGAACTTCTATACTATGTTCAGATTGCAGCTTAAATGTCACCTTTTCCAGGAAGGCTTTTCTGATTCCCCTCCCCTGTCTTCCTCAACCCTTTCCTGTGTATCCCCAACAGCACCCTATACTGCTTTCTTTCACACCACTTAGCTGACTGTACGGTGATTGTTTACCCATCTGTTTCCCTTTCTGGATTGTAAGCCCTTTGAGGACAGGGATCAAGTGTTGGTTACAAAGATTTAAGTATTGGTTCAAAGAGTCGAATCGATTGGCCCCACCGACCCCTTCCAGTATTCAGAGAAGCAGGTGGAGAGCTCGGAGTTCTATCCCGCTGGCCAGTGCTAGGGGGCGCTGTAAGCCAGAGAACACCCGTTGCCTCCGCCTGCCTTCTCAAGCCAGCCTCACTGAAAAGGCGGGAGCGGTACAATTCCACGCTAGTCAGTGGGATGCGGGTGCCTCTGAGTGGGTGAAACTAACCCCTCCCGTCTGCAATAGCCACAAAGCTCTCAGTCAGCATCCCGTCTGGGTCCGCAGCTGCCCAGCTTCTCCACCCTGGAGCTGGCTACAGGTCAACCCAAAGGGAGACGTGCTCTCAGGAAGAGAGAATACTTGTGAATCATGGGTTTGGGGGGATAGAGGATCTGGGAACACAGCAGAAGATGCCACGGTTTCGCCCTTTCTGAGCTGGCCTCTGGAAATTCAACCTGGAGAAGGCGCTGACAAGGCATGTGTTGTTTCTGTTGCACCGTAAAGGAACACCTCTTTCTCCCCTGCTCCTTCCTCTCCAGATCCTAGCCACAACACCTTCCCCCAAGCCCACAGTCCATCTGAAAGTCATTACATTCAAAATAGCCTTTCCCAAGCAACAGACAACCCTGGTCCACCCATCACCATGAGCCCTGGCCAGACCCTCGGCGGGGTTGCTGCCCAGCACTGGGGAATTAGGAACCTAAGACGGTAGATGCTTCAGGTTCTTTCTGTGCCTGGCACCAGCAGGGAGTAAACACCTTTCCTGGCTTCCATCTGGAGCCAATTTCATGGCAGTAAAATTGCACAGCGTCTCTTGCCCCAGCTCTCCCCAAGCCCTGCCAGGGAATGAAGACCCCTCGGTAAGAGTCTCTGGCTGCTTCACCTGAACCCTAGAGTTTTCACATTCGTTACCACCCCTAGCTACTCCCGGGGGTTTTAAGCCAGAAGACACATGTACGCGGCACAGACATTTTGTGCCCCATGTTTTCTGGGGTGGTAGGAGATGGAAAACAGAATATTCCAGCTCTTGCCTTCTTTATTTTTTAACGACTGTATTCTCAGCCGATCGTTTCTGTGAAGGCTAAAAGGAAATGGAGGGATGATTTCTCCTCCTCGACCCTGTCTTAATGTCTTCCTTATGCCCGCGGAATTCATGTGTTTTTCCTTTAAAAATGAGTAGCTCCTTTGTGGTTTCTTTGAAGGTTGCATGCTCAGCTTTGCACAGTAGATGCACATGTGTGTCTCTGCCGGGTGCTCTCCTGGCTTAGGAGGGATGGACGGATGGTTGGTCTCTTGTCAGATTGGGCAGGAGATCCTGTTTCTGCCAAGGCACTTGAGCTCTTTTCAGTGGAACCTGCTGGAACTGAAACTGACGTCCTGGGCTCCAGGGATGGTCCAAAGAGCATTTGACGCCACTGATCACATCCTTCCTTAAACTTGGCAGCTGCAACCACGCGCTCTGAGTTTTTGCTTTCTACCTCTCCAACTGTACCTTCTCAGTCTTCTTGGCAGACTCTTCAGGCTCCTTGTGTCACTAAAATGTAGGTGTTTCCCAATTTTCTGTCCTTGGCTGCTGTCCCTTCCCGTCTAGCCTCCGCCCTCTCCCTGGCTAATCTCACTCTCTCTGCCAATTCCACCTACCACTGTGCCATGTCCGCTGGAATGGGCACCAGTATCTCTCTGAGCTTCAGTCCATATCTCCCTTCCCCCTGGACAGTTACGCCTGGTGGTCCCATGGCCTCCTCAGTCTCCGAAGGGTCCAAAACTCATTGTCTTTTCCTCTCAACCCCCTGCGGTGTTACCCATTCCCACCAATGACACCATGGTTCACTGAGTCCCAGAGATCCTCTCTCGGCACATCTTCTAACCATCCCCCCTCCCCATTCCCAGCATTCTGGCCTTGGGTCAGGCCTCCATAGAATCTTTCCTGACAATTTCAATAGTCACATAATTGGTCACCCCGCCCAGAGTCTTTCTCTAGCAAATTCAACTTTTGCACTGCTGCTCCTATAAAGTTTTTCAAATATAAATCTGAATTCATGCTGTCTCTCACTTCAGATGATTAATTTGTTCTCCTTGGCTTTCTGAACAAAGTGTTACACTCCAAAGAAAAGCATGCAAGGCCCTCTGTGATCTGGCCCTTCCCAGGGCTCCACAGAGGGGGACCGTCACACGGAATACAGTGTGATGGCTACCCCCACAGTTACGCAGCAGCAGGCCTGTCCTTGCTTGTCTCTCCAAACCTATGCCCTAATTCCCATCTCCCAACCTTTCATGTTCCAGCCATCAGTTTCCTGCCTCCGAGGCTTTGTTCACACAGCACTCTTTGCCTGGAATCCACCTGCCACCAATATTTTCCCTACCCTTCTCCATCTCATCTGTCAGGATTCTTTTATCTGTCAGGATTCAGCTGGAGTCATTTCCCTTCGCTGTAACACTCACCAACCTTGGGATGATAAGCTGGAAAAGATTTCTAAGACAAGAAAAAGGGAGGGGAATTAGCATTAGTTGAATACCAGCTCCGTTCAAGTCACTTTCCATACAGCATTTCCTCCGATCTTCAGATATTGTTTAATGCCCATTTTGCAGTCAAGAAAACAGAGGCGAAAACATTAACTCAGAAAGACATGTGTACCCTCACGTTGATTGCAATATTATTTATAATAACTAAGATAGAGAAACAACCTAAGTGTCCATCAATGGATGAATGGATAAAGAAATTATGGTGTATACACACACACACACACATATATTATATCTATCTATATATATTATATATATTATACGTATATATAAAATATATAGAGATATATATAATGAAATATTATTCAGCCATAAAAAAGAAGGACATCTTGCCATTTGCGACAACATGGATGAAATTTGAGGGCATTATGCTAAGTGAAACAAGTCAGACAGATAAAGACAAATACCATATGATCTCACTTATGTGTAGAATCTTAAAAAAAAAAAAAAATGCCAGCTCACAGATACAGAGATCAGATCAGTGGTTGCCAGTGGTGTGCGGGGGGTGGTTAAAAGGAGTCCAAAGGTAAAAAAGAAAAAAGAAAACTGAAGCTCAAAAAAGTTAAATTGCATATTCAATTTCTTACAAGCGAGGAAGTGGCAAAGCTGTGATTCAGACCCACAGGTCTTTTCCAGAATTGGTAGTACTCTTTCTGGAGACTACAAATTCATGATGCCCTTAGGTTCACTGGGGCATTCAAAGTGCTGGCAATTTCCTCTTTGTCGTTTGGGTTCCCATCGAGTACTCAGAGCTCGTGATCACTGTATGATACAACCAAGCAAGACAAGACACAGTACCTTTCCACCGAGGGCCTGTGAGGGAGCTTTGCCATCAAGCAAGTGAGATGCATCTCTGGTTCTGCGCCTGGTTTGTAGTCAAGAAAAGGCAGGAGAAATGACATGGCAGGCAGTTTCTGGAGGAATGGGTGTGCCTTTCCTTCCTCAGAATTTGGATGGATGCCCCAGAAGATTACATTTGTATAACAAAGAAAGGGCCCAAAACCCAGGGTCAAACTGATAGAATACTGATCAGTACATTTTAATAGCTATTGAATAAGGCTTCATTTCCTCTTGAAATGTCAAGCGTGAGATCGAGGCAGTATACCAAGTTTTTGTCCTATTTCTGCATGCACAATAGCTGGGTGACCTTGAATAAATCAATGAACCCCCTTTCTTCAAATGTAAAACCAAGGGGTTAGAGTTTATGATCTTTCAAAACTTCCCAATGGAATATTCTGGAAGGCAGACTGACAGGGCGGTTAGGGACCAAGGTTGATGAAGTCAATAAACCTGGGTTTTGATCCTTCTTCACTTTTTCACTGTGACCTTGAACAAGTTCCTTAACCTTTCAGAGCCTCAGATGTGTAACGGTAAAATGGAGGAGGGATTCACACCGCATAAGATCTTCATGAGGGTCAAACAAAGCGTGATGAATAAGGCACTTGGCACAGGGCCTGGCACATAGTAAGTTTTCATTGAGAACTTATGTGTGCCAGGGTGTGGCACACATAGGTACAGAGATGACTGAGACCAGCCCCCGCCCTCAAGTAACCTATGATCTGTGTTTATTAAGGAGGAGCATATTCCCATGTCCCTTTCGACTGTGTGGGGGGAGGAGGCAAAGGAAACAAAAATTTGATAGTAATAGCTAATTCTTACAAAGTGTCTCCTGGGTGCTTGGCATTCTCCTGAGCGGTTTGCATATATTCAGACTAATCCTTATAGCAAAAGCTGTGAAGTAGATGATATTATCCCCACCACCCCTTTTTTCTTCAGATATGGAAACAAAGGTACAGAGGGATTATGTAATTTGTTCAAGATTAAGTGACCAGGATGCTCCCAGTGCTGGGATCTGAAACCAGAGCAATCTGGCTCAAGAACCCAGGCTCTTAACCACCCTGCTAGCCTGCATCTTCATGGAGAAGGTGAACATGCAGATACAAGGTGGGGATGCCCAGTGTCTGTGGCCGGGTGGGTCTTCCTTCCCAGAATGCCTTGTACCCACTGATCAGGGTGTGTAGGAACATGAATCGATATGACCCCAATCAGAAGAGACACTTACTAGGGCAGCGAGCCTCCTAGAGAATAATATTCGATAGTGTCACTGATTTCCGGCCCTTGGGATGAGCACGGACACTAGAATCAGAACACTTGTTCAAGTCTCATTCTCTCTAAGTTTCTCTCTAAGCTTATACTTATTCTCTATAAAGTGAGGACAAACATCTAATTCACAGAGTTAGTTTCAAGAATTAAATAGTAAATAACATTGACTAAGCATTTATTATGTGCCAGGCCCAGTTCTATGTACTTTACAGGTATAAATGTATTTAATTCTCACAACTCTATTACGCAGGGGCTATTAGTATCATGCCCATTTTACAGAAAAGAAAGCTCAGGCACAGAGAGGTTCAGTAACTAGGCTAAGGTCGCACAGTTAATAAGTGGTGAACCAGAATTCGAAGTTCAGCATTCAGTTCTGTGCTTATAACTACCTTTCTATACTCAGGTGATTGGTTGAAAACATTTTGCAAATGTTAAATGTTACTGTTGTTCTGTTCTCTCATATCCATGTCTTAGGTCTTTGTTAATGCTATTCCCTTTGCCTAGGGTGCTTTTCCTCCTCTGAGCTGGCTACCTCTTACTTGTCTAGAGAGGGAGGGAGAGTGAGGTTGTGGAGTGTGCTTGAGCCAGTTCATGCTGGTTTATGAGAGCCAATTATTATTTTTTCTAGAATTTTGCAAGTGCGTGCAAAGCATTTAGCAGAAAGCCTGGCACAGAGCTAGCCATCAGTGAATGGCCACGGTCAAATGTGATTATTAAGACAATATTATTATTAGGCATCATCTCCCACAAGTAGCTTTTTATTCCACCCAATCTTGGTGCCACCCATCAGAGATTACCTCTGCCTTGATATTCATCACACTACGCTGGTATGTCAGTTTCCGTGTCATTCTCTCTTTAGAAAGCAAGCTAATTGACAAAATCTAATTGAGTTTTCTCTTCCGAGCATTTAGCACAATGTCTGGCACACAGTAGGTCCTCAACAAACTGTTAGATTAAATTGTTAGTGAGGAAAGAGTTCAGAAGCTACTGAAAAATCAGAATTAGGAAACTGGAGGCTTCTCTAATCACATTACAAACTTTTAAGAAACTCATTTCCATGTCTAAACATTACTAAAATATTGTGTGTGGGGTTCATTCCTTGGGGGTACCTTATCATGAGGTCATTTGGAATTTCAGAAACTAAAACCCCCTAACTTGGTGCCCAGATAGATCCACTACACACTGAACTCTGTTTTATAACCAAATTTTCAGTGTGTATATCATGGAGTCCCTATGATAGTCTTAGCAAGTCAAGTAGGAATATCACCAGTAACTTTCCAAACCGCTTGAAGGTAGTCGAAACTGCCTCTGCCTCAAGTATTTAGGGGAATAAAAGATCTTGATGTCACATCAACAAACTCCAAAAGAGATTGCACATACCTGGAGTGCTTTTCAAGGCCTGGGAGCCAGTGATTGAAGGCTGATTTCAGAGGAAAAGGAGGGAGAGGCTGAAGGCATGTTGAAAAATAATTTTTTGTCTGTTGTTCCTTTGTGTGCACTGGTTGCTGGCTTATGCAACGCCCAGTAATTAAAATGGCTGGAATGCTTTGCATTTTTACAGTAACATGAAGGCGGCTAGGAGGCCTGCAGCTGGGGCCAGCTGGAGGGGGGCCCACCGATCCTACCCTGGCTGCCCCTTGGCCTGACAGAGGTGGCTGGCACTTGCCTTGGGGTGGGGGTGGCAGGGTGGCAGGGAAGAGGGCGGAAGTCAAAGGAATCAGGAGTCACTCCTACTGCTCTCCCCCTCCCCTAGTCAGGTGCATCCAGGTGCTTGGCCTCTAGAGGGAAGATATGCATGGACCACCCACCTTCTGGAAGTCTGTAATGATTAGTGGTGATGCCTAGGAATGATAAACAATGATAAAGTTATCATTTATTAAATATCTACCCCGTGCCAGGTCCTGTACTGATAACGTTACATATATTATCTTATTTCAATTTAAAAAATGAGATGTCGTAACCCTCTCCTGCTCAAAACTCTCTGTGGAGTCCTAGTGCATTGAAAGTAAATTCTAAACGTCTCACCCTTCCAAACCCAGCATGATGTAGCCTCTGCTATCACTTACCTTATATCCACCATTCTCCCTCGAGCTCATCACCTTTTCACCCTGCTGGCCTTTTTTTCATCCTTTCACCAAGCCAAGCTCAGCCTCTGCTCCAGGGTTGCCCTCCCTGCTCCCTCAGCCTCCCCCAAGTCTTGCCACAGCCACTGCCTTCTCCTTGTTCAGCTTCCGGCTCAGATGTCACCTTTGCAGAGACATCTGCCCTAGCCGAAGTAGCGCAACCAGCCCCTACCACTCGCGCCTCCCATCAGCCCATTTTTCAAATTTATTTTCTTTTCACTACTTATCACTATCTAAAAAAAAAAAAATCTTATTGGTTCATTTTTTGTTCATTGTCTTTTCCAACTAGAATGGAAGCTCCTCGAGTTCAGGGCCCTCATCTGGCTGATGTTCACTGCTATATCCGCAGCACCTAGATCAGTGTTCCATAATATTTGTCATGGTAAGAAATCTTCACAACAACCCAACGAGTTAGATGTCATCGTCTTCATCTTCCAGATGAGGTTAAATCAGAGAAGCTCAAGGAAGTTAAATCACCTGCCCAAGGTCACCCTGTTGGGGGTGATTTCACCACAGTCTGTCCGACTTCAAAGCCCATGTTATGGAATAGGTATGCATACCCTTCCCCCTGGACAGCTGCTTTAGAAAATAGTGGGAAGATGATGTCTCTATTTCAAAGGAAGGAACCAGAATGCAAGGCCAACCATGAGCCCATTGGTAGTATAATGATGGTGGCACCAAGAAATAAGGATGTAAGCACTTGATGGGAGCCTACAACACTGGTGTCGTGGTCTAGGTTCTGCCACCTGTGTGACCTTGGATGAGTTAATTACCCTCTCTGGGTGTGGTTTTTTTTTTTGTTGTTGTTTTTTTAAGAATATGCAGAGGGTATCTGCTTCCACTTCCCCAGGGGATGATTCCATGACAATGGCCTTCTCTTGTCCTGTGAAGAGGAGGCTACTATGTTCGCTCGGATTGCTGGAGTGGAAACCACACCATGCCCTGCCCATGTGTGTGTGCCTGCCTGTGGGTAACTTCAAGAATAAGCAGCCGGACTGAGAAGTTGGCTTTGAAAGCCTTGGGAGTGCTCAAGGCTGGACAGATGTGGTTGAATGAGGAGCATGGTCACCGAGCCTCTGTGTCCACGTGCCACCACGCTGGTGCAGCCTGACTGCTCAGCCTGGCCTTCTGGCCTCAGAGGCGGCCCCAGCTGCACCGCCCTCTCCAGCCTTCACCCTGACCAAGCAGGATCTGTGCCCTTCCTCGCCAGCACATGAGTTTTATCTTGTTCTTACCATCGGCTCTTTAAAAAGTCTTATTTTAATGTAATTCCTACTTATAGAAAAATGGCAAGACTAGTTCAAAGAATTGTCAGATACCTTTCACCCAGGTTCCCAAAATGTTAACATATTGCTACATTTCCTCTTTCCCTCCCTCCTTCGCTTTTTTCCTCTCTCTCTCTCTCATACACACACAGACATAATGCCTCTTCATTGCTAAATATTTTGGTGTGTATTTCCCCATCACAAGGCCACTATCAGCCTTTGCAGGGTGGAGTCGCTCAGCCCCTGGGGTTTGCATTCAAACCAACTCTCCCTCTTACTAACTGTGTGCTTTTATGCAGAAGATTTTACTTCTCTGGACCTCAGCTTCCTTATCTATGAATTCAGGGCACCAAGAACACCTACTTCACAAGGCCAATGTGAGAATTAAATAAGATGTCGAGAGCTCATCACTGTGTGTGGGACATGGAAAGTACACAATAAGTAAATCAAAGTGTACTTTGCTAGAAGGCTGTATTTTTTTTTTCCTTGAAGTGGTTCAAATTCCTTGTGTTGCCTTTCTCCTTCTTATGGCCAATTCTCATAGGAAAACAACAAGACAGGTTCTGTCATTCATTCACCCCTCATTTATTGAGCACCTACCCTGAGTGTGACCCTATTCTTGGCACCGAGATACAGCGGCAAACAGGACAGATGCAGTTCCTGTCCTCACAGCTTGTGTTTGCATGATGGAGACAGACAGTGGACACGGAGCAAAAACATGAAACATTTCAGTGCGTTGTAAATGCAACGAGGAAGAGAAAACTGAGCCACTTGGGATCAGGGGGCAGGAGGGGGCTCCTTTGGTCAGGGTACCCAGAGAAGAATACTTAGATGAGGTGAAAGTACTACTAGATCCTTTTAATCTGAGAAAATGCCTTCTGGGAAAATGTTGCTCAATAAATGTTTTCCTCATG
The DNA here is from genome assembly GCF_902729225.1 of Pteropus medius. Lineage (NCBI taxonomy): Eukaryota > Metazoa > Chordata > Mammalia > Chiroptera > Pteropodidae > Pteropus > Pteropus medius. The sequence continues at coordinate 4,230,052 of NW_024347791.1, forward strand.
AAACGCATCGCCCCGGCGGAGTGTGTGAGAGCTTTCAGTCCTCCCCAAAGAACATAACAATGGGAACATGCACTCCTCTACCACTTGCTCAGAGCCATGGACTTTTCACCCATTATCCCATCAGCCTTCCTGGACACCCTGTGAGGTAGGGACTATTAGCCTCATTTTACAGACAAGAAGACTGAGGTTCAGAGAAACAAGTTCATTTGCCCAAGATCAAAGAAAAAGTAAGGAGGGGCCCTCTGAATGCACCTAGCACCCAACCTCCACCCAGGACCACAGTGTGGACCCCTTACTGCTGGCAGGTTGAATTTGAGGCAAGAGCACTGTGCTAGGAGTCAGAAGGCACAGCAGTAACCTGGCTCTGCAGCCTGTGAGCCATGGAGTCTCGGTACAGCCCTCCGCAGCACAGAACAGTACTGGATGGTCCCTTGGGTCCCCTCCCACCATGACAAGTGGGTTCACCTGGTTTTTTTCTTCCTTGGCCTCCTCTTTGATGGAGAAAAGTAACACACGAGGGAAGAGAAGTAGGAGGATAACAAATGAGCTGCAGGTATGACCCGTACCTGGTGATTACACCTTGAGCCAGAGAGTATGTCTGTCTCAGAGAGGGGCACAGAGGGGAGAGGTGACTCTTCTGCCTCATGACATCCAGCCTAGGGCTTTGCTCACAGTAGGGACTCAAGCCATGCTCTTGTATAAACAAGTGCATTTGTTCTATGCCAATTAAAAAAGCCGTGACATTATTTATGAGCACATCCCATGCAGTGCGCAAACAGTGCCTGCTGCGACATGCTAGTCTATTCCAGGACTCCTGTTTTAAGCAGGCCATGAGATATTTGAACAGTTCCAAACAAGGCTGCGATTAGCTCTCTGTATTCGTTATCTGTTGCTGTGTGATACCGTTACCACACACTCGGTGTCTCAAAACAACACACATAATTATCTCATGGTTTCTGTGGGTCAGAAGTGCAGGCATGGCTTAGCTGGGTCCTCTGCAAGGCTGCAGAAGAGATGTCGACCGGAACTGCAGTTTCACCTGGGGCCTGACTGGGGAAGAACCTGCTTCCTTGATCATATGATTATTGGCAACATTCAGTTTTCTGTAGACTCATTTTCCCACCGCCTGCGGGCTGGAGCTCACCTTCGGTTCCTCACCACATGATTCTCTTCATAGGCAGCTCACTATGTGGCATCTTGCTTCTTCAAAGCCAGCAGGGAAGAGAGTCTCCTCCTAAGATAGGCGTTGCAGTCTTATGTAACATGACCACATACACATTATCACATATACCCCATCACTTTGCGGTATTCTGTTGGTCAAAAGCATGTCATAGGCCCTGTCCGCACTCAGGAAATTATGCAAGGGTGTAAATACCAAGAGGAGGGGACTATGGGCTCACCCCCTGAACAGAGTGATCAGAATGTTGAAAGCCCTAGAAATCCTGGAGAATGAAGAACAGTTGAAAGCATTCGAAAGTTTAACCTGGGAAAAAGGAAAATAATAATAATAACAAACACTCATATTGCTTTAATTGACAACTTTTTACATAGGAGCTCACTTAACCTTCATACAGCCCTGTAAGGTAGATACTATTATCATCCCCGTTGTGCAGATAAGGGAACTGGGGCACAGATAGTTCAAGTAACATGCCAAGTTGACACAGCTACCGAGCAGTGTTGCTGGGAGTGGAACCCAGGCAGTCTGCCTCCTGAGTTCACGCCTAGCAAGGACTGTCAGTCATTAGAAGATGATGTTGAGTTTCCCCCCAAAGATGCTGAGACCAAAGAGTAAAAGGTATTCAAGTGGTAGATTTGGGGCCTATCAAAAGCTCTGAGTCCTCATTGTCGGGGCACAATTGTCCAGGGTAGACTAGGCAAGTGTGCTCCTGTGTGCCCCAGTCCTCACCACTCCCTGTTGTCTCTTTGATTGAGGCCACGGGTCTGTCATTGCTCATACATACGTACCCAAATACCTTGAACTCCTAGGCCAGGCATTCAGGCATATAAACCTGTGGTCACAGGAGAAGCAAAGGAGGAGCTAAGCTTTAGTGACCATGGGAGAAGGTCAGCAAATGGAGGAAGAGGGCCATAGGACAGGAATTCAAGTATCAAAGGGTCAGCCTCTGCTGTGAACTGAGACCAAGCCCCTCACCTCTCTGGGTCTTTGGCTCCCTTGCCTGTATAATGGCAATGACAGTTTCCAGTCCATTGGTTCCTGGAAGGATCCAACGAGACCTGGTAGAATGGACTGACTTCTAAACATCCTTGAAGGCCAGTACCACCAGACTAAGGGAAGCCGGATTCCTTGTGTTAGAATTACAAGGCCTGAAAACTCACTTATTTTCCTTCTTATTATGGAATTTTCCTTCAGAAATGGTTTAAAAGGGGAAAAAAAACCCCAATCCTTTGAGAAAATAAGAAAGGGAGGACTCATGGAGGGAAGGCTTTATTGTGAGGTAAGGAGTCTTTGCTGATGCTTCTGATGCTTTATTGTTCTGGGTTGTTTTGTTTTGTTTTGAAAAAAAAAACACTATTCTTCAAGGGAATGAAAAGGAAAAGGAGGAAGAGAAACATATTCTGTATCAGATCTACTCAGAACTTTAACTCTGTGCCCGAGAAGCCCAAGGCAGCCCCAGGAGAAAGGAGAATATGTCAGAAAATGAGCCGGGAAACGCTTAAAGAACAATTGTGCCTTGGCCCTGTCTCAGCACAGCAACAACAATAATAAAAGCTAACATTTAAGTAACACTTACTCTCCACCAGGCACTGATATAAGTACTTTATTATTAATTTCTTCAAGCCTCAGCCCAGTCTAGGGGGCAAATACATTACAATTCCATTTGATAGGTGGGGAAACTGAAACCCAGAGAGGTTAGGTAACTTGCCCAAGGCCACACAGCCCATCAGTGGCAGAACTGTGATTCAAACCTGTAGAGTCTTATTCTAAGATTCGTGCCCTTAACCATGACCGAGTCAGACCCTTAAGGACTGATCGAGCGATTACATGGGTCAGGCATCATGCCATGTATCAAAGGAGCAAGAGGGTGGAAAAAGGAGCCGAGAGGAAAGAGCAAAACCCTAAAAGTCGAGTCTTCCAAGCTCGTCCACTTTCTGGCTGTGAGACCTCGGGCAAGACCGCGAGCAACTGGGTCTTTGCCACTCTCGGTAGTTCCAGTGCCTTCTATGGTTAAAAACCAATTGATGGAAGGAGGGAGAAAGGGAGAAAAGGAGAGAGAGGAAGAAGGAGGGAGTGAAAAGGAAGGAAGAAAAGAAATAGAAGCAATAAAACTGCTAATTAGAATAGCAGCTAGCTTTTATCAAGTGTCTACTAATGCCAGGCACTGCTCAGTGCTTTGCCCACACTCTGTCATTCAATCCTCGTAACGACGACCCTGTGACGTGGTTAATATTGTTGCTGCCATTTGAAAGATAAAGAAACTGAGGAACAGAAAGTTCAGTCGCTCATCCAAGGTCCTACAGCTGGTATATTGGGGAGCCGGGATTCCGACCACGTGGTGTCATTTTAGTGCCCAAGCTCTTAGCCTGTAACAGAAACAGTGAATATTTGAGGTCAAGGGGTAATCCCTCCCATGCGCAGGCTGTTTGGTGGATTACAAAGCTCTTTGTGGTGAGGTTTCCAAGGGTGGGGGTGGGGACAGAAATTTCCTGGGTCCTCAGCCTGCAGTTCTCTGTCAACACTTAGGTGGAAAATGCCAAGGCGTTCAGAGATGTGGGGATGAAACCAGGGAAGCCAACAGGTGCACGGCCCAGGGGCCTGGGCCGCCTTGTCCACTCAGGCACTGCTCTGTCTGTGTAGCGGTACTGTGGTCACCTGCAACTTTACTGACCAGGACACACTCCTGAGACAGCCATCTCACTTCCTTGTCTCCCCGGGGCCAGCCCAGTTCAGCAAAGCACAAACTGGGTGCAGTGTCCCACACCAGTGAGCTAGCAGCGGCTTAATTTGTGCTCAGGCAGGTAGGCAAAGGAAAACAGACATCCAGGCAGAATGCTTCAGTGGGCTCCGTCAGAGCTCGTCATTCCTGGGTTGGGCTTGGCCGTGCTGGAGGCAGAACACGAGGTTTGCTCGGCCTTACCATAAGAGGGAGCTCTTTGTTCCGGGTCCCTGCCCTCGTTTCCCTTCTTGCCCTGGTCATCCTGCTGCAGGATGGAGCATGCGTGTTTGCCCGACCTGTATCATCGCCGGTACTGAGGATTTAAGGAGTTGGTATAGATAACATCACAGTCGCAACCGGCAAAGCACATACAGGTGGTAATCATATTTTTCCTAATAATGCATTTCCTGGGAAGGCAATCAGTCTTAGGGGGAAAAACATGGCCTGAGAGTCATGGGTTTGTTCCCAGCTCTGCCACTAGCCAGTTGTGTGTTTGAGTAAGTCATTACACCTCCCTGTGCCAGAGTTTCCTCCCCCGTGAAGTGAGAATAATAACGCCCACTTCAGAGTCACAGCGAGGATTGTTTGAGACCAGGCCTGGCTCGTGGAAAAAACTTAATGAGGAGTGACGAGTAACACGTGCTTAAAGTCACAGTTTTCCGCCATTGTCCTTCTCTTGGGGCAGCCTGACGTCCTTCTCTGACATCCAGGGCCAGACCAGTATCGGCCGTTACCGATACAAGCTAGCAACCTGTATCAGTTCTTTGTAGCACACATCTCATTTTACATTTACTGGGGTAATTATTTGATTAATATCAGCCTCCTTCATTAGCCGTATGGAAGCGGGGCCTATATCTGTCTCGGGCCATCAGTGTAATCCCAGTGCCTAACACAGGCCTGGCTCCTAACAGGTGCTCAATAAATATTTGTAGAGTAAATTAATGAAAGAAATGAGATTGCCCTCAAATTTGCTGATGTATTCCATTTATTTGGAAGGCAGTGTTACAAATCAGTTTTTGTTATTCTTAGTGAAAGTCCTGGAGTTTATTCATTTCTTCTTAGGAAATAATTAAAGCATGTTCAAGATTATCTTTCAAACAGTGTCATCCTCTTTTGCTCGCTTTTCATATGCTTTCTTGGGTGGGGCTACAGTTCCATGCAAACCCTGAGGATTATACTCCACTCAACATAATCCCATGAGAATATCTCCCAGGGCAATGTCATCTGTCATGTCATAGGGTCTTAATGGAAACAGAAGCCTGGAACATTTGGTCTTACATCACAGATCCCTTTTGCCTTTGGTCTAGAAAATTGGAAATGAGAATGGCCTTGTCTCTCCCCCAAATGGCATGAACATTAAAAAGTGAATGCTTCTAAGATCCTAGGGTGAAAGCACAGAGTTATCTGCTTCCTGCCATAAAACTTCCTGCCTTCAGATGCTGCTTATCAGTTTCTTCACCCTAATGTGTCCTGACCAGCCAGGACCCGATAGGAGAAACGCATTTTCCTCTTGGTAAGGCAGCCTGAAGACCTCTATTATAGCACATTTCACCCTCTTTTGTAATAATTTAGTGTTTCCCACAGGTTTTAAGTGGCATCTCCATGAACTTTGTGTTAATAGTTAAAATTTCAGTACAATATAGTATGTAGTATAAAAAACTTAATTAGCACATTAAACCCACAAATTCATTAACATACTTGCTTAGCCTAAATCAAAACTGGCATTTTAAGTAAGAGAAAAAAAATTGAGTCAATTCAAAGAAAATATCAAGTAAACATTAATGGTAAACTGTTACAAGAAAATGGCAAAAGTTGTGCATGTAGAAAGCTAATGTGTGAGTTTCAGAAATGCCAGCAATTATTTATTTTCTTGTCTCTTTTCCCATTAATTTCTGAGTTCCTTTGTGTTAATGACTATTTCGGTTAATTACTATTTATATGCCAAGCGTTAGTACACTACCTGACACATAAAAGCTCAATGAATTTGGTGAATGTGGGGTGCATGGATGCAAGAATGACGGATGACTGAATGGTGGGACAGGCGTGGCATCTCAGGCTCTGGCAAATCCACTGAGGCTGGGGCCTCCTCAATGCATTGGGAGCAACAGTGCACCAAGTGAGGACTTTTGTTCCTGGACAGTTTCTGTGTGATAATAATTGATAAAAGGAGGGCCGGTCCGGCTCCAAGCCACGAAATGAAACCTAATGTGCCCAAATACCAACTTCCCCCTTCTAGGATTCAGCTCACAAGACAGGATGTCCAGCTGCCTGGAATGAAGGATTTGCTGAGTATACCAAAATTCACAGTCAGGGCACAAAAGATACTTTGGACAGAACACACTAGCTGTGTGGCCTCGGGTAGGTCACTTAATGTCTCCGTGCCTGCCTCCTTCTCTGTGGAATGAAGGAATCATTACAGCAAAAGCAAATCTATGATTCTGGGAGGGGTTGGTTCTGAATTTGAAACTCACAGGGAAGGCAGTTGGGAGGAGATGCCGATGAGCTGGTGCAAAGCGGGGTTCAGGCTGGAAGAACTGACATAGTGACATCCAGCGATCATCGTGAGTAGCTCTGGGTGGTGATATTTTTGAGGTCATTTATGAGCACTCCCAGGTTTAGGAACTTTTCCCAAGGGCAAGGGGTGGCTTCTGCTGCTGAGACCCCCACCTAGCCTTTCGATGACCAGCCAAGCAAGCAGGTTTTCTTCCACTTTGAATTCTTATGTCTCTCCCTAGGACTGCACATTACAGTTAACTGAATGCTTTTCATATCCTCTGTCCCATCTGATCCCTATGGGATCCCAGAGGAGGCCACTTAGAGTAATGCAGAGGGAGGTGGTAACTAAATGCTCAGTAGAAAGAACACCTACTGTGGAGCAGAAAAGTGACCTCAAAGTGGCCCAGAGGATTAGACTTGGAGCCAGAACCCTGTGATCAAAACTCTACCAGGTGCCAACTGCGTAACCCTGGGAAAACTAGATCCCTTCTCTGAGCCATAGTGTTCTTCTCTGTAAAATGGGGGCAATAATAGTACCTGCCTCATAGGGCTGTCACGGCACGTGTTTCACGGTTGTATTTTATTACCTCATAGGGTACTTTGAAGATTCATGGAAATAATAGGTGCATTCATTTCCCAGGGCTGCCGTAACAACGGACCACTACCTGGGTGGCTTAAAATGACAGAAATTTATTCTTTCACATTTCTGGAGGCCAGAAGTCCAAAATTAGTACCGTTGGCAGGGCACCATTTTCTCTGGAGGCTCTGGGGGAGAATCCCTTCTTTGCCTCTTCCAGTTTCTGGTGGGTGCCGGCATTCCTTGGATTGTGGCTGCATCTCTCCAACCTCTGCTTCCACCTCCATGTGGCCTTCTGCTCTGTGTGTGTGTGTCAAACCTACTTTTTCCTTCCTCTTACAAGGATATGTGCAATGGCATTGTGGGCCCACCCAGATAATCCAGGATAATAACCTCCTCATCTCAAAACCCTTAATTTAATCACATCTGCAAAAAAAAAAAAAAAAAAAAAAAAAAACCTTTTTCAAATAAGATAACATTTACATGTTTCAAGGATTAGGATGTGGATCTCTTTGGGGAGGCCATTTTCAGCCTATCACATGGCCCTTTACAGAAAAAGTTCGCTGACCCTGTTCTAGAAGGATAGGGAAGCCACTCCCAGACTGGTCAGCTCCCACCCTCTGAATGTGCCTTCTGGAGGCCCCTCAGCTCACTCTGTATCTACATGTGGCCCACACCAGGGTTCTCCATTTTGTTAAACACTTCCTAGAGCTGCCTCTATCGTCCTCACCCCTGCCCCACTTCCCCCTGCAAAAAAAAAAAAAAAATCATAAAATAACACCAACATCTGCAACATTTTTTGACCTCTGGTCCTGCTTTTATTCCCCCTTGGCCCAGTGCTCTCCTTGGAGACAGAAAAATGAGAGAACTTTTAGCAGTCTAGTTCTGTTTTCCAGAATAAGACCCTTTCTTCACCTTATTTTTTCGGTTTGATGGCTTTTTCAGATGTTCTAGGAGGACGTTGCCCCATCCAATCTGGGCTAAGACAGTATCCAGACATCCTATTGAGCCTCATGCAAACAACTATCCTTCTCGAGAAAAATCACTCTGCTTCCCAAAGCTCGTACAGACCTGGCCCTAAGCAGCAGCTCACTAAGAAATCTATTTACCTCCCCTTTCAAAGTTTGATCATGGAAATAGAGATATATTAGTTTCTGGGTGTCCTCATTGGCTAGTAAAACTAGCATAAATGTGATGCAAAATGAATGTTTGCTGTAGGAATGAATTAATACCACACAAATGCCTAGATAATCTGCCCCGTATAGAGTGTGCATCTTTTTGCACAGTCCACAAGCTTGAAAATGAAAAAGGACATTGTTCACCTTAGGATGGGGTGTTTGAAATGCACACTAAATGTAGGTATCAAAGTTCTGGGGATCGATATGTCATGTGACCCTCTCCTATGAGAGAGGCAGGTAGATGTTATTATCTCCATTTTAAAGAGGGGAAACGGGGGCTCAGAGAGGTCAGGTACCTGACCTAATGTCAGACTGATATTAGGTAGAAGACTTGGTCCTGGAGCCCATTCCCCACCTATCATTGTTTCCACTAGTCTGAGCAAGGTCCAATGTATAATAGAGGCAGTGTAGAGGGTGCCAAGACCCTGGCTCGGAAATTACGAAGCTGCTTCTGGTGTCTTCTCTGTCACTAAATCTGTGGGTGAACTTTTTCTCTCAGGTACTCAGAATTCTAACAACTGTGTGATGGACAACTTCGGGGGGCAAAAAGTTTACATAAAATACTACTACTACTACTACTAATAACCATTTAATTGAGCACTTACTATGTGCCAGGCACTGTTCTATATGCTTTCCATAAATTAACTCGTTTACTCCTCATGACATCATTATGAGCACTCTTATAACAGCCTCTTTACAGAGGAGAAAACTGAGACAAAGAACTGTTAAGAACCTTAATTCAGGGCCACACACCTATTAGTTGGGGAACATAAAATGCCAGGAATAAGGAAGTTGCTATATTATATAGATGGTTGAGGGAAGGCCTCTTTGATGAGGTGGACACAGGAATAAAGGCAAAGAGAGATAGCCATGTTGATATCTAGGAGAAGAGTTTTTAGACCAAGAGAATATCAAGTGAAAAGGCTCTAAAATGGGGCCATCCTTGGTGTTCCCAGAGCAGCAAGTGTGCATAGGGAGTGACAGGGGCGGGTGGGAGATGAAGTCAGAGATGGGATGGGGGAGGGGCAGGTTCTGTAGGACCTCCTAACTCCTGGTAAGGAATTTGGCTTTTATTCAGAGTGAGATGGGAAGCCATTTCAGGGCTCTGAGCAGAAGAGTGGCATTCAACTTACATTTGAAAGCATCGCTCTGTCTCCCAGGAGAAAAAGACTAGTGGGGGGTTTAGGGGGGCAGTGGCAAGGACGGAAACAAAGAGCAGATCGAGGCGATTGCAATGATCCAGGAGAGAAACGACAGTGACTTGGACTGGGGGTAGCAATAGACATGATAAAATGCAATCAATTATGATTTTATTTTGAAGGCGTGGCTGACATAATTTGCCAATGGATTGGATATGGGGTATAAGAGAAAGAGAAAAACCAAAAGTGACACCAGGGCTTTGGGGCTGAGAAAAATAAAAGGAGTTGCCCTTTATGAGATGGAGAAGCCTGCAGATTGAGCAGTCAGGGGGCTGGGAATCAGAGTTCGGCTGCTGACATATTAAACTAGAATGCCTAGTAGGCATCCAGGTGGAGATGTTGAAGAGGCAGTTGAATCTGGAGTAGAGGGAGAAGATTGTCTGGTGTCATCAGTATATAGATGCTATTTAAAGTCATGAGGCTGGATGAGATCACCATGAGAGGAATGGGGATAGAGAAAACCAGAGACCAAAATGCTTCAAAGTTTAGAGGTCAGGGAGATGAGGCAGAATCAGCAAAGGTGACTGAGATCAAGCAGTTGGTGAGAATCAAGAATGATGTCCCAGAAGCCAAGTAAGGAAAGTGTTTCAAGGAGGTGGAGTGATCAACGGTGGCAAATGCAACTGCTTGGTAAAATACAATGAGAGTTGAAATTCAGTCATTATATTTAGCAATGTGGAGGTTACTGATGACCTTGACAAGTGGAAGAGTGGGAATGAGCTCATAAGAGTGGAAAAGAAAAAGCAGAGTCCAGAAGTATAGACTTTTTACTGTAAAGGTAAATAGAAAAATTGGGTGGCAATTGGAGGAGAATACAAGGTCAAGAAAGAGATTTTCTTTTTAAGGGAGGTATTCCAGTAGCATGCTTGAATGATGATGAGAATGATCCAATTGTAAAAGAAAAGTCGATACAGGAGAAAGAGGCGAAATTGATAGAGGAGAAATTCTAGAATCATTGAAAGTGAGTGATGTCTAGAGCACAAGTGAAGGATTCCCATGGGAAGGAGCACGGAGGTCATCCAAAGGAGCAAAAGAGAGAAAGCACAGTGTATGGCCAGAGGTACTAGAAGCTGAGTAATGTGGTGGGAGCTCTGGCAGATTTCTCCTGATTGCTTCTGATGCTTTCGATGAAATAGGAAGTGAGGTCATTATCACTGAGAATCTGGAGGAGGAAGATATATTAAAAGTGTGAGAAGAAAGGATACAATTGCCTAAAATTGTGGGAGAGTGAATGGACTAGGGAAGTATAATAGGATGACAGAGTAGTCCTGAGTTCTAAAGTTAATGGTCATATTTTTCCCCAGCTATGTTCAGATGTGGTATATCCTGATAGCACCTTTGCAACTGGTGGCAAAATAAGATGAAACAGAGTGATGTTTGTGATAGGAGGGCGAGATTGGTTTTGAACATGTTTGAGTGCCTGTGATGTTAGATGGCCAGGAGGCAGTTGATGATATATATGAAGCATGTTTTCCTGAAGCCTAGAAATGAGACACTTCAAAGAAAAGGAATGAAAATCATTGAGGGAGGCCATAAGAAGGAGAAAGACCTCTGAATTTGCTCAGAAGGAAGCTGGTACGGGGTCATCTCAGAGCACTTAGCAGATATGCAAATAAAAGGAACTCTTGAGCAAAAACATAAAGGGCATAAAAGAAAAAACCCAAGAGAGCGATGTACAAATAATAGGAGCTTTGGGAAAAGAAAACAATTACTGAAAGAGAAGAGATACTTTAAAGACGTAATAGAAAAAAATGTCCCTGAACTAAAGAAAGATCTGAGTCATCTGATCAATGAGGCTCTCTGAGTCCTAGAAAGATTAATGATATAATAAATAAAAAGACAAAATCTGGTGACGATTCTGAGCTCCATAGTAAAGAGAAAACCTGAAAAGTTTTCAAAGAGAGATTACAGCCTATTTACAAAGGAAGGAGAAGGAGGCTGGCAACTGGCACTCATCTACAACACTGGAATCTTAAAGACAGTGGAACAATTTTCTCAGACTAATGAGACAAGTGTATATTATCCAGGATTTCCTTACTCAGCCGTGATGTCATTCATGTTAAAGGGGCTCTAATATACAAGAACTCAAACTCTACCATTTATATACTCTTTCTGAAAAAATTAGTTAGGGATGTACTCCAGTCAAAAGAAGAATCAATCAGAACAAGGATCTCAGAATTAGGGAAGACAAAGCATACAAGTAAATTTTATTTGTGTGCGTGCGTGTCTTGATGTCTTGCGTGTGCGTGTCTTGTGTGTGTGTGTGTGTGTGTGTGTGTGTGTGTTTAAGGTTATCAGTAATCCTTTGGGGGAGCAATCCTAGGAAAGTAATGGAAGCAGAAGCTAGATTACGGGGCATATGAAAGCAGTAGCCAGAGAAGACCCCTTCAAGAAGTATAAAGATAAAACAAGAAGGGAAGATCACTTACAGGAACAAAAAATACTTGACTTTATTTATAAAAACAGAACCCAAGCATGTTTGTAAGCAGAGGACGAGAAATGGTAAGCAAGCAGAGGGGGAAGGTGTACAAACATGAGTGACAGCCCGGACACACAGTAGGGAGAAAGTCAAGGCTGATGATTTGAGAATAGAATCCTTTCTATTCTAGAAGGCACAAGCTAGGCCTTCACCTAGCTTGTACTTGGGAGGGAGGGAGAAATATAGGATTGGTTGGCAGGAGAGAAGAAAGAAAGGGTGGGGATGGAAGAGAGGTAAAGAAAACAGTTTACTATACATACCCAAAGATCTATCATAATTGTAAAGCATACAGTTTAGTATAAGTCTATTTAATTCTGTAACCAGGGATCATAGCTTTGTTGGCTCGGCATTTGTCTGGGATCTGTCTATTGTTACTCAATGATGCATAACTAACGTAGGCCTCTGAAGGACGGATACAAGGGACTGATTATCTGGAAGTCCTAGACTGGGCACCTGGGGAAAAGCATCAAGATATTTGGTTCTCAATGATATGGCCAAAGTGGGAAAGTCTCACGAAGGCAGGGATGGGCACCCAGGACAGAATCAGGTCACTTTATAAACAGCACGGCGTAAGAATGGAGCTGGCTGCAGGGAGAGATTCTGAGCCGCAGAGATTCAAATCTTGGTTCTCGTTTGCTGTGGATCCTTGAGAGAATGATTCTTCTTCTCTGAGCAGCAGCTTCCTCATCTATAGAAGAGAACAGTAATACAGACCTTCCAGAGCTTTTGTGAATATCACATTCATTCAGCGGTGGTTGTGGAATGTGCCAGGCACTATTCCCAGGGCTGGGGATTCATTGGTAAAGAAAGCACTCCATGTTTCTTCCTCCCTAGGTGAGGGAGGCAAGAAAAGCTACAGGCACAGAGCTTGGGGCATGAAAAGCACAGAAACTGCTCAACACATCCCACTTCCGTCCTATTCCTTCCCAGAGTGGCTTTCCAAAGGCTCCATCCCCCAGGCCCAGCCTTCCTCCCCATGGCAGCAAAACTTTATGGCTCTGAGTACCTTTCCTCTAATCGCCACACCACAAAGGTGTGGCCTTCCTTGATTTTCAGCAAAACTCCCTGAAAACCAACCTCTCCCACCTGGACAGGAGCTGGAGGAGGAAGCCTATGCTCTTGGGTTTCCAGGCCCACAAGAAATCTCGGGCCCAGCTTGAACAAGGTGACTCCCTACAGGGCCCTGTCTCAGGGGTGGCTCCTCGCCCCACCCAGACATTCTTCCCCAGGGCCTACGTTTCAGTGTCCCTTGGAAACACAGGATTGCACGCTCAGTAGTGTGTGATCGTTTTTTCATTTTTAAACACCTAAACTTTGTGTCTGTGCAAAAGGGTGCACAACCCCAGGCCACCCTCTTCCCCTCCCCTTCCTCAAGCCCTTTCCCAGGCCATTTCCTCTCTCAGCATGCCTGTGTGTTCCAGTGCACGTGTCCAGCTCTCCCAGGAGGCCTTCCTGCCTATGTGCACCCTCCTCACCATGTGACCCTCCTCCGCTGTCACCCTCTCGCCTGGATGGGCCTGTCATTTTCTCATTATCGTCATAACCCCAGACCCAAACTCGCCCTCCACTTTCCTGTTTCCAATTAAACCTCATCCTATCAGGAATCCTAGGCCACTTTGTTCTGTGGTCTCCAGAGAGGAAAGTGACAGCCTGCTGGGGAGGGATTCCCACTGACCAGCTTGGTGAACTTGGCCAGAGAGATTTGGGGGCGGAGGAGGGGGGGTGCGGGGGATGGGGGCAGTTGGTTAAAGCTGTGGAGACCCTGGAGCAGATGGAGTGGGCGAATTGAGTTTGTGGTGGGTGCGGGACGGGGTGCATTTTCCTTCCTTGTCTCGTGATTTCTTTTCACAGCTGTGGTTCCTTGGAGCCCTAACATTCCAGTTCCCAGAGCTAATTTTAGGTTCTTGGGACTGGCTTTTTCTAAGTGACCTCGGCCCCCACCTTTCCCCTTCATTTGGAGAATTCATTCCGTGCCACTGGCTCACACAATCCACACTCTTTCACTCTCCTCTCCAATCGGTGGGGAGGAACTGTAGTGCCGGCCCCCCCACCAGCTCAAAGACCCTCAGGAAGCAGGAAACTGAATAGAGGAGGCATGGAATGGGAATCCTGGAAGACCCAAAGGAGGTGGGGGTGGGGAGCGACTTCCTGCCTCCAAATAAGGAGATGATGTTTATCTCATCAGTCATGAGTGCATAACCTTCTTACAGCCTTTAAGAGCCACTATGAGGGAGGACAAAGGAGCAGGAAGGAGAGTGAGGACAAATAGGTGGACCCCTGCCCTTGCGTCCTCATCCCAGCATTCATCCCAGCATTCACACAGCGCACGGACCTGGGCCCACTGGAGTGGCTGAGTTCAGAGTCACCGTTTTCTCCGGTCACGAAGTAGAAACCTCATTGTGTTTCCAAGGGGAAGAGACGCATGTCATCTTCTCCGTGCCTCTAATTCCACAGTGTGAGGAACTAAGGCCCAGAGGCAAGATGTGACTTCCCCAGGGTCAGATCTGAGAGCAAGGTTATGTGAATGGAGCCAGAGCCTGGGCCGAGACTAGAACCTGGGCCTCCTACCCTCCAGCTCAGGGTTCTCTCAGACACCAAGCTGCCTTCAGCTGTGGTTCTGGTCCGTTTCTTGTCATTTGAGAGGAGGTTGCAGCTTCCTCTATCACCATGAGCAGGGCGGCTATTGGGTACCTCCATCCCAAATTTGCTTTCTCAGCCCACACTCGGTTTGCCTCCTTACCAAGGGTGAGGCAGAAGCTCTGGGGAGAGGGGAGGCCCCATAGGGAAATGAGTGGGGCACCTATTGTGGGCCCCAGATGGGCTCCATGAGCTCTTACGGAGAGAGGTGGATATGCTGGTCTGTGCTTGATCCTGGTCTCTGCCAGTTCATCGGGAAAGTTGATTAAGAACTGGGCCCTCTACATCAAATTTCGGAGGCATCAGTCATCAAAAATCCTGCCTGGCCATCAGCAGCGACTGTCCGCTTCCCTCGGATCCTTCCCTACTACTTGAACTCGCTTTTTCCATGCCCTATTCTCCTTCCCTCTTTCCTTTCAGCTGCATTCAATTCCTTGCCCTCCATTTTGGGCATTTCTCACATAGGGAAGTAAATATAAGGTTCCCACTGGAGCAGAATCTTCCAGTGGCTTCATGGGACTTCTCAGTGTCCAGCCACTCTTTAGATTTTCTGTATCCCCAAGGCAGTACTGTGTGGCTAACAGCATGCGGATAGACTGTCTGGATTTCAGTCCCGCTCTGCCTCAGTTTCCACATCTATAAACTGGGAATAAATAGTATAGGGCTCTTGTAAAGATGAAATGAGTTCACATGATATACACAAATGTAAAAATTCATCAAGCAGTGCTCTTAAGATTAGAGCACTTTATCATCAATTTACTGTATATATGTTATACTTTTTAAGAAGATTAAATGAGCTCATACATTGAAAATAGTTCATACATTTAAAGCATCTGGTGTCTGAAACATAGTAAGCGCTCAGTAATGATGCTTGTTATTTTTATAGTAGTTATTATTGTTTATCCTTGGTCTCTCTGAATATTTGCTCCTGAATATTTAGAATAATGATAATATCTCTTATTCGACTAATGCTTTCCAGTTTACCAAGCGGTTTCCTATGCATTCTCTCATTTTTGTTTATCACGACGACCCTTTCAGATGGTCACTATTTTCCCCCACTTTAAAGATGGGGAAGCTCAGGCTCAGAGAGGTGGAGTTGACTTGCCTAGATCATCCAGCCAGTAGACGGAGAACGCGGACATGCCTCCAAGTCCACGTGACTCCCGCACAGGCTCCGCCGCACCCCACTCTGCCCCTCACTGTCTCCGACTCCGTTCTCAGATCCTACCCGACTTCCTGGTTACAAACACTGGGTTTCCTTGAACTTGGGGATTTCTATGTCTTAATGTCTCAGGGAAGTGACCTACACAAGGTCCCACGGCTTAATCTGCCAAAACTGAAATAAAACCCATGTCTCTTGAATTTCCAGTCTGGCCCTATTTCCTCCTCAACCTTTTATCTTGTTGGCCTATTTTCAATTTTGATGCATTATAACAAAGAGAAAGACTTTATTTGTTGTTCCCACTGAATTAAAGGAACCAAAGCCGTTACATCAGGAATTGGGATACATTACATCATGGGTGAAGAACATATGGACGTGGGGCAAGGAGGTTCCAATTCTTATTCTACTGCTGAAACTGTAGTGCCTGCCACTCGAGTCACTGCTCTTTCATAGCGCCGTTCAAACCCCTGGCTCATTCTTCTTCCGGAAGATGGCACCCCGTGGAATCTGTAAGTTGGGGGAAACCAATGCCAAGACACCCATCCAAGCCCCGGCTGAGGAGAAGACACTGGGTGCTGCGGAGGGTCCTCTCTCCAGTTATCGGAGCCCTTCAGAAGCCCCACCAGACTCTGCTTTCCGGTCTCCCTCGTCCCCGCTCCCACCCTGACAATCTCCTGATGCAGTCATTTTAAGGAAAGTTCCATTTTAAGGAAACCTCACAGGAACACTGATGTTTGAGGGTTTGGTTCTTCCTGCCTCCCATCGAAGACTGGTTTTGAAGTTGTCTTGCTGAATCACTTGGCAAAAAGTAAATAAATAAATGCAGGAAGGGAATCTTGCTCAAAAGGAATTCTGTTGTCTTCCTAAAAAGGCAATGCAGCTGTCATCACCCAAGGAATTTGCGGTACCTGGCCTCCCCAGGCCTATACTCCATCCTGGGAGTTCTCAGGCAACCCCACCAGAGAAGAACCTGTCCAGGCCTCAAGCAGAGCTCAAAACTGGGATGCCAACCCTCAAAGGTAAGCTGCCTGCATCCCAGCACCTCTGGGTGGCCTTACCTTGCTGTTGTCCTTCCCCTCTCCCCAGGGTAGGAGAAAAACCAGGAGTGACTTGCTCCTAGGCCCTAACCGTCTATGAATGTGCTGGGCTTCCTTTGGGGACCTGTGCACATGGCTTCCGCCAGCCACCCCTTTCCCCTCACCCATGTCCCATTTTTTAACTGGGCTCCTCCCCTCCATAAAAATAACAGAACAGAGAGCTCTTTATAATCAACTAGTCCAATTCCTTCTTGTTGTCGACAAGGAAACCGAGGCCAGAGAGCAGCAGCAACTGATACTGGGTCACATGGCACCTTTGTGCAGAGTCAAGGCTCGAATGGAAGACAGTCAGTGGACCCCAACCTCCAGAGACTGGCAGAAGCCACTCTCCTCTGGGCTGGAGAACAGGCTGGGAGTCCACGTGCCCCAGGAGCACCCCCTGTAGAGTGAAAGGGCAGGGAAATGGGAGATGGAGAGGAACATTCAAGGAAACCCCTTCCTTGCAGCCTCTCGACCAATTTCGAAGTCTCCTGGTCCATCACTGTGGGTAGAGTCTTCTTAAAGCATCTCACCAAGCATCTCTCGTCCTATTCAAAATCCTTCCATTGCCTCAGTCCCAGTCTACTCCCGGCATCCCTGGCATTCAAGGCCTTCTGACATTTTCCCCATCTTCTTTCCCAGTCCATCGTAACCCTGCCTCTCTGAACCCGTGGGGGGTGGGGGAGACCACACTCTGTACCTGGCCAGTCCCAGGAACCTAGGTATTGGGGTCAGGCTGGGATGGACGTGCCAACAGGTGCCCTGTATGTGCCTTTGTCAGCCTCTCCCACTGTGGTGGAAGAAAGGGCACCTCCAAGAGGCACTGCCCACACTCACTCTGAGACCTGGGCCCCTCTCTTGCCATCTCTGAGCCCCATTTCCTCACAAGCTAAGATATTGCTCCCCACCTCCTCCCCTTGAGAGGAGAGGTAATGGCTTAACTTAGAGAAAAGTAAAGCATCTGGCAGCGCAGTAAGTGTTCCCTTTTCTCCATCAGCCGAATGGCAGGGCAGAGGAGCAGAATGGAAAGAATGGAGGGAAAGCCCTCTCTTGGAATATTTAGACTCCAGAGGAAGAGGGAGGACCTCAGGGATGTGCCAGGCACTGTCCTGCCTGGCCAGTGGTGGGTGGGCTTCCGCGAAGCAGACCCGTGTGGGCGGGAACATTGCTGCTCACGACTAGCTCCGTCCAGACAAGCGCCTCAGAATTGCCGAATCTCAAGGTTGGAAAGAACCACCTTTGGAAAAGGTCAAGTAGTCTAGTCTGAGGCTGATTTGAAAACACTCTTCTGTTAGCTGTTCCACGAGCCAGAACTTCATCCCAGCCACATCACAGCGAGACCACGATTTTCATTGTCAACTCATTGTAGCTGAGCTCATTCTGTGTGTCCCGGGTTTTCTCACATTTGGTCTCATTTAAGTCTCTCAAGAGCCCCATAGTCAGACCCATCATTTCACTGTGAAGGAATTGAGGATCGAGAAGGTTAAATAATTTTCCCAAGGCCACACAGCTAATAATTTCATTTCACAGGCATTTGTTGAGCACCTAGTAGGTGCCAGGTAGGCCTGGCGATATAGCAGTAAGCAAGGTAACCTGGATCCCCAACTGATCCCCCAATTCCTTCCGCCTCTCACTTGCCGCCTCTCCCATCTGGATACAACTAAACGCGGGGTTTGAGTAACTCTGAAAGATTTTAAGAGGCTGGGATAAAATCTTTGGGTAAAGTTTAAAAAACACGTGATCAGTGGTTTTCCACAGGGGAAGTACTGTCCTTCGGGATGCAGTTTGGAAACTGGTGGGCAGACTTCGGTGGTCATCACAAGCAATGAGCACTATGGGCACTTAGTGACCCGAGACAGGGATGTGCAAGGGACAGTCCCACACAGCCAAGAGCTATCTCACGCCACACAGGCCCTTAACTCTCCCACCAGACACCAGAGAGGGGAAAAGCCATTTGTAATTATCTGAACCTAGAACCTCACTCCACATTAAATTCAAACACAAAACATTTGAACGAGGAGCAGTTTAATATATACCCTTCCCTTCCCCCTACCACCGCCAAATGCAACTACCTTGTAAATTCAAGGAAAATTCCACTTTGTTCTATTTGAAATTTACCAAGAGTTGTTTCAAGAAATCATGTCACCAATGGCAACCTCACTCCTAGCCTTCAAGTTGCTAATGAAACATCTGATTCAGTCCACATTTGGAGCTGTTAAATTCATGGTGATTTAATGCATAAGCATGAGCATCAGACTATTTCATTGTCTTCCAGTGTAGTCATGGGTAAGTTTATAAATGGAAACACATTACTTAGTTTTTACTATAAATTGTTTCTCTTCAATTTTTTCTTAATTAAAAAAAAATTGTGAATGTAGGTTAACTATGAATTTTATTTCAACATAGTAGGAGGGACATTACAGGATATTTGGTATAGAAAGGGATGTGAGAAGGTGGAGGCGGGACAATAGGGACAGCAGGAGAAGGGTGATGAGCTCTTCCTGTCACTCTAGCAAGGACAGGGAGTGGAAGCTGGGCTTACAGGACTTGGAATAGACTTGGGGCATATTTCCTGGTCAAGAAAGCTGTTGTCATCACAGTAGAAACCCAAATGGAAAGACCACTGAGGTTGGTGTCAAAAGATGTGAGTCTGAATCTTTGTTCCACCACTTCCTGACGTTAAAACCAGGCAAAACCTCCTTGGCCTTCGTTCTCACATGGGAGAGGGAGCATCTTGGACCACATGAGGTGGTCTTGTGGTGTAGCATTCCATGGCCCTAGGTCAGTCTTTGAGGCCTCTCAAGATTCCTTGTGCTTCGGGAACAGCCAATGTGGCAGGTCTGGAGGCAGGAGAGTGGAGGCGATAAGGGCATGTACCCAGTTTGAACCTGGCTATGCCACCATGGACAAGTCACTCTATTGTTCTGAGCCTTAATTTTAACCATAACGAAATGAGAATTCGAACAGTCACACTTCGTTGGGGTTATGTAGCATTTGGGGTTTAACAAGATAGCATCTACAAAAAGTGCCAGAACCAGTAGTTCTCCATAAATGTTAGATGTTAGCTCCCTTCCTCCAAACTCTTTCACCTTCCCCCAACTCCCAGCTCAGTTCTCAGCCTCTGTCCCTCATCCCACTCTCCTGTCCCTTCCCAGAGCCAGGCTAGGGAGAGAGGAAGTGGGGTGGGGCTGAGTCCCACCTTTGATCTCATGCAGAGAACAGAGGTTAGAAGTTCCCCTATGCTGCGGAGTGTCCACCTCCCTCTCCGGCCAGCTGTCGGGTCCATGGGGAGATAAGTGACTAAGACAGAGAGAATTTCTGGAGTCCTCTCTGGCCCTGGCCCAAGGCCTCATCCACTGGGAAAAGCTGAGGAGAGTCGTTTCTCAGCCTGGAGATTCTGCACAAGGGCTTGGCCAATGGCAATGGAGACTTACTCTTTCCACGAAGGCTAACGGTGCAAAGGCATCAAGGTAAACACTGTACCTTGTGGGAAAGTACGGTATGTATGGTATGTTCAGAGGATATTAGAACTTGCTGGAATTTGTGTGTTAGATCTGAGTGACGGACAGAGCAAGCCAGGTGAAGGAGCCTGTTGGCCTTGCCTGGGGCCCGAATCTCTACGTGGCAGGAAGGCTGCGCTAACAGAGGATGACCTGATTGAAAAGGTCACTCGTCCAGGTCCGGGAGGAAGACAAGGTGCAGGGGAGAGGGAGGAAACACAGGCACCCGTCAGGGACAGCCTCTTCCAAAGAGCAACTCTCAGAGCACCCTTGGCAACCAGGCCTTCAGACCGAGTCCAAGCCAGCTCTGGAAGCTTCATGCCCACCAAGGTGCAATAATTCAGGCCTGCTCCTTCAGAAGCCATTTCATTTCAACAAGCATCACGACTTGCTTTTAGGGGAGTGGTTTGCCAACTATGCCCAGCTGAGCCCTGAGGAAGCATCTTAGGAGAAAGGGGAGGTTGAGCCGACAGGCCCCAAGCCCCTAACCCTGTGTCACACGGAACATTAGTGGCTTGGACCTGAGGAGACACAGTCCTGCCCACCTTCCAGTGGAGACCAACAGTTGAGGAAGGGGCATGAAGGACTCCGTTCATGAATGTCAGCTTAAGGTGTCCAGGAGTCGGAGGGGCACCTCTCCCAGCCCAGGGAGGACAGAGGCAGTAAAGGCTTCCTAGAAGAGGTCAGCCTCAAAAAGGGTCTTGAAGAAAGTAAGCTGGTTAGAGAAGAGGTGAAGAGAGCATTCCAGATGGAGGGAGCAGCTCCCGCAAGTCCCTAGAGCTGTGGACCATCGCCATGGCCTGGGGGCTTCAAGTGCTTGTGGGAAAGTACAAGGATGAAAAGAACTGACTTGGAGTCAGACACTCCTGTGTTTGAATCACTGCTCGACTGCCTGCAGCCCATCACTCTCCCTGAGCCTCACTTTCTCACCTGTAAAAGGGATAATTCCTCACGAGAGGTAAACTCCATGAGGACAGGTTCTCTCTCTCTCTCTCTCTCTCTCTCTCTCTCTCTCTCTCTCTCTCTCTCTCTCTCTCTCATCTCTCTCTCTCTCTCTCTCTCTCTCATTCCCTCCGGTAAGCCCAAGGCCTGGAGTGGTGCCTCCCAGGACCCAGGGTGATCTCTCGGTCTGTGCTTGCCGAATGATGATTGGATGAAGGCCACAGTGCATGTGCACTGTCTAGGACAAAGCAGATGCTCAAGAATAAATATGCTTTTGAAGCATGGGGTTCATAGAGGACTCTGTGGATGAGAATGAAAAGGTGGTGCGGACCTCGGATGCCAGAAAGTCAGACTTTTTCTGTAAACAGTAGGAAGCAATACAGATCTCTGACGGGCCCCAGGGTCATTAGGTATAAGTCCCTGCTAGGGAGTCTAATAGTGCCTGTGGCCCTTCCTGTGGTGGAGCCAACCCTCTGAGACCCTTCCTGGGAAGCTCCTCCCGTGTCATTGTCACAGGGTGGCCAGGATGTTCTGAAGTCACCTCTAGAGACAGCCTGAGTCAGGAATCAGGAATTTCTGAACGTGACCAGATGCCAAACTCTTGGGTTGGTCCCTGGGACTAGGAAGAAGCACCCGCAAGCTCGACTTGAACTCACAGGCGTCAGCATCCACAGGCCTGCAGGACCTATGACCTTTGACCTGCCATGTACTCTGACCTCTCCCTGCCAGGCTCTAGTGTTTGGTTTGCTGTGAGGAGAGGTGGGTTCAGGCTGAGATGGGGCAGGGCGGTGCTGCTAATCAACCTCCATCACATGTGCCGTACTCGGGGTCCCAGGGACCTCCCCAGAACCAGGGCTGCTTAAGGGTCAGGGGTGGGCCCTAAGCAACATGGATTTCTTCCTGGCAGCGAGCCCAGCCTGAGAGCCTCCAGATGAGGCCAGAGCTTTCCCCAGAGTCCTCAGCTTGCCCTCTGGGGGGTCCTGAGGCTTCGGCTCTCCTCCATCTGTTTCTCTGCTCCCACACCCCCTTTGTGAGAGAAGCCAGCTGCTGTGCTCCCCACAGCCAAGTGGGACATTCATGACTCCCAGCACTTTAGCTGTGCCCGTGGCCACCTCTGTTTCAGAGCCTTTCCTGGACACAGAAGAGATCGACAAAGGAATGAAGACTCCAAAAGGAGTATAAATTATTGGGCAAGAGCATGGGCAGCGTCCCAGCCTGTAGGATGGGAATAATAGGGCACTTGCAAAGGCTGACGCGAGGGGTAAATGAGATGAGGCTTGGAAAGGGGTAGAGAGAACTGGCACAGGGCAAGTGCTCAGTACAGGGCAGGTGGCGGTGGCAGTAGTAGTGATAGTAATAGAAGTAGTAATAGAAGTAGTAGTAGTAGTAGTAGTAGTGTTTGTAACTTACTGAAACAGAGAAGCACTCAAGAAAGTAAAATGTAAGAACACAAAGAACTGCAGTCAGGCCGAGGAAACTGGAAGGAGGCTGGGGCCAGACACAGGCGAGCTCAGAGGTGGCTCGTGGAGGAGGTGAGTCATGACAGAGTGAGATTTTGGAAGTGAGGAGGACAACTGCTCGGTGAGGAGGAGGACAAGGGATGTTCCCAGCTGAGTCAGTGGCCCAGAAATAACAGCCCGAGGTTGGCGGAGGGGCATGGACTTGTATCTAGAGCACACAGACATGGCACTTAGTAGACAGCCAGTGAATAATAAAGGCTTGCTGGTGCTCCTGGAGTTCCTCTCGAGAAGGATTCATCAAGTCCAGTGCTTAGGGGACCTGCATTCATGCAACTCATTCAACAAGTATTTATTGAGCACCTGCTAAATTTTTAAAATCAAAGGTGTTCTTTTTCTTAGAAGACTTTAGGTTTCTTAGAAGATTTTAGGTTGTTGTTAGGTTCACAACAAAATTGAGAGAAAGGCACAGAGACTTCCCATATAACTCCTGCCCTAGTGCATGCAGAGTCTCCTGATTATCAACATCCCTCACCAGAGTGGCATGTTTCTTACCAAGGATGACCCTCCATTGACACATCGTAGTCTCCCACAGTCTATAGTTTATGTTAGAGTTCACTTGGTGTTATACATTCTGTGGATTTGGATAAATGTGTAATTATCATTATAATATCATAGTATTTTCACTGCCCTAAAAATCTCCTGTGCTCTGCCTACTCATCCCAAGCCTCCCCTCTGTCTCCCAGCAACCATTGATTTTACTATCTTCATAGTTAAGTCATTTTCTACTATCTTCATAGTTTTACCTTTTCTAGAATGTCAAATAGTTGTAATCACACAGTATGTAGCCTTTTCAGACTGACTTCTTTCACTCAGAAATATGCACTTAAGATTCCTCTGTGAGTTTTCATGGCTTGATAGCTCATTTATTTTTAGTAGTGAATAATATTCCATTATCTGGATGCACCAGAGTTTATTTATCTATTCACCTACTGAGGGCCGTCTTGATTGCTTCTAAGTTTTGGAAGTTACAAATAAAGCTGCTATTCATGTGCAGGTTTTTGGGTGACACAAGTTTTCATTTCTTTGGGTAAATACCAAGGAGTATGATTGCTAGATTGTATGGTAAAGATATGTTTAATCTTGTAAGAAACTACCAAACTGTCATCCAAAGTGGCTGTACCAATTTGCATACCCACCATCAATGTATGAGAGTTTCTGTTGCTCCATATTCTTGCCAGCATTTGGTGTCGCCAGTGTTCCAGATTTTGGCCATTCTAATAGGTGTGTAGTGGCATCTCATTGTTTTATTAATTTGCATTTCCCTGATGACACAAGATACGGAGCATATTTCATCTGTTTGTTTGCCATCTGTATATCTTTTTTGGTGAAGTGTCTGTTAAGATCTTTGGCCCGTTTTTTAATTGCACTGTTTGTTCTCTTATTGTCGAGTTAAGAAATCTTTGTGTATTTTGGGTAACAGTCCTTTATCAAATGTATCTTTTGGACACTCACCACGTTTTCCCTTTGCCTCATGGGCTGTTCCTTCTCACTCTCCTCTGCTCATTCCTGATCATCTCTCTACCTTTTCACATAGGCTGGAGGCTGGGGTCAGGGCTCAGTGCTCTGTCCCCCTGTCTTCCCTCTCTGCTCCCACACCCTTACTCCTTTGTTGACCTCACCTAGTATTATGGTTTTAAAAACCAGAACTCCAGACTCACATATCCAAGACTGCTTTTGCAGTATCTCTTCAAGGACATATAATGGGCATTCAAGTTCACATGTCCAAAACTGAACTCCTGATCTTTGCCTCCAGACTCACTTCTTCCTCAACCTTTCCCATCGAAGGCAACTCTGTCTTTGACCCCAAACCTTCGTGTCTTCCTAGAGTGCTCCTTCTCTCACTACCTCTCCTCACCCCCAGTCTAATTCTTCAGCAGATCTTGTATACTCAATATACTTTGAGTATATTCTCAGCAGAGCAGAACGACATTGAAAAATATGTCTGCTATTCCACTGCTCCAAACACTCCAGTGGCTTCTGTCTCACACAGAGTCAGTCGAAGTCATCACTAAGTCCTGTCAGGCACTGCATGATCTCCACCTCCTGTTATTTCTACACCACTCTATTATTGCTCTGACCTCATCTCTACTATATGAAAGGGATTCAGAGAAATAGGGGTCCAGATACTGGCTGTCTTTTGAACACAACAGGTGTGCTGTAACTTCAAGGCCATTGCCCTTGCTCTCCCCTACCTGGAATTGTCTGCTCCCAGATATGCACATGGCTCTGTCCCTCACCTACTTCAGATTTTTGCTCAAATGTGACCTCCTCAAGACCTTCCCTAGCCACACTATTTGAACTTGAACTCATCCCAATCCATGACATTCTTTATCACCTTCTGCTTTATTTTGCCCTATAGTTCATAACCCACCTAATATACTATATGACATATTTGTATGTCTATTACCTATCTCCTACCTCATCTACTTTATTCACCACTGTATTTCTAGTACCTAGAACAGGGCCAGCACATAGTGGGTGTTTAAATAATGAGTTTGTGAAAGATACCACTTGGGATATTGACCTCACCCCCACCCACCTTCATCTTGGCTCACTCCCTTGAACTTCACTTGTGGGCATTGATTCTCACTGCACTTAGAGATGTCCTCAGACTCTCATTCACATAGACTCCTATTTGGTTCTGACTTGTTGCCCTCCAGAGAAGCTTGACATCCCAAGTTTGGCCTAGGACTGCTCATCATGCTCCTGGCCCCAACTGCATTTCAAACCCTACTGATGCTTATCATTTTCCAGAAAGAGGCTGGATTGGGAGTTAAGCCTATAATATACTGCAAAGCAGGGATCTCCAGAAAAGCTAATATGCCATAGTCCAAGAGAGCTCAGAAGGGACAGCTATTTGGAGAGGCTTCAATAAACCACAGTGCAGGGGAGTCCCAGAAAGAAAAACCAAGAATGTCACTGGAATAGAGTTCTGGTCATTTACTAAGGCAAAACCGTGCCACGTGATGGCTCAAGAAGGCCGAGGGAGACAGAGACCACAGTGTTCTTGAAAGGAGGGGCATCTGAGCCAAAGATGAGGGGCTGCTCATGTCCCATCTCGGTTTACCCCATACCACCCAGGAGCCACCTCCATGCTGTTGGAGGATAAGGCATGGATCTGCTTGTCCTTGACTGCTCTGTCCTAGTTTGGAAAAGGCACTTTGCACACAACTCAGTCTAAGCACCTTCCAAGTTGTATCATGATTATCTACATGGCAGTTGGTCTCCACCCCAAAGATACTGGGCCCCAAGAGCTCATCTTAGTACTCCCAGGAATAAGCCCAGGGACTGTTATGTAGACCGCATTCCTAAATGTTGGATGAATAAATGAATATTCTCACACCCCACTCCAAGGAAAAGAAGAATGGGAGTCAATTTTATTACTGTTAATGCTGAATACTCTTCGCTGAACCCTGATCACACCCCCATTAGTGCTGGCTTCATAACAGTTCTGAGGTAGTTGCTGTCAGCCTGGTTTTATTAATGAGAAAACTGAAGGTCAGAGAGGATGTCACTTGCCCAAGGTTACACAGCTTATAGCTGGCAGAATTTGTTATTTGAAACCAGATCTGTCTAACCCCAAATCCCACGCTCTTTCTCCTGGGCTACTCTCTCTTGAATAAAGATTTATCGAGTATCTACTACTGCATTAAAACACTTCGGGCAAGTTGTTCTATTTAATCCCCCCACATTATGAGACTCATATTCTTCCTTTTTACAAATGGAGAAACCAAGAGTCAGTGAGGTTACCTACCTTGCTCAAGGTCATTCAGCTGCTAAGTTTCAGAGCTGGATTGGAACCTGGCTTTGTTTAACCCCAACATGAAGCTCTTTCCCCTGCACCACGACACTCAGGACACAAGGCAGTGTCCAGGCTGGTTGATGGGCATAGGCTGTTGAAAGCAAGGCCAAAGTTTGCGTCTCCCTTGTACCTGTCACTTTGTGCTATCCCAGCTCTGCAAACTGTGACCAGTGCACCCTCACCCTGGCCAGGCCTGGGGAAGAATCACAGCAATCAGTGGCCAAGGTAGGCTCAGGACAGGCTCAGTTAGTTACCACATCTGGAGAAACGGAGCGAACGACATGCTTCTCCATGTTGGTGACAATGGCTCATGAGTTCATCTCTAGGTATTGGAGGTTACTCACTGCATGATTCCAGCTTTGGTGCAGAAGATTCAATCTTAGCAATATGGTGGGTGATTGAGAGATCAGACTCTAGAATCTGAGTTCTTGGATTCAAATCAAAGCTATTCATTGCCTATATAATCTTCAGTTGGTTCCTCATTCTTTCTGAGTCTTACTTTACTCATCTGTAAAATGGGGTTAATGATAGAACCTGCCTCATAGGGTCATAGAGCAGATTAAATGAGATCATGTTGATAGTGTGCTTGGAACAAAGCATTTTACTAGTGGTTGGTAACTGGCAGCCCCAGCTGTAATGAACGAGGAAAATCATCCAGACCTCGTGGACACTGCCTCCCATCGTTTTCCTGGTCTTGGAAGAACACTGGACCTGGAGTCCAAAGAGCCAACCTCAATTGGGCTGTGTGGCCTCCAGAAAGTCACTTCGCCTCTCAGTCTTGTCCTACTCACTTGAAAAAGAAAAGTGGTGGTACCGAAATATCCCATACTTAGCCCCTATGTTTCCCTTGAGGCTTGAACAAAATAGTGAATGTGGAAATACTATGTAAAGCATAAAATTCTGGTTTCTCTTTCTTGTCCCCCACCCCACCCATACTCTCCCCAGCCAGCAAGTCTCCCTCCCACCCTTTTTGGCTCTCAGCTGCCCCGGAATCTCAGCTGACTTCCAGAAAGGATTTGGAGCACAGCACACACTGTCCAAAGGTTGTTTCCAAAGCCTCCGGCAGCTAAGCCTGGCCCCAGCCCTTCTTCCTTGAAAATGTCTGGCCTGCTGGGAAAGAATGTGGGCTGGCAGTTCATTCCCATTCAAGTTCACAGGCACCATTGAGCATCTGCTCTGTACCAGGTCCTGGGCACTGAGGATCCAGGGATGAACAAGATGGTCTCTGCCCTCAGAAGCTCATAACCTAGTGTAGATATAGTCATGTCACAGACAAAGACAGTACAATATAGTAGGACAGGATAGTGCTGTGACTAGAAGCCCTGAAGAAAGCACTATACATGACCCGGGAGACTCAGAGAAGGCTTCCTGGAGGAGGGGATGTTTGAGAGGAGCTGACCTTCACCCAGTCATGTCCAAATATGACAACTTTTACCATACTAGTACCTCCTCATGCTGTCAGTCATAAATTTGTCAATACGGCAAGCTAGAGGAAGTTTTAAAATATTATTTCATCCAGCTGTCATTACAAAGAGGCCCAGAGAGCTGTAGTAACATTCTCAGGTCACCCAGCTAGATGTGCTGGAAACATCAGGCAGCATTTATGTCAAGATCAGTGTTTCTTCTTGGGCATCTATTTTCAATCAGACAAATTCCCTGGGAAAAGACACCAATGGGTCTTAAAAATAAATCCAGAGGGGGATTCTTAAAGCTCTCTATTCTTCTACCCCTTAGGCTGCCATGGTGAACCTTTACTTTGCACAGCACTTTACAGTTTACACAGGCTATCACACCCCTTTCAGTCTTCCCAGCAACCTGTGAAGTAAACATCATATAACATATTTCACAGACAAAGAAACTTGAGTCTGGACAAAATCTTTAAGATGTGATTGTAAAACTGAGAAATTGATCTCAGAAGTTACGGGGCCCTGAGCCAACGTCATAATTTGACTTCAAATTGGAAAGTCCATTTTTTAAATTACATGTGTGTGAATTACCTTGCCCTCTCCTCTTTTCTCTTTATTTCTTATCCTTTTAGAAAATTGCTTTCTAAGAAGTAGGAATTCCTGGTTGGCACATGGTCAGAGTGTGGTCTCTGGACTGGTTCTATCTTTTCTACCTTTTGGTCCTGGTTTCTGGCTTTTACCTTTTTTTATTATGTTTTCTTCATAGTTTCGCTTGTGATATCCTTCTCTCTTCTCTTCTCTCTCTCTCTCTCTTCTCTTTTCTCTCTCTTTTCCTTTCCACCTCTCCTTCCCTTCTTCTTGTTCTCTCTGTCTCAGTCTCTCTCTCTCTCACTCTCCCCGCTACTCTCCAGTACTTTCCTGTCTCTGCCTCTCTGTCTCTCTCTACTATCCTTTCTCTCTCTCTTTCTTTCTCTATCTCTCCCCTATTCTCTTCTCCATCCCTTCTCTATGTCTCCCTCTATCTCTGTCTCTCTCTTCCTCTGTCTATCTCTGTCTCTGTCTCTCCTCTATGTATGCGTGTTTGTGTGTGTGTCTGGGTGTGTGTGTGTCTGTCTGTCTGTCTGCTCCCTGCCCCTTCCCCTTCCAGGAAAGCTATTCAGGTACTGGGAGGTGCCACATAGCTTTGCTCTGACTGGCCCGGGGTTGTGCAGTGGCTGCCTCTTGCAGACTTTCTAAGTTCCCAGCATCCAGTTCCTGGGCCAGTGGGAGGGAGGAACCACTGAGAAATCTGGCCAGGCCCCTGCCCAAATCTGCACATTCCCATGGCAAGAAAGGAAAGAGGAGCTCTCAAAAAGAAACCGACAGGAGGCATTGGTCACCAACCGTCACTCTCCCAGCCCCTCCACCCCCAAACATCTGGTTTGAGGAAGGGTGGTATCCCACTCTCCAGATGTGCGGCCTGAGGCGGGAGCGGTTTGCAGGAGAGACCGGCAGTGACCTCACAGCCTGTCTAAGCAAGGAGATGGAGCGGAGGGCATGGATGCGGAAACGGGAGTCCGTAGTAGTGAAAAGCAAAGTCCGTGCTCTCCGTCTGCTCTGGATGGGGAGGTGGGTGCTGGGAACTCAGAGTTTAGAGGGAGAGAGATAGAAATCCAACATGTCCCTCATCCCCACCAGCTGAGTCCCAATCCTGGCTCCTCCGTTTTGTAGCAGCGTGCCTCTGGACCACTGGATTTCCTTCCCTGGCCCTTAATTCCTTATCTGTCAGATGGGAACCTGTAATAGTCACTGCCGTAAAGTACGTAGCCCAGAGCTTGGCAATGCACATGGGTCCCTTCCTCTACCTCCCAGAAAGTCTTCCTGGACAAGTCCAAATCCCCCTACCCTACCGCTCTCTGCTCCCAGCAGCCCCTTCTTGGTCCTTACTGCCACATCAGTCCTCCCTCCAGGCCACTTCGCTAGACAATAGCCACACCATTACTGCCACTGTCATCGTCATCGTCATTGGCGTTAGCCCTGAGACTGTTTACCGCGAACACCTTGTCTCCTCACTGACATGGCGACCTTCTGCTTTTTGTTGACAGTGTCTGACACTCACCATATAGTATTGGGTAAAAGCATGGACTTGAAAGTCAGTTAGGCCCAGACTGAACTTTGACCTTCTCTACCTATTAGTTGTGTGCCTGAACAATGACTTACCTTAAAATGGAGATAATGAGGGCAGGACTGGATTCTGAAGATCAAATATGATGAGGAGCTTAGCACAACAGGCACATAAGAAGCCCTCCATGAATCTGTCTGATTTTAGCTGTTATTACAATGCATTTTAGATCTCTCGGTACCCAGCGCAGTGCTCAGAATAAAGCGTTAGGCATTCCATCGGTAGAGATGGACTAGAATGGGACAGCGGGCCCGGGTCAGTTGTTTCCATTGGCAGCTTTCTATTCCAGGTCAGCTTGGACAGGGGCTCCTGGGAGTGCCCACCCTCTCAGACTCAGCGCATTTCAGGAAGCTTCGAGGTCTGCCACCTATTTCCACATTTGGAAGAGAAAGATGATGCCCCAAAGAGGGAAAGAGGTTTGCTTAAACTTCTGATAAACATGTTGAGAGAGCTGTTTTCTATTAAAAAGAGGAGAAAGCTCCTGAGCTTCATGGGCCTCTAACTCCTGAGGGGTGGGTAGTAATGTACAAACCACTCTCTGGCAGCAGGCTCACACAAAGGAGAGGGAGGAAGAAAAAGGAGTGGCCTGGGAGGGCGTGAAATGGGTCACCTTGTTAACAATCCCTTCACGGAGCTGGCAACGAACGTATATCCAAGTCCCTCCAAGAATTTCATGTGCTCGAGATCACAACCAGAGGTGCTCAGCATCAGGATTCTAAGCTATGTCTGTCTGACCCAAGAGCTGGGTTTTCCATGACACCTGCTGCCTCTGAATGCCACCAAATAGAAAAGGTGGCCCCCCAAAGAGGAGGCATGGACCCCAGGAAGACCAATTCACTTCCTCCCAGGGCGCCTCGGGTTGCCTCGTATCCAAGAGGGAAGGAACGGGGTCTGGTGGTAGAAGAGGTGGACAGCCCAGGTGGGCTTTCATGCTCCTCGGTGCTAACCGGAGCCCCTGGTGTGGGTAGCTGAAGCCTCTTGTCACCTGAGCCCCAGGGATACCGACCACACTATGTGCCCCTGGGTGGGAAAGTGGCGTATCTCTGCTGCTCTCATTTTTTATCATGCAACCACTTCGGTGAAATTTATGGAACCCGTGAGACTTGTATCTTCCTGAGCAGGTCAGCAAAGCCAGCAACAACAGGGGCTCAGCCATCAGCCTCTCTCGTCTAACTAATGCTCTCTTCGTCTGTCTCTTTCTTCCCCTGATGCTCCTTCCCTGGTTATTGCTAACACCTTGTCTCCTCACTGACATGGCGACCTTCTGCTTTTTGTTGACAGTGTCTTACACTCACCATAAAGTACTGGGTAAAAGCATGGACTTGAGGGTCAGCCAGATCCAAACTGGGCTTTGACCTTCTCTACCTATTAGAGGATGCTTCCTCTGCCCCCAATCTTGCTTCCCCTGAGGGCTCCAACCCTGCTTAGAAGGGGACCCAGGTTACTAGCTGGCTCAGGACACCAGGGTGGCCCAGAACTGTGTGCAGAAGCCAGCCAAGGATTGTTCAAGTCCTGTCCTGCTGGTGAGACCCTGTATGTTCAGAAGCAGAACTGGAATCTTAGGCTTTAGACCACTGTAACTTCCAGCATGGGCCCACCCCCTCCACTGGCCCTGGAGCAATATTCTCTATTTCCCAAAGCCGCATGTGAATCATACCTTTGTATTCATGTAGAGGGTTACTAAAATAGCCAGCATTAAAAGTGCTGATTATCTCCTATCTATCAACTGATTGATAACTGTAAAGCTCTTTGATTAACTCAAAGGGTTTGATTGACTTGTAATCGTTCACGATCATTTAATAGACAATAAGTCGTGTTACTTTGGGTAAGTTACTTAGTGTCTGTTTCCTCCTTTATAAGTGAAAGTTATCACAGGGTCCTCGTGAGGATTAAATTAACTAATACGTATAACTTTCGTGTGTTGCTATTAACGTTAAAGCACACTGTGTCTTGTGGGAGAGTCAGCAATAAAGTAGATTGCTCATTTTGCAGATAAGAAAAGCGGCCCAAGGAGGGGAAAGGGGCTTTGGATTCAGACAGAGCTAGGTTCAAATCCCAGCTCGCCAGCTTCTTCAGTGGGTGGCCTTGGATGAGTGACTTTTCTTCTCTGAGCCTCTGTTCCTCCTCTTCGACATGATGTAGCACATGTCTCTGCTTGGCCCAGCATAGGCATTCAAACAACAGCTTCCATGGTAACGATCGTCACGTCTTTTCCCACCCTCCCTGACCTTTCTCCCCTTGCCTCAGCTGTCAAGCTAGCAAGGATCAAACTTCAGTTTAAGCCAGGAATCCTGTCCTTCTGTCCTCTGCTTTTCTGGAAGTTTCTGCAAGACCCTGTGGGAGTCCAAGCAGAGGTCCAAGAGCCATTCTGGGTTATGTGGCCAAGTGCCTGGTGCTTCATCTTTCTGTGGTAAAATTGGAAGTTTTACACAAGAAAGGTAAATATCCGGGTTAAAAAACAAATTTCCTATTCGCTTTATCCTAGTTATAAGTTTGGAACCCTTTGGTTTGGGACACTTGCTATAATCTGGGGTGTATCTTATTCATTTGTCGTTGGGAAATAAAGGTTTGTACTAATGCTGAGGATTCTGTTTAATAATTTTCAAAAGCCTGTCCCATAAGAGAAGGGCTCACACCAATATGGTATAAGGATTAAGAACTGGGCTCTACAGTCACAATCCTCAGGTCTGAATCCCAGCTCTGGTACTTTCAGCAAGGTACATAACTTCCCTATACCTCAGTTTCCTCATCTGTAAAACAGAGACAATGATATCGTTGCGTGTGGTTGTGTGGGGACTGAATGAATGGACCAATCTAAAATGCTGACAACAGTTCCCGTGTAAGTCCTAGCCTATTATCATCACCTCCACATCACTCCCCTCGTCTCCAGTGTTTTGGTAGACGATGTCTGAAAGCCATTCTGGATGCTCAGATAGACGACCAGGATCCCCACTGTTCCCTGCCACCTAGGAATAAAATTAGCAGAACCAGCATGGGGACATTTATCTACAGTGCCCACCCTATGGGAACCAAATCCTCTCCTTCCATTCCTTTGCTTGATGCCCCCAAGGGACTGTGATCTTTGGCTGTCAGAGAAGCCCAAGGTTGGAATGGACCATCAAGGTCATCTCCTTTGACCACTGTTTGGATACTGGCATCCGTTCACTAACTTTTCTTCCCAGCTGCCCTCCCATCTGTCTTTGAATGCCTCCAGTGACAAGAACTCATAACATCTTTGATGTCCCCCCTCACCTCCAGGTGGCTTTCATTGGGAGGAAAATTCCTCCTGAACTGAGCTCAGTTCTAAGTCACTGCAAAAGCAACTCCAGTCAGATCATTTCCCTGTTAGTTAATCTTTACTCTTTCTCCTTCGCCTCCGGGGTTATGTCCAGACTCCTAAGACTCTCGCACACCCGAGAGCTCACATCATCTCTAACTTCCCCTTTACCCCACAGCCTTATATTCCCAGCCACACTTCGGGTCTCTCCTATTCTTAAATATGGCGTAGCATTTCGCAGCTCCATTACTTTGTACTGGCTGTTCTCTCTCTTCTCTTCTCTGATTAACAGTCTCCACATTCTCTAAGACTTGGACCAAAACTCTCCAGGAGCCTTGCCAGCTCCCCGAAGGGTTTCAGGGTTTCAGGGTTCCATTCTCCAAGCTTCTTGTTTTGCACTGTGATCATCTGTTTACATGTCTAAATCCCCCACTAGTGGCGGCTCCTTATTTATTTTCAACGTCGTGTCCCTCACCCCAGGCCTAATTTAATACCTGCATAGAATAGAAGTCCAGAAAATATTTACCCAGTGAACACAGGAGGATTGAATTGGCTGGGAATTCCAGCCACTGGTTCAGGTTCCATCCCTCTTTACACAACTACCCTTCAAATATATGGAAATCTTCTCTTCTCCAAGCTAACATTCCCACTTCTGCCAGCTTTTCCTCGCACGATGTGGTTTCAAGTCCACCTTCAGCCCCATCATTCCCCTCTGGACCAACTTCAGGTCCTTTGTGTCCTCAAGATCTGTCTTCTAAAGCTAAAGCCTAGGCCCTCGTGGTGGTCTGGCATGTGAGGGGACAGCAGGACTGCCCCTGCTTGCCCTAGGCACAAAGAGCACTGGTATTAGAACCAGCTGGACATAGGTTCAGACTCAACTCTGGCAGCCATCAGTCATGTAAAAAGGGGTGATACTCAAAATATTTAACAACTGGCATGGCCCAGGAGTTGACCAGACAACTGTAGTGTCAGAGCAGGGTCAGAAAGCCCCTGCTGTGCCTGGTGTTATCCCTTTAGTTTTTTGGATCACAGGATGGGAGTGAGGAGGAAGTAATCAAGGCAGCAGTTAATTAGCAGCCAGTACAGAAATATCTGGATATTTTACCAGCTGGTCCAATCACACCTGCATGTACCAATTGTATGTCTGTCCCTGATATAACCAGATTCGAGTGATTTCAGTGCTCTGAGCCCCAGTCTCCTCTTCTGTGAAATAGAGTCAAAAGTAGTACCTGCCGTGTGGGTCTTTGAAGGCACTCAAAAAGTGACATTCCTCTTCCCTGACAAAATTCAGAGCTAATTAAGGAAAAAGAATGAGCAAGTGGGAATGAAAATATCATCTGTACTACCTGGGAAAAGTTTAATTGGAATGTTTGGCTGGAATCTGCAGGAGAGTGAGCTCCTAACTGAACCCAGGATTAGACCCACTCACTTTCAAGGTCACAGACTGTACTGGACCAGGATTGGCCTCCCCCACGATGTGGTCACTCCCTAAGCCTCCAGCCTCTCCCTTGTCACGCCTCATGTTCCTGGGACACTGAGCTTTCTGGCAGTTTCTAAACATGCCATGCCCTGTGATAACCCCATTCCTTATCTGATGTGCTTCGTACTGGAATCCTCTGTCTTTCCTTCTCTGACTGATAAACTCTTGCTCGTTTATCAATACATATCCCCTCCTCCAGAGCTTAACCCTATCTGTGAATTTAAACTTAAATTGGGAGCCCTGGATATCATGCTTAATTCCTGAGGGCAACAGGGAGCCAGCAGGGAATAACCTGATGGGATTCACTCTTACCAGAAACCAGATATTAGAAAGAACTTTCTTCATATCCAGAGTCATGCAGCCAGAGCTCCATTCTGGCACTCTGCACTTACCAACCAGTGTGTTCAAAAGGCTTTCGATCTCTATTTCCTGTTGGAGGCCTGTGTTTCTTGCTCTTTAATGAAATAAGTGTGGCTTCTACTTAGTGACATAGTGTCCACAATTATGGGAGCAGCATTTTTCAGACTTGTGCCTCTGTTTACATTATCTCTGGTAATGGAATTGCTTACTCCTGAGACTCCTACCCTCCCAAGGAAGCTCTTTCCCTCATAGATCATTAATGAATAGAGTCCACTGGAGACCACTTAACTCTTATGTCTGTAGGTGAACTAGAAAGGCGAGAAAAATTCAAAAATTGACAGATGTAGACTGCTTAATGCACAGTATCTGGTATGGAGTAAAATGAAATAAGTGGTAGTAGTTGTGGTTAATATTACCGTGTTAGTCAGGATAATTAATGCTCAGTTGCTACAACAGACAAACTTTTAAAATCTCAGTGGTTTACCACAGTGAAGGCTAATTTCTTGCACATGTGACATCCGATGTGGGTCAGGAGTCCTTTCTCGTTTGGTAACTACACCATCTAGAACATGTAGCCTCCACAGTCACTGCAACAGGAAAAAAGAGAAAGATGGAGGGAGGTACATCAGCTCTTAACTGCCTCCACCCAAAAGCGATGCCTTAACTCCTTTGCTCATAGTTCATTGACCAGAACTGGTCAAAGGGCCCAAGACTGACTTGCGGGGGGTGGGGTGAGGGGAGAATAGGAAATGTAGGGGATCCCTTGGGTATTTGGTGGTTAATGCCATCTCTGCCACAACTATTTAGCTGTGTAGGAATAGCTGTGCTCCCTCGCCTAATTTCAAAAAGAATTTGGGAACAATGAAACCATGTTTAGAAAAGACTCATAAGAATGGCTTGGTGACATATCTTAGTCCCATTAATCCCTAGTTTCCTCTTTGGCAAAATGGGAATACCAAGAGTTCCTGCTTCATGGGGTTGATTTGAGGTTTGGTTGATGAATGTGACAGTCCATAGGACCTGGCTGACCTAGTATGACTTCTATAAAAATATTAGTTGAGTCTGGGGCACAGAACAGATTGGCTCTTTGGGTCTATAATATCACTGAATGTATTGAATTTAGCATACACAGAACACTGAACTATTGTTTGCAATTGTCCCCTTTCTACACTTCTAAAGCTGTTTCTTTGGACCCATTGCTTTATTATCAGAGAGCTGTGTCTGCTTGCTTACTGGTGTGACCAGAGCCCAGCATGTTTCCTGGCCCTGAGCTGGTACTCAGTACGTGTTTGGTGAATAAACAATGGCATAGCATTTTAATTTGTCATTGAAGGATATACAGGCTTCAAGCAAGTAAGGTAGGGCTGGTGGGGTCTTTGAGCCTCCTTTAAAGGAGGCTACATGGTATGTTGGGTATCTGAGCCTTTGGGTTCTCAAAATATTAAATATTCTGCTTCTGATTTGCAATATAATGCTGATCACATTGCTTTCATTCCTGCCTCTGTTTCTCCATCTGTCAAGTGGGACGCAGTAGAGCATGCTTCTTAAGGATCTAGATTCTGGACACAGACTGCCCTGGTCCAAATATTGGTTCTAACTTTAATCCATTTGGATTTTGGTACAATTATATTATCTCTCTTGAGCCTCAGTTTTCCCATCCATGAAAATGGTATACCAAGAGTACCTACCTTATAAGATTGTTGTGGGGACTCAGGGAGAAAATTTTTATAAAGCATTAGCACTATTTGTCTGACGTGAATTCAATAATGTTGGGTAATATTAAGATGAGGGGGTGAGTATTCTATCCTATAAATACTAATCAGAAACAAAAGAGAATGAACTATTGATACAAGCAATGATACAGATGAATCTCACCAATTTTATGCTGAGCAAAAGAAGCCAAGATGCAAGAGTATATACTATATAACTATTTTTATGAAACTCTCTAGAAAAGATAAAACTAATCCATAATGGCAGAAAGCAGATAAATGGTTATCTGGAGCCTGGAGTAAAGGGATCTGTGATGGTTATTTTATGTGTTAATTTGACTGGGCTAAGAGATGCCCAGAAAGCAGGTAAGACATTCTTTCTGGCTGTGTCTATGAGGCTGTTTCCAGAACAGATTAACATATGAATTGGTAGGCTAAGTAAAGACCAGCACCCTCACCAGTGCAGTAGGTATCATCCAATCTACTGAGGGCCCGACTAGCACAAAAAGGCGGAGGGAATGCAAATTTCCTCCCTTTACTTGAGCTGGGACATCCATCTTCTTCTGCTTTGGGTGCTCCTAGTTACTCAGACTATTGGACCCAGACTGAGACTTATACCATCAGCTCTCTTGGTTCTCATGCTTTCAGGCTCGGGCTAAATTATACCACTGGCTTTCCTGCATCTCAGATGGAAGATGGTGGGAGTTCTGGCCTTCATATCTGTGTGTCAGTTCCTATAATAAATCGTGTGTGTGTGTGTATGTGTGTGTGTGTTATCTTATTCATTCTGTTTCTCTGAGAACTCTAATACAGGGTCTCACTGTAAAAGGGCACTATGGAATTTGGGAGGTGATGGAAAGCTCTATCTTGATTATGACAGTGGTCACATGGGTGTACCCATTTGTCAGCACTCACTAATGCTTTCATTGCATGTAAATTATATGTCAGTCGAGTAAATTTAAAAATTTACAAAACAAAACAAAAATGGGATGAGTTCTAACTTCGATTATAGGAGCTCTTGCCAGGTATGGCCCCCGGCTCTGCCCACCCAATAGGGCTTGCTGCCCAGAAGCAGT
Organism: Pteropus medius; assembly: GCF_902729225.1. Taxonomy (NCBI): domain Eukaryota; kingdom Metazoa; phylum Chordata; class Mammalia; order Chiroptera; family Pteropodidae; genus Pteropus; species Pteropus medius. The sequence goes on from NW_024347791.1 coordinate 4,267,985, forward strand.
TTTGCTTCAGTCCTCCCTTCCTCTGGGCCTCCGCCCCATCTGTGCACACCCTGGTCTCATTCTCTGCCCGCAGGCCTGCCAACCACAACACTCTGCTTTGTCAAGAAACCATGATATTGGTGCAGGCTAGGTCCTAGACATGAGTGGGAGCCACAGGTATTAGCTCATAATGGGATGAAAATGTCAGCCACACCCACACTGGACTAGGGGATCTGGTGACCCCTCTAGCTGCTAGGGTCTGCTGACCATGATTCATAAGTCAGTGTGGGAGGCAGCAGTGGAGTCAGCTGATGGTGACGCTTTGGAGTCTAGCCTTTTTCTGATCATTAGCAACTATATAGGGGGTAAGACAGACCACCCCACCACCACCACCATCGCCACCTTTTCAGATAATTGGAACTTCCAGAGTCACGAAATTCCAAGGCCTGATATGAAAGGAAGCTAGGAAGGGGATTGGAATGATGTTTTAGCCTATGCTAGGTGATTTACACAAATTCATTTCCTTTCCACTGCAACATTATGGGTTTGAACTGCTAATAGTAGTAATGGTAATAATAACAGCTAACATTAATTGAGAATTCACTATGTGCCAGGCCCATCCCTAAGCACTTTACTTTCATTACCTCATCTCACCTTTACAACAACTATGTGACATGAATACCATCATTATTCTCATTTTGCTGATTAGGGAATTAGGGCACAGAGAGGTTAAGTAACTTGTCCAAGGTTTCAGCTAGACGTGGCAGAGCTGGGACTCGAACCAAGTCCATCTGATACCAGAGCCTGCAGGAAGCAGACGTCTCATATCCTTCCCCCAATACACACAAAGCAAGTGACAGAAACAGAGACCTCTGTGTTTACTGTGTTCTATAGAAGAACCCATCTGGGGCAGCAGAAGCAGCAAGAATGTCACCTTCCCCGACTTCTGGCTCCCGAATCTTACACAGGTGTACCTGATCAGGGAAACCTACACCACACTGGAGCCTTAGCTCCAAAGAGGTCTAGGAATATAATTTTAGCTTTTCTCGATTCTTCCGAAACAGGTAGACACATTAAGAGGAGAGTGGAATGGATGCTAAGTGTACTCCTCGAGATGTATCCTACATTCATATATCCACTCCATACCATTTGTTGGCTTAATCAGGTCTCAGGAATTCAGATTGGTCCTATGTGCAAAGATGCCTTCAAGCTGTTAACACTCAGACAACAGACGAGGGATTGCATCTGTTTACCCACCCCAGGCCCCTTAAGGCAGCAGATTCAGCTGCTCTCTCTACACCCACAGACATGGCAGCAACAGTTCTAGACAGTCTTCATTTATTTCTAGACCTTTTCTCACTCAGATCATGTCTCCTCTAGAGTTTTGGCTCTTTGCTCAGCTCAATTCTGGCTGCTAGCCCTTAGGACTAATTATTAATTCTTTGTTTCCACACTGTAAATCTCTGTTCTCTCAACCAGCTTTTGACTAACCTTGACCCTGCAATCCTATAGCATCCCTCTGTGTCCACAGTGCCCTCAGGAAGGCCATCATCCACTGCCTAATACTCAACATCCGGCTCTTGTTGGCCAGCAACCTGGCTGGGCCAATCTGAGATACCCATGTTGAAGACTTCAAGACATCACATGGACTTTGGCCATTTGTACTTGGCCAAATTCTTGGGCTTTGATTCAACAATCTGTGAGTTTAGAGTCTACACAGAGCACTCTGCCAGATGACAGGACACAGAAACGAAGAGAATAAGGCGGTTGCCTTCAAGGAGACCACGGTTCTGGCAAAGATAAAGCTTAGCAGGCGCTGGCCATGTTAAACATTGGGTAGTAACCAAGAGCCAGCTATAAGGAACCTCCCTTCTGAGCCCAGACAGCTAAAGGAGAACTCATGACAGCCCAGAATGTCAGAGATAATTCTAATCCTGGCATAGGAAGCTGGAAGATAAGAAGCCTTTGTTAGTTCCTCCTCCATGGGTACAATGAGGTATTCATGCTATTCCCCTCGGGACTTGGGAAGCATTTTAGGCCCAAGGAAGGTCTGTGCGTCATCATAATTGTGTAACATGGCTGCCCTCTTTCCTCTTCACCCCTTGACATATCTTGGTCAGGCAAGATAAAGTTCTGTTGATGCTTTTGCTGCTATGGCCACCATAAATCAAGCTTCCTCCAGTGGCCTTTGATTTAGCCTTCCAAGGAGTTGGAAATCTGGGGGCCACTTCTTTCCATCGATCCCACCTCCTATCTTCTGCCATTGTGTAAAGGGATCGACAATTTACTTGGTGAATTGGTGCAGACTCTATGGAAAGACATTGTGGTATGAGAAGGCATAGCCTCCGAAGTGTAACTGCCCTGAGTTTGAATCACTTACTAGCTGTGAAGGCATAGACAATATTCTTAACCTCTCTGAACCTCTGAACCTTTGTTTTTGTCCAATGTGTAAAATAAGTGTTATGGAAATACCTTCATAGAGTTGATAATCAGGATTAAATGAAATGGTATATGTAAATCCCCTAGCACTTTGCCCGACACCAATAGATGCCCAGTAAACATGGCTCCTATCTGCAGGCCCTAGAAAAGTTTGGTGGAGTAAATAGACCTGGTCCTCACCTTCAAGAACTTATCATCTTTATCATAAAGATAGGTTGTTTTCTTTTTATCGTAAAGGTAGTTGATCAGACCTACCTATGCAAAACAGCCCCATTTGTAAAATGGGCAATAAGATCTACCCCCCACAGGATGTATAGGTACTGTTAATCTCCACTGCACCAACAAGAGAAGGAGGCACAGAGAGTGAGTGACCCATCCACGGTCACAAAGTTGGGTAGTAGTATTGCTGGGTTTTGAACCTACCCTTCTGGCTTCAGAGCCCATGTTCTTGCCACTTCACTCTGCTACCTGCACCATCTTGCTGACTACGTGAGTGTGAGAGGTCACCAGGAATCAGAAGGTACTAGAAAGAGGGTCAGATTTGGAGTCAGGTAGGTTGGATTCTAACTTCACAATGTGGGCAGATCACTTTGTTTCTTCATTTGCAAAGTGGCACCAATAATACCTCTGTTTGAGAGTTCTTGTGTAGATCCCTTTAGATCCATTGCTTTGGCTAGTGGTTATTGGAAGTCTGCCATGTGCCGGACACTGTCCCTGGGGCTGGGGATGAAGCCTGGAGCAAGAGGCATGAGCTGGTCACTGAGTGGGTCCCTGCCTTACTGTCTAATGAGAGAATAAGATCATGTACTTGAAAGTACTTTTCAAACAGAGATTTGCCATTCATATTAAGCAAGTGAAAGTGCTTGGAGCTCTACAGAAAATTACTAAAAACAAAACAACAACGATAACAGTAACGGTCAACATGCATTAAGTATTTCTCTGTGCCAGGCATTATGTTAAGCTCTTTGCATGAATTTTCTCAGTAATCCTCTCAAAATATTGCATGTAGGCATTATAATTAGTTCCCATTTTACACATGAGAATACAAGGGCCCAGGTAGATTGTTTATTAATAACCAGTTGAGCCGGGGAGCTGGTTTTCAAACCTAGGTGGTCTGCCTTCAGAGCCTGTCGTCCTAAATATCACACCATACAGCTTCTACTGCATCTTACCACTGCCTCTAGTTATTTGTATCTCGGTCATATATTTAGAAACATCTGGAAGTCTAGTTAAGAGCTTTATCATTAAGTGTGGGGAATTTAGCCTACCAGCCTCCATCGTCTAGTCAAGACTGGTCTTGATCCAGCACCTACTTTAGACATAAAGACAGATGCTCAGATACAGGGCTGGGAGCGTGTACCATGGCATTTACTGGCCAGGCTTCCCAGCCTTGGCAGTTACCTCACCACTGGCCTTTATATCACCACTGGCCAAGCCAAGAGCCTGGGTTGTGTCCTGAATCTAAAAGCCTGACCATAGGCTTTTATGAAGCTATATCTTTCTGAGAACTTCCTGGGCATTACTCATTTGTCCTCTATCAACTGCCCCAGAAATGGTGCTGGCAGCCTCTTCTCATATTTATAGATTGTGGAGCTAGAAGCAGTGACTATAAAGAGGAAGTGACCTTTTCTGGGTCACTTAGTACAATTGGGTGCAGAGCTATCTTCAGCACTCAGATTACCTGAATCCTGGTCTCAAAATGTCATCTGAAACATTAATGCCCAGAGGCTCCAAGTCACACAGCTAGGGGAAGAAGAGGCCAGACAGGAAGTCTGTGTTCTGACTCTTGATCCAAGACCCATTCCTCTGCATGGCACTGCATTCATTCTTTCGTTTAACGGATATTGATTGATCACATACTGTGTGCCTTAGTAGTCACTCGGGATAGCAAAGCGGATGAGGCATATGTGGCCCCTGCCATTACAGAGCTCACAGGCCAGCAGGGAAGACAGCTGATTAGCAAGTAATTACTATTGTGATGAATATTATGAAGAGAAAAACACAGGGAGCTCTGGGACCCTGTATCAGGTGACAGACATACTTTGTCCAGGGTCAAAAAAGGCTATTCTGGAAAGTGACATTTGTGGTGACACACAGGATGAGGGAGAGTTTTTCAGATGAAGGGGAGGGTGGGGTTCTCCAAGCCGAGGTACTGCATGTGCATGCAGCCAAAGAGAGGCTCATTCAGGAAACAGAAACATGGTGAAGAGGGAGGGGCAAGAGATGTGGCTGGTGGGTAGGTAAAGGCAAAGTGAGGAGAGTTTTAAGGTCTATATTAGTTTTCTATGCTGAGTAACAAATTGTCATAAATTCATCAGCTTAAGATGATACCCACTTATTACATCACAGTTTCTGTGGATCAAGAGGCACCAAACCCGAATTTATCAGCAAATCCCGAGCAAACACACCATTCAGGAGTGGGTGCGTGTTAACCAAGCTCACAACATTGTTGTATAAAGTGACATGAGAACATAGTGCTTAGATCAGAACACTCTTAAAGACATTATCAGTTCCTTTTCCCATCAAGATATGTTAGAAATCAAATTGAGATCAGCATGCCAATCTATTAATTCATGATGAGAAAATCAACAAATGAGAAAATCCTGTGATCTGCATGTGTAGCCCCTTCTCTGAGAGCAGAAACACGTGGAAAGCCACAGCGTATTCAGGTGGCTGTTCAGCAAGTGTCTTGGAAGCATCAGAGTGAAGGGAATCAGTCAAAGTGAATGTTTGACGGTACCAGACTACGACATCCTGAAGCAGCCACCTTGTAGTAGGTTCAGTTGAGCCAGTGGAATGGAAAATTTCCAAGGTATGTACTCAATAAATGGTAGCCACTAATGACTATTCATTGTCTTAGACACTGTCACCATCTAAGGTTACACAATAAACTAGGTAACCTCCGAGTTCTCTTATGGTGCTGATGGGCTATAATTCCAAGGGCAACTATTACTTATGCTGGTGTATAGTCTGGAGCCTGAGCACATTGCCCTCTTCAACAATCTAAACCTTTGCCATCCTTATCAACATCATCATCATTAGTAGTAGAAGTATGGAAAGCCGTCACTATCTATGGACTGCTGACGCCCACGTTTAGGATAGACTATTAAGTAATACTGATATTCTATTAAATCCTCACAATAACCCTGTCGGATGGTTTTTCTCACTTCTCATTTTGCACATGAAGAAAGAAGAAACTGGGGCTCAAAGAGGTAGAATAACTTGCCCAAGGTCATTCACCAAGCAAGTGAAAGAGAAGGGATTCTAATTACATTCAACACACAGCCCCTCTGCAGCACAGATAAGATGGATCATGCTTTGCATGCCTGCTGAGCAAGTGCATGCTGTAAATTTAACTTCTTTCCCACTCAAGAAAGTAGATCAGATTGCGAGCCAGTGAGAATGATGTCATTATAGGATAACCTTGAGCCCACTTTAATATATTGACAGAGGAAGTGTTTGTGCAAACATGAGTACTCTTACTAATATGACAGCTGCTGGCTTGAAAATTCCCAAATACATGGTAGTACTCATCAGCGTAGTCCCCAGTTATTTTAGAGGGTCTCCCAAAGGTACCTCACATTGGTCCATAAAACTTCCTCTCAGTTGTAATCATATATGGGTATCAGTCACTGCTTTTTCTCTCACCGTCTTTCTTCTACTGGTTTACATACATCATTCACATGGCTTCCTATTGTCACTACCCCACTGAATCAAAGCCATGCTTTTGTACCGCGGTCAGAAACGCCTCATTTATTCATTCATTCATTCATTCATTCATTCAACTAATAGTTATGGTCTGCTTTGTACCAGGCACTGTTCTCAGGCCCGAAGAGAGAATGGTAGACAAGACTGATAGGTCCCCTCTTGTGTAGCTGATGTTCTAGTTGAGGGTATGAAGAATAGACAATTAACGATAAGTAGCTGAATAAATAAACAAGAACATTTCAAATAAAGAGAATAAATATGATGGAAATAAGACTGCCTGGGTGAAGAAGCACTGGATAGGATGGTATATCAGACAGTGTGATGCCCCACTGAACGTCTCCTCAGCCCAACTTTGAGTTCACTGGCATCTGCAAGGGTGAGTTCCCAGGCACATAGACATCATTCCACCTGCAGCTCTCCATCTCTCTTTCTGAGGGCTTTCTCTGGTGCCTCAGGATGTGCTCCAGCCACACGTTGATCGACCACCCCCAGGGCAACCTAAGCAGGACAAGACCCAAGGGATAAATGCTCCCATTTCAACCAAGCAGGACAAGACCCAAGGGATAAATGCTCCCATTTCTCCATCTCTCGGTGGGACAGTTCTGAGCATGTTCTACAAGATACCTCACAGGTCTCCAGCAGGATTGAGCAGTTTCCCACAAGCGTAACCAACTCAGTAACACACCCTGTTAACATGCCCATCTCTCTCATACTTTCTCACTCTCTCACTTGTGCATGTTGGGATCACCTTGCAAATAAGCCACCTGCACCAAGTATCCCTTGGTGTCTGGCTGGAGGAAACCCAAACTGAGCTATAAAGTCAGGGATGGCTCAATGAGAAGTGATGTTTGAGCTGTGACCCAAATTATAGGAAGCAACCAACACGCAAAGGGCTAAAGGAGAGGGTTTTCCAGAGAAAGGGAGGAACAGGAGCCAAAGCCCTAAAGCATGAAAGAGCTGGCATGCTTAGAGAACACAGAGGGCTGGCACAGCCTGAGCATGGGGACAGAGAAAACTGGTGGGAGATGAAGTTGGAGAGGTAGGTAAGGGCAGGCTACGATAGGAAGTTGGATTTCATTCCAAGGTTAATGGAAGCATTGAAGGTTCTTAAGTCGGGGAGGGACCTCATCTGATTTACATTTTTAGAAAATTCTTCTGGGTGCTTTGTTGAGAAGAGGTCGTGGGAGGGTAAGAATAGAAGCCAGGGCCTCTTAAGAGGCTACTTCTGCTGTGACCAAAGTCTCAAAGTCACCCTTAATATAGTCCCATTGTGTTTTGCCTTTCAAGCTCTCTCTTCTTTGAGGATGGAATCCAGACAGAGACTAGATAAGCCCAGATGCCGTCCTATGCCTTTCCTAAACATCTCCTATTTTCCTAAACATGTCCTCCCCATCACACCCTCCACCTTGCAAAACATAAGCTTCCAGATATGAAAGTGCAGACTAATACAGGTGTATATGGAGGAGGAAGGAACTGTGAACTGTATCAGCAACTATCAACAACAATGATTCATTGTTTTGTCAACCTGGCCATCACCTACCTTTCCCCCAAGTCCTGTGTCACACACACTCTGCTATCATGGCTTCCCATACATAGCCACATGACAAAAAATACCACATCTCACATGCATGACACTCCATGGTCAACATGGATACAGTTTTCAGAATCCCTCTGAGTACCCCTGAAAGGATCTGCATGGAGTTACTAGTGAAAAATCCAAACTTTACAGAATATTTCATAGGAGAGATGGAGACGAGAACTCACATCACACACCTTACGTATTCCTGTTTTTACCAAGATTCTCTCCTAGGATAAGAGAGAGGTGAAAAGGAGGTGAGCACCAGGCAGGAGCCAGATCAAGCAAAGCCTTTTGTGTCATGCTAAAGAGAACTCATGCCTATTTGAGGGATTGTGCGAAAAATAAAACCCAAACTACACATAGCAAAGGACAGGGCTGAGATGGCCAAGGTCAGATTAAAGCAGAGTCAGGCCAAACATTGACTAAACGTATGAGTTTTCTTCGACTGCTGTAACAAATTACTACCAGCTTAGTGGCTAAAACCAACACAAGTTTATTTTCTTGCAGTTTTGGAGGTCAGAAGTCTGCAATGGGTTAGCAGGACTGGTTCCTTCTGAAACCTCTAGGGAAGAATCTTTTTCCTTGTCATTTCCAGCCTCCAGAGGCCATGTGCCTTCCTTGGCTCATGGACCCTTTATCACATTATTCCAACCTCTGCTTCTGTCCTCACACCTCTTTCTCTGACTCTGCCCCTCCTGCCTCTCTCTCATAAGGACTTTCGTTATTACATTGGGCCCGCCCACATAATCCAAGACAGTCTCCCCATCTCAAGATCTTTAACTTAATCACACCTGCAAAATAAATCCGTTTTTCCATGTATGAATGTATTCACAGGTTCTGGGGATTAGGATGTGGACATCTTGGGGGACCATTGTTCTGTCTACCACTCTAAGTAAGTGGGTTTTTACACGTCGAGATTAGAATCTAAATCTTGTGCTGGGCTTCAGCTTCATAAGAAATAGATGGTGGTTTATGGCCTCAGATGGCATGCAAGCACTAGCCAGACTCTCAAATCGGTAAGCAAGAGTAGAGATGGCTCTGTGGGATGTGTCCCCGCTCCTGGGAAACCAAGGCATGTTTTATTGTCTCATCCTTAAGAGCAGCCAAAAGCTTGATGTGTTGGAAAGAAGCCCCTGGACCTAGGTTCTAACCATTACACCTAACAAATGTTTGACTTACCCACTCCTCTCAGTGTCCACTGGCTCCCTGGGTTCAGGTCCTTCATCTGACTCAGGGCATCCTTACTTCCCGCCGTCATAGCATTTCTAGCAATATATAGAAATTCACTGTTCTGCTTCCCCCACAAAGCTCTTTGGGGGCAAAGTGGCTGACACTTACTGGGCATTTAATACATTAAAAAAGAAAAATGTTACTGAGTTCTTACTATTTGTCAGACACCCTACATGGATTATCCATGTTGAATCCTTCCAGAAATTCTATTAGGTAAGTAGTCTTATTATCCCCCATTTCAACAAAGAAAAAGTTATAGAGACACAGAGAGGTTAAGTAACTTACCTAAAATCACCCAGCTAGGAAAAGGCAGAGCCTAGGTTGAATTCTGGTCTTCTGACCCAGAGTTTATGCTTTGGAACAATTACCCTACACGGGAAGGGGTGAACGGGCCATGTTCAGCAAGGGGGTATTGTTAAAGAGTATTGGATTGGGTGTCCAGGCTTTTCTCTGCTTCACTTCTCCCTGCTGGGTGACTTAGGAAAGTCGCTTTCCCTCTCTGAGCCTCTGTTTAAACAGATCCAACAGGAGGGGCGTGGGCAGAAAAGAGCAGGTTTGCTCTGACACCAGCCTTCTGTGTTTCTAACTCTGGTAACCTGTCTGGCCATCTCACATTGCTTCGACCTGAAAATATCATGCCCAGGAGACACGGCATTTGCTGTCACATGGCCACTTACAGTCAGTAGCACCAGGGCCAGACTCCCAAGGCCCCTTCACGTGGCACGGCCAACAGCTTTCCCATCTCCGGGGCCTCTGGGAGAGGATGCAGGCAACAGCCGGCAGCCACAAGCATGTGCTGTTTCTGTGGTTTCTACTTAGAACAGTTTCCTATTTCAAGCTGCCAATTCCTTAAAAGCATTAGGCTGAGGTTTTGCCGAATGACTCCACTCTATTTTCATAAAGGGGTGGAGGGGTTCCTCCTGGGAGCCAAGCCCAGTGCAGAAATTCCACATGAATTAAGGGTATAGAGAGCTGGAAGTCTGTCTCCCAGAGAAAACATAGTCTGGCAGGTAGTGATTTTCAGAGAGTTCCTCTACAGGCCTGATTCACAGGCCCAACTTGCTCAGGAGGCCGCTTCCCTCTCCATCTCCGAGTCTCAGTTTCCCCATCTGTTACATGAGGGTTTGGGTCCTCCCTCTAGGTTCTAGGCACTCCCAGATCCCTGGGCTAGACCGCTCAGTGTGTACAGAGAGTCCCCAACTCATGGCGGTCTGATTTACGATTTTTTGACTTTGTGATGGAGCAAAAGCGATATGAATAATAAATTAGATGAGATATTCAACACTTTATTATAAAATAAGCTTTGTGTTGGATGGTTTTGCCCAACTGTAGGCTAACATAAGTGTTCTGAGCGTATTTAAAGTAGGCTAGGCTAAGCTGATGTTTAGTAGGTGTATTGGTTAGTGTATTAAATGCATTTTCGATTTACAGTATTTTCGACTTACGATGGGTTTATTGGGACGTAACCCCATCATGAGTCAAGGAGCATCTGTATTAAGGTAATTTCATCAGTAGTAACCAGCACGTGCATAGCACTTTCTGGGCTGTTCTAAGCACTTTATAAATATTCTCTTAACACTCATAATCACCCTCTGAAATGGGCCCTCTCACTATCCCCATTTTATAGATGGGAAATAGAAGTGAGATTGAGTTATTTGCCTATGGTTACATTAGCTGAAAGTGGTGAAATCAGGATTTGAACCCTGGCAGCTTGACCCCAGAGCCCATCCTGCTAGCTGTCTCAAAATAAGACCTTTCCAAAGGCAGACAGCTAAATGTTGAGCAGAGTGTAGTCAAATTGGTCTCAGAGGGCCCAAGTTTGAGTCCTGGACCCTTCATCTAGGGGAATCTGAGTGCCTTGGAACCTCAGGTTCCTCATCTATAAAATGGGGCTTTTGGACCCAGGCAGCTAATCTTGCAGAGACTGTGGAGAATTTAAGGTGATGAATATTCATGAAGAAGCTCAGGAACAAAGTAAATTGTCTCCTAACAAAGGCTTTATTATTTTTTATTATTATTATTATTATTATTATTATTATTATTCCCATGGAAGTCTGATCTTCGCACCCTGTACTCACCCCCACTGTCATCTAGATCTGCTTCCACTAGGGAGGGACGCAAGAAGGAAGGCCCAGTTTGAATCTTGACAGTTCCAAAGCCCCCACCTGGCCTGGAGGGGGCGTGCCTTCTCAACAGCCGCTTGTCAGAGCACACAGCCCTGTAAGGACCAGGTGTTCCCCTTACCCCTGTGAGTTTGTGTGCAGGCATCTGTGATGAGCATCTGTATGGCACGCCTTGGCCACGAACTGACGACTTCTATCCATCTGCCTCCTTGGTGCCTCCTAAGTACCTAAGAGGGCACCCCCAATCTCATCTTCCCAAACATAATTCTGGATTTCCCTCTTGAAACCAGCTCCTGCCAATCTTCCCCATTTCAGTCAGTGCCGTGACCATCTACCCAGGTTGCTCAGGCTAAAACCTTCCATCCCTCTTTTTCCTTCATAGCCCATATCCAATCTTTGAATGAATTGTGTCAACTCTTTGATTCTATTCCCCAAATACTTCCTGATTCTGCCCCTTCTGACCACCTGGCTACCACCACCATGGGCCAGGTGAGAGATGATAGCACCATCGTCCTGTACGTTACTTCTACTCCAGTAAACTCCAACCAGCCTCCCCGTTTGTACCTTGCCCTCTGCCTCCTCTAAGTCTGTTTTTCACACAGCTAGAGGGATCCTTTTGAGAACACAAAACACTTCATGTCAGCTCCCCGCTTGGAATGTCCCTGACTTCCAACTGGACAGAGAGATTAAACTCCTTACATGACTTCTAGGCCCCTCGGGAAGTACTTAAGCATCTGGCCATGTCACGTACCACTCTCCCTCTTCTTGGTCTTTTACTGCTGCCACTCCAGCCCTCTGTCTGTCTCTCAAACAAGCCAAGGTCATCCTCACCTCAGGACCTTCACACCAGTGGTTCCCCTGCCTCTAATGCCCTTCCCTCACAAGTTCCTGTGACTGGCCCTTTGTCACCATGCAGATTTGAATTCAGAATCACCTTCTCAAAGGGACCTCTCCACCCACCTCGTTTGAATGTATTCCCTGCTCCCCAACCACTCCTCTCAGAGAGATGCCTCTGTTGCTTTTCTTAGAGCATTTACCATCATCTGACATTATCATGTTCAATTATTTGTTCACTGGTTTGCCATCTGCCCCCATCACTAGAAGAACCATGAAGGCTGAGACATGTATGTGTTTTCATGGCTGTAACCATAGTGTACCTCCAGTGGGAGTGGGGTGGGAATCTGGCACATGAAAAGTGCTCAGTCAATATTTGTCAAATGAACCCATGAAATTGCTGTGTGACCTTGAACAAGTTAACTCTCTGGGCTTCAATTTCCCTATCAGTAAAATGAAGGAGAAGGAGACAGATCACATTGAAAGATTCTCCTGGTTCTGACTCTGCACTCACAAGTTCCCATTGGGATGGATGGATAGATGGATGGATGGATGGATGGATGGATGGATGGATGGATGGATGGATGAGACAGATGACGGACAGATGGACGGACAGACGGACAATCAGACAAATGACTTCTAGGGGTTTTATTGAAGCCATCCAGGACAAAGGTGGTCTCAGGAAGAAGATCAGGACAGAGAAAGGGGGTAGATAGTCCAGTGGGAGTTTGCTTCTTTTACCCCAATTGGTAGAGGGGCATGTCTCCTCCTTCCTCTGCAGCTCACTGACTGCACTGGGGGACATGGCAGCAACAGCTGCCTGCTGAGAGAGCCCAGAAGATAAAAGGAACCTAAGGAATGTGCTGGCCAGACTGGCAGTCCCTGTCCTCTCAGGAGTGTAAATGGCTTTCCTGCTCCCACTGATTCAAAGAGCACTTCATTTCACAGCAAAAGTACAGCTAATGAGAAACATATTCTCCAGCTTTGGCCTCAGCTCAGAGAGCCCAGGAGGCAAAGGGAAGCCCCCCAGAATGTGGATGTGAGCGTCTGCACTGCAGGGCTTTTTCCTCCCCTTCTCTCTGGGACCACAGAGCTGTCCCAACAGCAGAGGAAAGGGGTTGTTGAATAGTGGGGATGGGGACAAAATCAGAGTCCACATAGGTGGTTGGTTGAAAGAGGCCTTGGAAAGTGAGGTTTCTGAGCCGCGGGGCTTCCGTTAATGCTGAGTGCTTTTCCTTTTAGGCCTGGAAGCCAAGTCGGGCCAATACCTAATAATAAAAACGATAGATAGCTTCCTTGTTCTGGGAGCTGCCAAGGTGGTAGATATGGGGTGGCACGATGGGAAAGCCACCGGCTTTGAGGCCACAAGACTTGGTTTGTGCTGCCCAGTGAGCACGGTAGTGGTGATCACTGAGAATCCCGATGTTGCTATCTATCGTGCAGTGAAAGTAACACTGGTTTGAGTCCCAGAAGACCTGGGTTCTAGCCTTGCTTCTGCTGGATGTGTGGCCTTGGGCAAGGCAGGCTGGGCCAGTGAGCCTTGGGTAACAAAAGAGACCTAAGTTTAAATTCTGGTTCTTCTTCTCATTTGTGGGGTGTCATTGGACTAGTCGCTTGGCATCTCTGAGCCTCTGGTTCCTCATTTTTAACTTGCACCAATCATGTCAACCTCATGGACATGGGGCGAGGATTAAATGAAAAGAGGCACATAAACTACTAGCACTTAGTAGATACTTAAAGATAAGAATGAAGCTGGTTGACCCAAAGGCCTTAGAAGGAACAGGGCCATCTCTGATCAAACCAGAAGACAATCTCAGACTGGACCCATAGCCAAATAATACAATAAAGGTAACAACAGTAGACTGTTGCGATGTTTCATGCTCTACGGTCAGAATCTTAGTCTATTTTCACAAAAATCACATGGGGCAGGTACTACTGTTTTCCTTAAATAGTTAGAACCAGGACTTAAACAGAGAAGGTTGGACTCCAGAAAATATGCCAAGTCATTCATCTATTTTTCAAAGATTTTCCCTGCAGGCTTCTCCCGTCTTCTCCGGGTACTCGCCTGACTCCTGGAATACAACCTGTGTCCAATCTTCAGTGGACTCAAAGTGCCCAAGCTAGAGAGCTAGCTTGTCCCCTTTGCCCTCCTTCCTCTCAGGGTGTTAGAAGGAGTATTTCCCTCATTCAAAAAACATGCTTTGAATACTTACTATCTGCTGGCCATTTGAGATACAGCAGTGAGTAAACAGAACAGAAAAAGAAAAATCCTTGTCTTCATGGAGCTTATATTCTGGAGTGGGGGATGAAATGAACAAATGGACAGGTAAAAATATTCAATATCAAGTCACAGTTTCACTGGGATTTGTTTATTAAGGATAAGTAAGATACTCATCTGTGGGGCCCTAAAATAATTTGGTTCTTGCATTATTTATTATAATATTTAACACCCCCTGTATACTAGCCATTATGCTAGGAACTGAGATTAAAATTATGAGTAACCCATGTGCTTTGCCTTTCATGAAGTCCTATTTTAGAAGGAGAAATAGACATGTTAAGTAATTTTAATACATGGCACTAAAAACTGTTTTAGAGGAATTTCCCACAGTACCTTAAAGAAGGGATGAGGGAAAAACCAGGAGAAGCTTGTAGAAGGCTTCGCAGAGAAGATAACATCTGAGTTTGTCTTTGAAATATAAGGGTGATTTCACCAGACAAAAATGGAAGGAAAGATTCCCTAGAAATAAGAGCAGACGTAGAAGCAAAAACATGCAAAGCATATTTGAGACCATAGATTATTCATTCCCATGTAGATGAAAAACAAGATGAATATAGGGGAGAAATTAGACTGGAAAGAATTATAGGAACTCTGGGTGCCATCAGGAAAGTAACGAAGAGTCATAGGAGATCTCTGAATAAGACCTTGACCCAATCACACAGGTATTTTACTCACCTCTCTTCCTCTTCATTAATGCTTTCTTCAGCTATGTCTAAACCGATATTAAACCTATCTTTTGGGTACTTAAAATGAGTTACTTCATATTTAAGTTCTAGAATTTCCAGTTGATTTTTATCAGTTTCATTTCTTTGTAGAAATTTTCCACCTTTTCTTCTATTTTATTGAACATATTAATCCGTTATTTTCAGTCTGTAATTGATAACATCAATATCTGGATTGCTTGTGTATCTGTTTTTATGGTCTACCTTTTCTTTTGTTTGTTTGTTTGTTTGTTTCAATTCTTTGGTCTTGTGTCCTAGTATGATTGGCTACCTTTGGGTCAGGTGTCCATCAGTGACCACTTCTTGCTCAAAGCAATAGTGTGAAGCCTTTTCCTCGACAGAGCACTAAAGTCAGAGCAGTATGCCTCCAAAAGGCATGGCAGACATAGCAGACATTATGATTGACTTATTTAGCGGGGCAGAATCGGGAGACATTCTAATGGAGAGGGCAGGACAGCAAGGAAGATTTCAGAAAGATGTGGAAGAATGTGAGTGACAAGGGTGCGGACTCTCCAGCCTGGGCCCCCTCCATAGTAATTGCCTACTAGCCAGACTGGAGCAGTATGGCATCAATCACTTTCCACTCCACCCATCTCCAGCTGGGAAAGACATCCTGGCTATGTAAACTAACCTTGTGAGTCTATTTCCAAGAAGGCCGAGGAATTTGACAGGAAACAACACAAGCTAGTCGCCTTAGATCTCTGTCTGGGCTTGATGTGATTGGGTCTGAAATAGCTACAGAGAGCCTCATTATTAGACGTTTTGAACTTACAAAGGTACATACAAGTTTGCATGCATAAACAAGAAGGTTTAAGATGAAGCCACCAAACGGGTAAGGCCATACAGGCCTCCACACAGGAACTGAGACCAAGGTTTCGATTTCAAGTAAGATTCCCCAGTGGAGGTTGTTTGACAGGCCTTGTCACTCAGATTCTAAAAATCTGTCTCCACAGCCAAGAATCCTTCACTTCTGTCTTCACTCTACATCTTAACTATTCTTGTGTGTTGGAGGCGGCTCAGAGGTGGCTGTTTTCAAGTGCAGAGTGAGCCATTTCTGCCAAGAGCTCGTTTTGCCAATTGCTTCTTTGGCCCCAGCTCTCAGCTTGCCCAAGTCTGATATCACCTTTAACCCCCAAAATAAAGAGCCACCTCAAAGGCTGTGACTACTTGATCTGGTCTCACTCTGTCCCAACATTTCTAGACATGACAGCTCACAGAAAGGCAGAAATCTCTCCCAGCCACGTGCACAGCCCTCACTGCTCGAGGTGGTCTGGCTGCTTCAGATCTCTTCTGCTGGGGGCCTGATGATCTGATACAGGAAAGGTGGATGATGTCAGGCGCTGGTCCTCCAGAGGCCGAGGGTTTCCAGTCCTCATGCACCCAAGAGTCTCAAGGGGCCTCACAGGGGTTCTTTCCTCTTGTTGAGTCTAAGATGAAGCCAATCTTGGCTCTGAGGTACACAGGAGGTATTGCATCGTGGACTCGGGCTGGATCTAGTTGAGTTCACGTGCTGGCTCTGTTGCTCCTAGTTCTATGGCCTTGAGCAAAATGCTTACCCTCCATTTCCTCATCTCTTCCTTCACTGTGTTAAAGTAGAGATAGTTATCTTATAGGGTTAATATCTGGATTAAATGAACTGACATGTGTAAATTTCTTAGAACAGTGTCTCTGGTCGTAAGTAATAGCAGCAGAGGTGAATGGGGAATTAGTAGTTAATGGGTAGAGAGCTTCACTCTGGGGAGATAAAAAACTCTGAAGGTGAAAGGTGCTGATGTTGCACAACGTTGTGAATGTAATTAATGCCACTGGACTATACACTTAAAATGGTTGAAATGATCAGTTTTATGTGTGTGTGTATGTTACCATAACTTTAAAAAATAACAGCTATTATTATTACTTGACAGGGCCACCTGCAGCTCCTTGTGGAGCTCTGGTAAATGTGGCATCTTTGCCAGCTAGAAGGAGGAATGGCCTTCTGCGGTATGGAGTTTAGATTCCACACTGGGCTTTAATACCTTCTCCTACTGAAGAAAATTAAATTCTTAAGTCCTCTAGGGGTTTCACAAAAGAATCTGGTTACCCGGGGAGCCCCCTGAATTGCAGACAGTTAGACACACATACATACACACAGGCATATCAAAAAGAAGCATGCCAAAGGAGGCAGACAGAAAGGGCTGCTGAATGGATGAGGTGGTCTCAGAGAGAACGTGGGTCTCTGAAGGTGGGTGATCCAACTGCTCCAGGTAAGACTCCAAAGGAAACTGCCCGGGTCTTGGTTCAGGTTCTGCCGACTTACAGTGGCCTTCCTCTCCTCCGGTCTTCTCCAGAACCTCCCAAGCTCTCCCATGCTCTCAGGCTCAGCTGTTAGCCGCCTCCCGCAGAGGGCTCTCCCTGCCTCTCCAGTCTTCCCTGGGCCTATTCTCTGCATTGAGCATCAGAGCCTCACTCAATGCATTACTCAGTTCCAGCTCAGCTGTTGCTCACCAGTTACTTCATGTGTGTTACTTGTGTCTCCTCCTTAGAGGTGAAAACTGTGGCTTTTCTTCTCCGCATCCCTTACCTTGCAGTGTCCCTAAGAGTGCAGAGCACATTTGTATTTTTTTAAATGATGGCATGTTGATGAATTTTTTTAAAAATATATATTTCACATCAGCAGTTTCCCAAAGTGTGTTCCCAGGAATACCTGTTTCATAGGATGTCAAGAGGTATTATGAGAAAAGAGAGTTCCATTGTCTAATATATTTGGGAACTACCGAACTAAGTAAAGATAAAAAGGTTTATTTATCAAAGGCATATCAGAAACTATAACATACTAACAAATATTTTAGTAGTGTCCTAGGGCCAGTGCTTTACCAAATCAAGAGAGCTAATTCTGCATGTCTCCTCCCAATTCCATGTTCAATGATGCAACATTTGTAACTTGAAATTGGCCATGATGGGAGTATTTACACCACAGGAATCAGCAAACACTACAGATCTAGGGTTTTGTTTTTATTTTTTCCAACAGCTGGTTTACCAGTACATAACTGAATACCATTTCAAGAAGAGACTATGACATGAAGGTTTTCCTAGTGCATTTGACCATAAAATTCCTTTATCATCTTGGGGGAAGTAGTGTTCCACAAAACATCCTTTGGGGAAAGTTGTCCTATGCAAAAGATACTTTAACTAAATGCAAGGGGTGATTGAGTGAGAGGAACTTATATCAATTGAGTATCTTCTGTGTGCTTAGCATGACGACAGGGCTTTATGTACATTATCTCCTTTAATGCTCACATTAACACTGGGAGAGGTATAAATATTACCCATGTTTTACAAATAAAGAAATGAAAGATCAAAGAATTTTCCCAACTTCACAAGGCCAGGAAGCAGCAGCACAAAACCTATCTTAATCAGAGATTATAACATTTAATGGGAGGGTATTTGCAACAAGATTTAGATAAAAGTTTTAGAAGAGTTTGTTAAATGATTAGTGGACAGGTCATGAGCCGTACTTAGAATTTAGTCATCTAGAGTTGTCAGAGACACTTCTAGGAAATAACAGAAAAGGTACTAAAAATGTCAGATGGTCCAAATCCATCTTCTTAATATTCGTCATCTGCCATAGGCCGGCGCTTCAGAATATTTCAGATTTCAGAATCTCCCGAGCACTTAAAAAATACATAAAACAGCACCTGACATTCATTCACTCCCTAAGACAATTGAGAACCACTGAAATTGATATGGAAGAGCCCTTAGAGACCAGGCAGACTAATTCTCATTTACAGATAGAGAAACTGAGGCCCACAGAAGGGGAGTGGCCTGTCCAGAGTCACACAGCAGTCATTTGCAGAACATCAAACTAGAGTCTGGGCCTCCTCGGCTCCTGTGATTCCCTTTCCACTTAGCCTGAAGAATGTTCAGACCTCACTGCTTAAAGAGAGATTATTTCAGCTGAAATCCAAACTCATTTTGAATAGCTGAGAGTTGGCTGCTTTTCCATCAAGCTAACCTTATCAGTAAGGGCGTTCAGGAAAATATCTTTTTCCATTCAAGGAGACCATTATCCTAAGCTGCATAAAGAATCAGGGCAGAGAGTCTTTCTATGCTCCCTGTGCTCTTCTTGGAAGAAGCCTCCTTTCTAACCTCTAATGACTGGGTTACTTGGAAGGTCACCCCAAGGGGATTTGCCTGGCATTTTGCATCTGTAGTGTGGATTCCCTGGATATTGATGCAGAGTTTGGTTGTTCCCTGGAACATCTGTTTGCTAAGGCATGATGTCAAGTCTGAATGGAGACCCAGCCCACCTGGGCAAGGAGTGTCAAAATGTCTCAAAGACAGGGCCCGAATGATCTTCGAATATAAACTAGAGCCCACTGAAGGTCTGAGAAGCATGGCAAGGCTCTGGAAGTGCTTTCTGTGGAACGTGGATGCATAAGGGCAGAAAAATTCTAAATTTAGGTAAAGCTTAAAGCCCATAAAACATTTTCTGTAAAGCCTGCAGTATTTAATCTTGAGCATATAACTCTCCAGTGTACCCTTGAAGATGATTTAAGTGCAGAAATTATCTGGTGACTGAATGAGTTAATTTGGTGTACAGAATTATTGACCATAAGTCAGTCAAATGCTGGAGGTTGTCAATTGCAGTGGCTGACTTTGATTTTAAAATAGCTCACTCATTCATTCATTTATTCATTCATTCATTGAATAAATATTTATCAAGCTTCTGGTGTAGGTTTAGGGATACAATGATAGACAAAAAAAAAATTCTCTCTGCTCACGAAGCTTAGAATGAATGGGGAAGGAGTCAGGGGAGGGTCACATAATACAAAAACAGATGAGCAAGTGAATAAGAAAATAAAGTAGTGGAAACATGCTGTGAAGAAAGTGAGCAGGTGAAACGGATAGAGGCCAAGCCCAAAGGAGGATACTTTGGTATAAGGGTAACAGGAAGCTTCTCTGGGCTTCAGATAAAATGAAGGAAGGATATTCCAGGCAGAGGGAATAGTGTATGTTGAAGGCCCAGAGGCAGGACAGAGCTTGACTCAAAAAACTCAAAGAAGGCCAATGGGGCTGAAGCAGAGTGAGAAAGGGGCAAAGGGAAGGACATGACATTGGGTAGATTAGCAGGGGTCAAGCTCTGCAGGCTTGTTCCAAGTACAGTGGAAAGCCGCTGGAAGGTTTGAAGCTGGCAAACTACCTCAGATATCCATGGGATCCCAAATCACGTGGTCTTATAAGTTAGGGAGCTCATCAGCTAGCCCCCTTATGTTGACCATGATAAGGGGGCCAACCCACTTTTGCTGTAGGGAATGTTCCTCCCTTCATTAATTAATCAGCTCAGTCATTCAGTACCCACTCACTTGCAGGGCATGTCCTCGACACTAAGAATGCAATGGGCAAATCATACCAGACAAGTACCAAGGAGCTTACACCTAGTGGGGCGGACAAAAAATAACGGTTAATCATATAATTTGAAGTTGTAGTAAGTTCTATATGGAAAATAAAACTGTAATGGTATGGAGAGCTCATAGAGAGGTAGGGAGGAAGAAGCCATATCAAATGAGACTTCAGAGTAGGCTTCTCTGAGGAGCTGATAGTTCAGCAGAAACCAGAATGAAAAGAATCCTCTGGCCATGGGATAACTGGAAAGCTCCAGGCCATGGGATAACTAGAGACTACTCCTGGCAGAGGAAAGAGCAAGTACAGAAGCAGCGTTGATAGAAGGGTCAAGGTTCAACTATAAAAATGGATTTAATCTGAGTGAGGTTGTCTGACTGGGATTAAAAAGCCAGAAGGAGGCCAGGAGCCCAGCTAAAGACCAGGCATCCGACCCTACCCCTTATCAGAGGATCTTGTACCTCACTCTTCACCTGTCTCTGGCCCACAGACTAAATTCTGGAAGTATGCATTTTCTAGAAAATGTTCAAACTTGGTCTTATTCAAGATATACAAGTTTTAACAAAATTAGATTAAGTCCATTTTGGCCAATCAGATTGGTTGGCAAAGATGAAAATGGTAGGTGATCCCCAAAAGTGTTGAGCAGGCCTCTTGCCTTATGGGGAGATGAGAATCCTTCAATGATAGTGAGTTAACAAGAGGGAGGGGGCATGAGCTGTTGTTTTGAAGACAGCTACACGAAAATCAGAAAAGAAGAATAAGAAAGCCCTTGAGAAGGGCAAGACTTGGAAGAATCTTGCTTCCCCATTAACACAGCACAACTGCTCTGTTCCTCTGCATCTGACAACCAGCTCCTCTTTCTTGCTCCTTGTTTTTTCTCCCCTGTTACTTTGGCTGGTACTTGGCTAACTGATCCCTTTTGTCCAATGATAAATTCTTTCCTTGTTCTCAAAGCAAATTCCCAAAAGACTAAATCGTTTTTGTCTCAGATCCTCTCTTCGTACCAAGTGATTAGCCAGTCTGTGTCCAGGTGTCTGCTCCTGGCCCAATCAGCTATAGCAATACTCAGCACTAGAATGTACGAGGCTCTCATAAAAATCCTGGCTGCACAGCTATTAAGGGTTGTGTAGGGAGACCTACTCATCCCAGTGTGCCTGGGACTTTCCAGGTTTTAGAACAAAAAGTCTCATGTCCCAGGACCCTCCTCAGTTCTGGACAGAGACACTTAGTCACTCTACAGCCGTGGGTGGGATCATTGCTTTAGAGTTCCAGAAGTACAGATCGAGTCAGTGATAGCTAGGGTGTGGGAAAATCAGTATTTTTATCCTCTGATGGTGGGAGTAAAAATTGTTATGACCTTTCTGGGGGTAAATCTGGAAATCTGTATGAAAAGTAAAAAAAAAAAATGTGTATTCTTTGATTTAGAAACACTTTGATAATTCATCCAAAATAATCAACTCGGGGTACAAATATTTATGTGCAAATCCATTTATTGAAGCACTGTTTGTGTAAGTAAATGAATGGAAGTAACCTAAATAACTATCAAAAGGGAATTAGTGAAATAAATCAGGATTTATCCAATGAATACTCTGTAACCATTGAAAATAATGATGCGGTTTTCTAAATAGTGACATGGAACTTTTCCATGAAATATTCTTAACAAAAAAGGAGGTGATTGTATATTTATTACTATATAAATAATCACATTTGTGTAAAAAGGGAGGAAGTATAATGAAAAAAGTTGTGACAATCTCCCAGTGGTGAGATTATAGCTGATATTCATCTTTAAACTGTTTTGATTTTCCTGGATGTTTTGCAATGAGTAATTATTGTTTCCATATTTGGAATTTTTCCTGTTTTTTAAACACATGAAAAATTCTGGTCCAACAAACCTGATGAAATAGTGTTTTTATTCAGAAAAAGTTTTTATTTTCCAATTTTGTTCTGGTCCATTAATTTTAGAACACATAGAGATTTGATTCAGGTTTCAACGGATCCACTTGGGTTTGGTTTTGTTTAAAAACAAAAACAACGTTGATTCTATCTGAATTGCGTTCATAGAAAATTAATATCGAGGTTTGACTTAGGATTCGGCCAGCTGAGCGGTTGGTTCCTATTCTTGGTTCATGGGTTGATGCAGTTCAAGTCGTTCCTCAGAATTCCCACAATAACCCTAAGTAATTGGAATGAAGGCAAAGAGAGGTTTGGAGCCTGAATTATTCCTAAAATTGCTCTTTCGGCCTGGAAGGGCCTGCAAGCGGCCATTTCCCCCAGGCACAGAACAAAGCCACAGCTGGGACCTTTCCAGAAGGCCTCCTGGCCCTGACCACAGTGCGGTCAGAGCCACACTGCCCTGGGACCTTGGCTCCACTGTAGCGCGTAACCTTCGGTTAGCTCTCATTAGACAGGAGCTGGGGCCCCTGCCCAGCAGGGCCTGGGGGCTTCCGTCTCCCATGCCAAGCCTACACATGGTCACCCAAAGCATCTTGATCTGGGCTGTGCAGCCTGCAGTAAAATTCCTGAGCACGAGGTAATCGCTCAGCCAAAGCTGCCCACACCAGGAGATGGCTTGCTTGAGGACGATGTGAGTGGTGACTAGTGCCCCTCACCAACAAAACATGTATCTTGCTCCTTCTTAATGGGTTTTTAAGGTGTGCTCCTGGTGTGTGGAGGACTCTTAGAAGAAGACGTGAAGGTGAAGAGAAGGAGGCCAGCGGGATGCAGGTCAGTTCCTGCCTCAGACAAGCCGCTTCTGGCACACTCACCAGCCACCAGGCAGGGTCCCCAAAGGGCCCTGGTGGGACTCTGCTCCTTGATGCTTTCTAGGGACCATCCAAGCCGCAGCCAAGATGGTTTTAAAGCTGTGTTCCCCTGGAACCACTGATAAGTGACCTTGGGAAAGAGTCAACTGTACCTCAGTTTCCTTGTTTGTGAACGAGCAGAGAACACTCCCGCCCAGGCTTGGCATAAATATTAAATGAAGAAATCTTTCTGAAATTTCCTGCTACACAGCCTGCCACCAGCTGTGTCCCAAGGGTAGTGCGAATGATACCCCTGGGGTACAGACAAAAAAGGGCTACATTGCTCGTAGACGATTTAAGAACCATTATAAAGATGACAAAAATCTGGTCAGCTTTTTGTGACCCCCCCACACACACACACGCAACGTCACTGATACTCTCATCACCCATGTCGACCACTCACCACCCCACACCTGGGCAAACCACTGCCTGTCGCAGAGTGCACACTCCGTAGATGATAGATGCTGCTCTTGTGTTATTAAAGGTTTTGAAAAATTGCATACGATCAGCTCTCATTCATAGATTATCAGACCTAATAGCACGAGAGCTAATTGGCAGAGAGAGGAGAAAGGGAAAATGTTCCTACTTTACACCAGGCCCTCCCACTTATCTCATCTGAGCCTCACAGAAGCCTCAAGAGGCAGATACTATGACCCCCAGTTCACAGGGAAGGACACTATCTCAGAAACATAAAGTTTACTTGCCCGGAAACACATAGACAAATAAGAGGCAGAGCCAAGAAGTGAACCTCTGTCAATTTGAAGCTAACGCCCCATACCTCCTCCTTATCACAGAGGCCTGTGCAGAGGGGAGGCTCGACCACATCGTTGACTGGAAAGGGGGCGAAGAGTTTCTGAACAGCGGGTATTTGGGAAAAGGAATACTGTGTCCCACGCTTCCCAGAATCACTAGTGGTTCCAAGCTGAGGTCTAGGGATGAAAGAAATGACTCAAAATTTTCTCCATATGGCCTGGGTTTTTTCTGACTTACACTAACACGGGTCCCTAATCAGTTCTGTGGCAAGTATCCACGGCTCCTGGGAAGGCGAAGAAACATGTCCACATCTGCTCACAAATTCTAAGCTTGCACCATTGGAGAGGATCTGAGACCGGGAATATTCATCCATTCATTACCTATCATAGGTTTTTATCAGTATTTTTATTATTAAAGTAATATATGCTCATATGAAAAATCCGAAAGATGCTGAAGGGAAGACAGCAAAAAGCAAAAGTCCCAGAAAGAGATCATCTTAAAGGGAGAGCAAGCTTTCAAATATGGGTGAGATGACGTAGGAGACAACAGGAAGAAGATGGTCTCTTTTGGGGAAGTGAGGCAGGGAGGCCAGAAGAAGTGTCCAGCACTCCAGCGAATGACAGAGGCCAGGGAAGAAGGTGACAGGCCAATAGAACTGAAGTGAGTGAGTTTTGAGGAGAGAGAAGAGGGAGCAGGCCTGGGACAAGACGCAGGACTCTCCTGAAGGAGGAGTAAAAGCGGACTGGGGTGCAGATGAGAACGACTGGTCAGAGGCCAAAGGAAGCCTCAGCACCAAAGGGCTTTACGTCAATGAAATGAACGCCAATTTTCTGCAGATTAATTCCCAGTCTATCCTCGAGTCCTCCATCTGTCCCTCCATCGCCCCCTCCCTTCCCCTCAGTCTCTCTTTCAGAAGAACTCCCTTTCGCATTTCTTTTCGTGCAGATCTGCCAGTCATGAATTATCTCAGCTTTTGTTCATATGTGAAAGTCTTCACTTTGCGTTAATTTTTTAAAGATATTTTTGTTGGGTACAGAATCCTAATTTGAGCGTTTGCTGTTGCAGCACTTTAATATATTGTTCCATTCTCTTCTGGCCTGTGCGGTTTCTGTCAAGAAGTCTGCTGTTATTCTGGTCTTTGTCATTCTCTATTAAGGTATATTTTTTCCTTCTGGCTGCTTTTAAAACTTCCTCTTTTTCACTGGCTTTCCGCAATTTCCTTATAAGTTTCTCATTACGGTTTTCTTTATGCTTTTTCTGTTTGAGATTTGTTGAGCTACTTGGGTTTAAAATTTCCATCAAATTTGAAAAAAATTTGTTTACTGCTTTAAAATTTTTTTCTGTACTCATCTCTTCTTCTGGGACTCTAATTACACATATGTTAGACTCCATGATATTACCCCAAGGCCCACTGAGGCACTTTTTGTTTTCTTTTTCTCTCTGTGATTTATACTGGTTAGATTTTATTGCTACCTCTTCAAGTTAACTAATCTTTTCTTCTGCAGTTATAATCTGCTATTAATCACATTTAATTTATTTTTTCATTTCAGATATTGTATTTTTCATCTCTAGAAGTTTCATGTTCATCTTTTTTACATCTTCCATTTATTTCTTCATCACATTCATGTTTTCCTTTATGTCTTTGGAGATAGACTTATAAAAGCTATTATAAGTCTAGATAGATAGATAGATAGATAGATAGATAGATAGATAGATAGATTATATATATATAGACTTATATAGACTTATAATAGCTTTTAAATAGTCCATGTCTGGTAATTCAACCATGTCTATCATTTCCAGCTCTAATTATATTGATTAATTTTTATCTTGGTTATAGGTCATATTTCTCTGTTTCTTTGCAAATCTGGTAAATTTTTATTGGATGCCAGATATTGTCAATTTTATGTTGTCGAGTGCTGGATTTTGTTGTGTATATTTCAAGAGCATTGGATTTTGTACTGATGAGCAGTTAAGTAAAGTAACTTTGAGTCAGTTTTATCTTTTAGGGGAATTCTTTTAAGCTTTATTGTGACATATCCATATTAGCCTTTATTTGGGGACTAATATAGCTTCATTACTAAAGTGTGACACTTCTGAGGACTCCATTCATTGCCTCTGAATCACAAGGTTCCTCTGCTCTGGGTGTTGCAAACACAAACCGTTCCCACCCTTGTATGAGCCATGGGAATTGTTTGGCCTACTGCTTTCCAGTGTTTTTCACCCAATGTCTGTGCGTTTTCTCTCATGTATTCTCAGATCAGTATTCAATCAAAGACTCAGGAATACTCCTCTGAAGATTTGGGAATTCTGGAGTTATGTATTTCTCTCTTTCTTCTGTCTGGCAAGTTCCCTCCTCTTCAGTGTTCTCACCAAAATTCTAATTGTGTCAGCATCGCCTACCTTCACTGTCTCCTTAACTTAATGAGACTGATTGTCAGGTTCTGTTCCCCTTCCCTGTGCTGCAGCCTGGAAATTGGCTCCAAATAGTAAGCTGGAACAATCATAGGGCTCACCTGCTTGCTTCTTTTCTCTCAGGGATCACAGTCCTGTGGTGCCTGATTTATATGATTTGCCCAGTTTTCTACTTGGTTATGGTGCTAGGGCAATTCCCATAATAGTAAATCATTCATGAGTGGGATCCAAACTCTCCATTCATTGAGACTTTTTAAGCAGGAATGTGACCCAATCAAACGTATGTTTGAAAAAGAGTTAGTCTTACCACTCTGTGGAGAATGGGTTGGAAGCAATAGTGGATTCTAGATGGTCAGCTCCGACTTCGTCTAAGCAAGAAATTATGTTGACTTACGTTCAGGGAAGTAGCAATTGAGTTGGGACAAATTGAGGCATACGTTAAGTGTTTTGAATTTGCAGGTCTCAGCAATCATATGTGAGGGTGTGATGAGGGAGAAGTAGTTATCAAGGATGACTCCCATTTCTGGAATGAGAAAATGAGTAAATTATGGTGTAATTTACTCAACAGAACAATGGAAATTAGGGGTAAAAGACCATGAGTTCTCTTTGAAGAAGTTATGTTGCCTGTGAGACAGTCAAGCAGTGAGGTATATAGGATTCTGGTCTGGAACTCAAAAGGAAGATCTGTGCTGGAGTTGCTTAATATTATATAGTATTTAAAGCTACAGAGATGGATGAGATATTTTTCACTTACAGCCTTGAAGCATTAGCCATAGGAATGTTTGTTTAATCCCCTTAAGTTGTGAGGTTTTAGCAGGCAGGCTTGGGTTGTTTTCCTCTTTGTATCCCCCAAGTGCTTGGCACATTGGTTGCAGGTGTTTAGAGATGTTAGTAAAAGAGACAATGACTATTGTGGACTCCTTCTTTCGGGAAATTTCTGAGCTTCCCATTGCCTCCTGGTTGTCTAAAAGTTTGCCTTGAGTTTCATTGTTCTAGTTTGTTTTTCTGATTTTAGGCAGACTTTTCAAGTTAGCATGTTAATCATCAGCAGAGGGTCATGACTCTCATATATAATAGGGCTTGGGTCATGTCCACTTGGGTCTCATTTCCTATCATGGAGCTGGAGTTGGGACCCGCTATGTAGGAGGCCACATCCCTTCCACGGGGGGCTGCTGTCCAAGGCTTGGGCTACTTGAGAGAAATCTCCAGGAATCCCGTGGACATTTATACCTTTGGATTTCACAGATTTTGCATAAACATGAGACCTTTATAATCTCAATGGTCCACCCCTGAGTTAACCCTGAAAGTTGCCCAAAGGAAGGAAGAGCCAAACTTGTTTTAAAAGATGAAGCATCTGAAAGCCTTGGAGTTCAGAGGCTTTATAAAAATTTCAGGCGGAAATTTTAAATTATTAGAAAGAGTTTTATTCTGGAGAGGAGAGAACCTGAGTTCTGGGTCTGAGATTTATTGTACAATGTTGAGAAGATAAATTCTCATCTCTGGTCTCCAGTTTCCCTGTCCAAAATTGAGAAGACTGAACCAGATAATCTCCAAGTGCCCTCCTATTTCTGACATGCAGAAGAATTTCATGTGCTGGGAAGTATGAGTCATGGGCCCTGCCTCAAGGTGCTTAAAATCTTAGAATTGAATTGAGGGGTAGACTGCCCCTCTGATATCCTACTAAGATATCTTATTTCCTGAAAATGTGCTTATACAAAAATCTGGAGAGGCCTTGTTGTTTAAAAACAAAAATCCCACCTTGAACTTCACAACTGAAATAACTCAGAATCTTAGAACTTTATCCTGAAATGATTATATATATATAGATCTATATGGATATCAATATAGATATCGATCTCTATATATCTATAGATATAGATATAGATATCGATCTATATATATCTATATATATAGATATCGATCTATATAGATATCGATATAGATCGACATCTATATAGATCGATATCTGTATATATATATCATCTTTTGGAGATGAATAAAAGGGGGCCCAATAGCGTATGTGACTTGTCCAAGGTCTCACAGGGAGTTCATAGTTGAACATAACCCAGGTTCCCACACAGACACACACCAACCTGAATCCCACAAAACTTTCTCCACAACCTCCTCCCTTTTGGCACAACCTCCCATCTCTGCAAGCTCTGCTGTCTCTGCAGTGGAACATTCCTGCACAGAGGGGATTAAAAGAGCAGGGGTGAAATGCTAAATCTCCCTGCCCATTGGCAATAGTCCCTCTCCTGAACTGAGCCCAGCAGGCCTTGGCTCAGGAGAAGCCAGCAAACCATGTGCAGCCCTGGGTTGTCAGAACTAACTTCACTCCACATGCCAGGGGCTGTCCACACACTGCTCTCTGTCAGGTAAAGCCCCCAAAGCAAGTGCTCTGTGGTGTGGGCACTGCTGTGTTGGGTGTTGTCCTGGAGCCTTTCTAGGCCAACTCTGTCAATGTGCCCTGCCAAATTCAGTAGAGCCACTGGAGACTCTGGGCCAAGGTTGGTGTGAAGCCAGGCCAAATTTCAGAGTGTCCAGCGCCAAGGCTCAGTGTCTGGTTCAGTGGAGATGGTAAGAGGTCCAGATGCTTGTCTCCAGTCAACCTCTTATTGGCTTTCTGACCTTGGATCTAGATGACCTGTTGGGCCTTATGACCTTGTGTGGATGAAATGGAGACAATGTCACCTTGCCATCTTGGACCACATTATCCACTTTCTCCCACCTTATGTCACTGAGTACTTGCAGAAGTCTAATGTCCCATATTTCCCTCCCAAAGAGAGAGGATAAATAATATTTACCCTCTATAGATAACTCTCAATTACCCAAGAAATACCGATATTAATGTTAAGTGTGCTCTAAAATTTGTCCAATAACAATGAGTACTTCCAATCTTATTTACTAACTCCTGAAACCCAGGAGCTTTGCTATGTACTAAGGATAACAGAATTAATAATGCACCATTATTGCCCTAAAGGGGCTTTCTAATGATGAAGAAAAACAAACAAGGATTATTGTTACTTATAAACCAATGGCTTTTAAAGAGGGTAGATCTCACAGTACTTGGGTCTGAAATATCTGGGACAAGCCTGAATTGTTCTGTAGAAGAAAACATGAGATATTTTAGGAAGGGGATCGATAGATGGAGAACAGAGTAGATATAAGCTGGCAGAAGAGTGTTTTGTGTGAAGTAAGAGTAAAGGAGAAGCCCTGGTTAGCATCTCAGCCAAAGAAACAAAGGAGAGAAGTGTTCGGTGGAAATTCACAAAGTTATGTCATACCAAACTCCCTTCAGACATTACTTCGAAGTCTTCAGTAAAATCTACTATGTGAGTTTTTTTTCTGATAAATGTGAAGAGGTACAGAGTCCTATTTCCTAGAGAGCTTAAAGCAAGACAAGATATATCAGTTACCTATTGCCACAAAAATGGTGTGTAACAAGCAACCCCTAAAATCTCAATATACAATAGTAATTATTTGTGGCTTATGAATCTGGGGTTAGCTGCAATTGGCTAAGAGGCTCTTCTAATCTTGACTGGTCTTGCTCATTTGTCTGGGGTCAGCTAGGTGTGGGATGATTTAGGATAGCCTTGACTCCACTTCACATATCTCTCTTGATCTGGCGGACTAGCTCAGGTGTGTTCTCATGTTGGCAACAGAGTTACAAGAGCTCAAGCAGAAACGTACAAGTGCTTGTTCAAGTCTCTATTTGCTTCAAGTCTCTTAACATTCCCTTGGCCAGAGTCAGATGACCAGACTCAGACTCAAAGAGTGGAAAATGTACTTTGCTTATTAATGAACAGTGACTGACAACATTCCAGGTGGTGGCTGTTCCATCAGCCTGAGGATTGCTTGGAGCAGAGTCCCCACCTGACCCACTATGGGCATGTAGCATGAGCAAGAAATAAGCCTTCTTTGTTTTAAGATACGAGATTTTGGGGTTGCGTTACCACAGCAAACCCAGCAAACCTCGTCTATTATTATTGCTATAACCATCTTTTATTGATTGCTTATACTGTGCCAGGTACTATGTTAAGAACTTTATGTACTTTTGATGTTTATTCATTCAACAAATACTGAATGTTTCTTTCATGTCCAAGATTAAACTCAGTTCATCCTCATAACAACCCAGTAGGATAGATATTATTATCTCAATGTTATAGGCTAAGAAACTGAAGCTCAAATTGCTTAAATAATTTGTCCAAGGTCATATAGCCAGTAAATGGCAGAGCAGAATTTAAACACAGGTCTGTCGGATTCCAATGATCAAGCTCTTAGCTACTCTATTCTACTATTTTTCTATTGATGCCCCCTCCTGGGGACTGTCCACTCTAGAAAAGTAACTTGACATAGAAAATGGATTTGAATATAGTAAGCCACTTAGGGCAGGGAATTTAAAGCAGGAAAGAGCCTTTTTCTTTGTCAGGCTTCCTCACACATGTTTGATCCACACCCTGCTCCCACTTAATATCCATGACTCTTAGCACTAGCTGGAGTGCTAGAGCACCTGGCATCCTCACCATTGAGTTATGTTTCCCCAGACACAGAGAGATTTTCTTTCCCCAGTGTCAATCTTACAGCCAAGCTGCAAGGAGATGCATTGTTAAATTTTGGCTTGGCAGTAAGAATCCTGCTGAGCCACGGGCCAGGCTCTAACCAGAAATCATCCAGGGGAGGGTAGAATCAGTGCAGGGAGACAGGAGACACACGCCTTGAACAAAACCATGATGGGAAGGAGAAGTGGAGAGGAGAGAATGGGGCAGCCTGGTCAATTTCTATTCTTACTTTTCTCCTAAAGAGAGGAGAGAACAGGGATAGAAAGATTAAGTTGAGAATGAGGAATGTGGGAAGAGCAGTTTTCACCTGCTCAGGACAGGAATTCATTTATTCCTCCACCCAAGAAGCATTTATTAAGCATCTACTCTGTGTCAACCATCATGCTGGATGCTAGAAAATGTCAAACAGTAAAGTCATGGCACCATTTAGAGGAGATCACAGATTATTAGGGAAGACAGACTTGTAAACAAGTTAAAAGATGTTTACTGTGCTGCCTTCTCTGAAACCCACTGAAAATAACACAAAGAATGAAAAAAGTAGAGAAAATTGCATCTTCAAAAAAACTAAGAAATCGCTATAGGGCTGAAAAGATTAACTGTTACCAGAGGTTATTCTTGTCTATCCATAATACTAGGGAGGAGTGGGTAAGGAACAGCTGCCCAGGCAGGGGCCACATTTCTCAGCCTCCCCATTGTGTTTTGTTAAGCCACGTGACCAGTTCTCATAGTTGGAGAGTGAAAAGAAGCGATCTGTGTCACTTCTGGGCCAGGGTGGTTAAGAGATATTTTTCTCCCCTTTTGCTGGGTATGGGGGCCTACAAGACTCCATAAAATAGAAGGAGCCCAGGCCCCTGAATCACCATGTGGCAGGCTATCCACTAACCAGGAACATCTGTATTAGACGCTCATGCAATTGAGGCATGAATTTGTATCATGCTAAACCATTGAAAATTTGGGGTGGGGTTGTTTGTTACAGAAGCTAATGTTAGTCTAAATAAAACCGTCTAAAACCCATAACTGCTGTATTTAGTGAAGCTTGGACTTCACAAAAAAAAAAAAAAAAGAGGAGTATATATACATTGCCAGATTTTCTTGAAAATGAGAACGAGGATCCTTAAGGGCCAAATAAATGATCATTTGTTGGAGAGCATAGGAGCAGAGGTGTGAATAGGCCATGGAAGAGTGACTCAGTTTCACAAGGTGGAGGGCGAGGGAGACAGAGCTGAAGGAGGCACTATTTAGGTAGCTAGTATTATTTTTTCAACTCTGACTGCCATTCCTTGAATGTCTTAAAAGTGAAGTAAGAGAGAGGGGGAAGCGACAGTCAGCCTTGCAGCTAATCACCAGAATGCTGCATATATATTAAATGACCAATCAGAAAATCCATCAGCTACGTGTCTTCCTTGTGACCCACACTGACCTCGTCCCTGGGGTGGGGGAGGGTGGTGTTTGGAAACCTAGGATAGATGTACCCCCAGGGCATAGCATATATGGTAACAAATTCTGAGATGAGAAACTTAAGGAGAATCTGCTGGCAGCCCCATCCCATCTCATTACATCCCTGAGGAAATAATAAACGAGAGTAAAACATTTCCAAAGTAAAATTACGAATAAGCAGACAGGATCCAACATGGGGTGAAATTTTTGAAAATAATAATGAAACTCTCATAGAGGGAATAAATTAGCATCAGCAAGACGTGGAATTAATATATTCAGTTGAGAGCACAGCCAATATAAGGAGAGTAGGGATAAGAAATGAAAGAAAAAGGAAAATAATAAAGACAATGAAATAAAATAAAAGGCAATACTTATGAAATATAAAGGATATACGTACTGGACATTCCTAAAGAAAAAAACAATGGGGCGCAAAACTATTCAAAGATATTACAGAACTAAAGAAATGCCTGCATTTACGGAATGAAAAAAAAATAGTCTTGATATAACATAGAATTTGATGGAGAATGTTTGGATAGTAAAATCAGGAAATATTATAAAGGAAAAATCAGGTGGCCTGCAACTTTATCCCTTAGTACCAAAAAGACATGGTAGCAATGGGTACAAAAATTTTGAAGGTAAAGAGTGTTCTCAAATTTGATAGCCAGTCTGGTTCTTTTATATATAAAAATAGCTGAAAGACATTCACCAATACACAGACTCAGAAAAAAATAGCACATAACACTTATTAGTTCATGGGATGGGAGTGCAGGAGACTTGATAGCAAAATCTAGTTCCCCCAAAAGATATACCAAAATTACTAATTTAAGAATGGAGAAACTACAAAATGCATGAGATAGTGGTGAACATTATATTCATTTAAATATAGAACTAAGGCTAAACAGCTGTGGAGATTATGGTTATAGAACAGAATGTAAATGTTCTAAACCACAGAAGTATAAACAGAAATAGCTTAACCAACAACAGTGGTAGAGGAAGAAATGTTGGTTGACGTATACATGCCCCAATTTCTACATCTTTCATGTTGGAGAGCACGTGAATTGGATTTGAAATAAAATGGATAAGTCAAGAAATAGATGTTTAAGTATACAGTTTAAAGTTATAAGGGTGACCACATCAAGGATTAGAAAACTTCCAAAGCATTAGGAGAAGGGGTGGGGAGAGAAACTTCATTGACAGAGAGAGAGAGAGAGTGTGAGAGAGTTGAGGAGGAGAAGGAGGAGGAAGAAGAAAGGAAGGGATCACAAAACAAAAACCTGAACACAAAGTAAATATTTTATTTAAAAAAAAACAAAACAAGATGACGGTTTTTAGGCTGAACAGATTGATAGAGCATTAATGTAACAGAATGTACTTTTTCTACAAAAATAAAGATGTCCTATAAGTGAAAAGTGCAAGTTGAAAATCAATAACTTTATATGACCATTTTGGATCAAATAACTCTACAATGTCCTCATATGTGCTTACTTATATAAAGAAGTTTCTGGAAGCCTTCCAAAGAAACTGCTAATAGTGATCAACTTTGGGGGATGGTACTGGAAAAATTAAAAGGGAGAGAGATTTTATTCTTCACTTTATACAGAAAACATGTGTTACATCTGTATTTTAAAATGTAACTTAACTAAGTTACATCCAGCAAGTGCAGTACAATATGAAGACAGTAGTGGCAGAACATACAAAGGGCTGAGGGAGGTGACAGGAGGGAGTACTAATTTTGCCTTAGAAAAGGCTTTAGAAAGTAGATGACATAGGAGCTAGGCCTTAAAGAATGACTGTCAATTTTTGAGGTGCAGATCAAGCAGATAAAGCAGAGGCAAGAGAGACAGAGAAGTCCATGCATTTTTCACCAATGATGAGTATTCTCCAGGGTGATGGGAGTACATGGCTTGCGTGGTAGAGGTCTGGGTCTGCTCTTCCCAAGGCCTGAATGCATACTGATTGACAAGCTCTGCAGTAGTCTGAAAAGAATGCAAAATAAAGAAGAGGATGTTTCTGGTGGGAGGACAGAAGCTGGCCGTTCTGTGAGCTCCAGCAGGAAGGCAGGCGAGCACAGGTGGCTTCTCAGAGCCTGGCTGTGCATCTGCTCAGTTCGGTTTCCCTACCCTCCTGGCTGCACCGTGTCCACAAGAGCAGGCAGCAGGTGTTTGCAGCAGTTCAATGGCAAAAAAAAAAAAAAAAAGGCCACTCCAGCTCTGGAGTAACATCAAGTCCCTCCCAGTGCCCTGTGAAGTGGGAATCATCGTTCGTATTCTACAGAGGCAGCAGCTGAGACTCAGAGCAGTTCAGTCACCCAGTCATCCAGCTATGAGGTGGCAGAGCTGAGGTTTGAACCAGGTCTGTCCAGCTCTAATGCCCAGAGGCCATTCACTTTCCACTCCCCAACCCACCACTGGCCCTCATACTAATACCCAGCAAAAGTGCCTTCACCACTTCTCTACACTGGACTTTTTAGCTGCCAATCTTAGCAGAGACCCCTCCTTCCCCAGCCCATCTCTATGATCTTCTACTCCCACCCCTATCACCCCCAGTCCTACCAACAGCTAGAGGAGGAAAGAAAAGATTTTTGTTTGTTCATTTGTTAGTTTTTTAGTGCCTATTATGTGCTGGGTGTCTCTACCATGGGGCCTGAAATTATGATTATTCCTATTTTACAGTCAAGAAAATTGAGGTTTGGGGGATTAAGTCAGTTGCTCAAGGCCCCAGTGCTAACATAAGGAAGAGCAAGGATTCAAAGCTGGCTTTGCTCACTCCCAGGCCACTGTCTAAGGCTACCTCTCATGGGACACCAGCTCAAGTAGCCAAGCACAGCCTCAGGACAGCCACAAGACTAAAAATACAACCCAGCATGAAGGCAAAGGGATGGTTCCATACAGCAAGCAAATCGGGAAACAAACATGGCTAGACAACCGCCAGGTGGGCAATTTGGGAGGAATGGGAGCAATGGGGACAGAGCTCTGCCTGAGGGCCAGGCATAAAAAGTCTTTCTGAAAAACTGTGTACAAGGACTTGGAGCTAGAATATGGATATCCTCCAAGCCTTGGGGTTTAGGAGTTTTTTCAAATTCCTATCAGAAACCCTTTAATGAAAAGGGATTGAAAGCAGGTCGTTACATCCCAGCTAGCAGACAATGGGGATCAAGAGTTTTCAGGCTACTCAGGGCCAGCTAGCAAAGGGAAAAATATTTTTCTTTTCCCAGATGCTAGCATTTGCCTGAGCATGACCTCCTGCCACTCAGAAATATATTCGTGTACCAATTCTGAATCAGGAAACAGCCGAAGTTAGATATCCACCCAGCCATCAGAGCCAAAAGCACGGGACAGGACACTAGGCTAAGGACTGAGAATAGGGATTGTATGTTCTCATGTGCCACAGACCTATGGAGTCACTTATTAACCCACTGCCACTTGGTTTCCTCATCTGTGAAATGATCAACATAGAAGTGGCGTTGAAGGCTCCACTGGATGTTCTGATTGCTAGAGATGTGCAAATATAAGCAAGCATTTACTCAGCATCGGTCAACAGATATTTACTGAGTGCAATAATGTACCCTCTGACCATCACTGAACAAGACTGACACAGTCTTTATCCTGGGGATGCCTTGAAGTCTCATGGAGGCAGTGGATAGGAAGTAAATAAATGAAGTTCATTATTGAACTATGATTGTGCTAAGTGCCATGAAGATGAATCACAGCATGACCTGAACCAGAAAGCATTCCTCAAAAAGGTGACCTTTGGGTTGAGATGATAAGCGTAAAAATCACAATAGCTAATACTGACATAGGACTTAGGATGGGCCAGCACTGTTCTCAGACCTTGAAGATCACTTGAGATTAACACTAAGAAAGATGCGGAAAGAGTACGTCAGACGAGTGGAATGGTGCGGGCACAGTCCTTCAGAAGAGGAGGTTAGAGGCACTGAAAGGCTAGAGGGACAGAGAAAGAGCTGCAGGATGGGGTCACAGAAGGACATGGAGCCATGCAGGGTCTTAGTGTAAATTTCAGAAACCAGGAAAGGTTTTGAGCAGAAGAGTGATGAGGTCAGAGAGTCGTTAGGAAGCTCCTGCAGTGAGAGATTACAGGGGCTTAGACTTAGTAGTAGCCATGGAAAGGGAGAGAAACAGGATGGAGGCAAGATATATTCTGGAGGTAGGTTTCATGGGTCTTCATGCTCGATCAGTGCCAGGGATAACACCCAGCCTTCTGGCCCGGACATCTGACGGGATGCTGGTGTCAGTTCCCCTGAGATGGGGAAAGCCGGAGGAGGGCATGGATGGTGGGGGAAATCTCAGTTTCGTAATGGCATGGCAAAAACAGGTCCCGTCTAAGGATCAGAATCCTTTTACTCTAGTTTCTGGCTCTGATGATATTTCGTTGTGTGACCCTGGATCAGTCATTTCACATCATTGACATCAAACGGAGCCGTTGGACTAGATTACCTGCAGCTGTCCTTCCAGTTCTAGTCTCACAGTTTAGGGCAGGCACTTCAGATGGGCGACTCGGGAGCTGTATTCAAGCCATAGGAGCGTTTTATTGGACTCGCACAGCGTTTAATTGTTGATGCATTTCCATCAC
Source organism: Pteropus medius (assembly GCF_902729225.1). NCBI lineage: Eukaryota > Metazoa > Chordata > Mammalia > Chiroptera > Pteropodidae > Pteropus > Pteropus medius. Next base: position 4,304,811 of record NW_024347791.1, read on the forward strand.
AATCCAGATTTCTGGATTTTCTTAGGAAAAAAAAGAAAGCTTCACAACACTGGATCTGAAGCAGACCCCCACATGGTGACGGTTACCTGCAGTGGAATAGCAGCTGCCGCTTGGGAGGACACAGGCTCTGCCTCTCACCCCAGTGCCCCCCGGTCCCTACCAACTTGCGTGCATGCCCTGCCTGGCCCTGTTCAAGGGTTCACCCTTTTTCTAGTAATGATAGAGGATAGCTCAAATCGTTAACTTTCTCTCAAGCTTATCTAACCAATAAACATTTGCCAAATTATTTATTTTATGATTGAAAAGGAAATAATTAAAAAACAGTAAAAGAAGAACGAAATTAACAATGTAAAAGCCTCTTGTGATTCTACCACCCAGAGAAAGTCATTATTAAATTCGAGGTGCTTCCTGCTAGCCTTGCTTTATAAAATCGGAATCATACTATATATAACATTTCTTTATGAAG
>NW_024347791.1:4305349-4306724 GCF_902729225.1 Pteropus medius
AAAAAAAAAAAAAGACTTTTAGAGTATAATGTGCTGGATAATTTAGGTAATTATTCCACCACCGTTTCTTAAATTTGTAGATGCATCTCAACTCTGAATATTTCTTACAACTTCTTAGAAGTGAGATGGTAGCGTCTAGGGGAATCATGTATTTTTAAGGCTTTTGAAAAGTGTTGTCAGATTGCCCACTTTTTCGTCATTTGTCATCCATCACATCTTGCCAATCCTGGATGTTATCACTTTAGAGAAGCTCTCTAGGTGGCACATGAGGAAACCCTGCTGTCAGTTCAAACCGAGCCTTGTTTTTCACAGAACACTCGAGAGCAGGGATTGGCAAATTTCTTCTGGAAAGGACCAAGTAGATAGTAAATAGATGCTTCTGATTTAATGTTAGATTTCTGCTCGTGGGCCATAAATTCTCTGAAGCAACTATTCGACTTTGCTGTTGTTTCAAGAAAGCAGCTGTTGACAATATGTACAAGAAGGGACGTGGCTGTGTTCCAACAAAACTGCATTTATAAAAACTGTCAGTGGGCTATATTTAGCCCAGGAGCCATACTTTGCCAACTCCTGCTTTCTCTCATTTCATCCTGCTCATTGTCCTGAGAAGTAGGTAGGGCAAGAAGGAGTGTGTGTGTCTGATACACAGAGAAACCGAGGCTCAGAGAAACCAGGTAACCTGTTCACAGTCACACAGTGAGTAATTGGAAAAGCTGGAAATTTGAACCCAGATTCTGACTCCTAATTTAGAGCGCTCTCTACCGCACGATGAACCCTTTTCAAGATTGTGTTGCAATGTGAGTTAAATAAATAGCAATAAATGAGAAGAGTGCCAAGGTCATTTTGCCAAATGCATAGTCAACCCGAGCACTCAAGAGTTTGAGGGAAGGATTATAATTCAGTGCCATAAGTGCACAAAAGTGCTTTGTAAAGTGTCTTGCCCTGTGAAGAGTTAGTCTTAGTGGTGACATTTGATGATGATGTGGTTGCTCTTTCTGAAAAGAGCTTGATGGTAGTAGAAGAGAGTTGAAATAATAAATTCTTTCAGTTGCAAGTAACGAAAAAATCCAACTCCAATATTTAAAAGAAAAAGGAAATTCATTGGGTCCTGTCTCTCAGAGATCCAGGAGCAACGGCTTCAGGCACAGCTGGATCTAGGGCTTGAAATGAGGTCATGCGGGTGCTGTCACTCTCTCCTCTCTCTGCTCTATTTGTCTTTGCTTCAGTCCTTATGTGGCAAATAAGGAGGCCTCTGCCAGGCCCGATTGTGTTCAAAGGATGGGGAGACTCATCATATTTCAGAATTTCACAGAAGGACTCTGATTGTCCCTTTTTTGGTCATGTACCCACCACTGAATTAGTCATTGTGTCCAGG
>NW_024347791.1:4307107-4381009 GCF_902729225.1 Pteropus medius
TCATACTGGAGCAGAGTGGGCCTCTAACCCAATGTGACTGGTATCATTATAAAATGATGGCCCTGTGAAAACAGAGACACGGGGACAATGCCATGTGATGATGAAGGCAGAGACCGGAACGATGCAGCTGTAAGCCAAGGAACACCCAAGATTGCTGGCAAACCACCAGAAGCTAGGAAGAGTCAAGAAAGGATTCCCCTATAGATTTCAGAGGGATTATGACCCTGACAACACTTTGATTTCAGAATTCCAGCCTCCAGAACTGTGAGGCAGTAACTTTCTATTCTTTTAAGCCACCCAATCTTTTACAGCAGCATTAGGAAACTAATGTAGACAGCCTAGGCGGAAGAAATAGTATACGTCAGGGCTGGGGGGATAAAATGTGTGGCCATGGAAGCCTTGAGAGGGGAGGATTCCAAGAAGGAGGGGCTTGGTCAGCCTGATCCCCTACCACCAGAATGTGGAAGGAGATAACGGTGGAGAAAAGGTGCATCAACAACATCTACTGCACTGGTCCTCGCCCCAGCAGAAGCACAGCAGGACCACGAGTTTGATGGGGCTGTGAATTACTCCACCGACACAAATGAGACAAGTTAACTTTTCGTCACCATTCAGGGATTTTATTGGCTCATTTTCTCGCTCGCCTACAACCCCCATCACACCTAGTTGTCTATTTTTGTATGGATGACCTTTCAGTCTTTGGAGGAAAGACCCATTTTCAAGGGCTTGGCTCTGCTGGGAAGAATGGCAACAGCTACCTGGCTTCAGGTGCCCAGTGCAAGTGTCTGTTCTTAGTGGAACATGTAACAACCTCATCAAGGCACCACCCAAGGGCATATGTACTGAATGATAACACAAGGGATCTCTACCAGGACATCAGCAAGAGTTGTTTTTGTTTGTTTGTTTGTTTGTTTGTTTGTTTGTTTTTAATGTGCCTCTAGGAGGGCATGTGCCCACCTGTGGCCCAGGCATCTATTATTTGGAGAAATAGCACCATCTAGAACAAACACTGAATGGTCAGAAGTTGCGAAATAAAAACACACTTCTTTTTACTCAAAGCCTTAATTGTGTTGAAGGGTGTCAAACTACTTAAACAACTTAACTCCAATCTAAGTATTGGGGCTAATAAAGATCAGACATGGTCTAAATAGATACTGAATGTGAAAGCCTGGCACCCTCTAGGTTCTCAGTAAGATACTTCCCTTTCTACCTGTCCCAGAGCCTTCCACTCTAAAGGAGGATGAGTCGCCCACAACTCATGCCTGGGGGAAAGGCAGTAATCTTTAGGCTGGTCTTCCTACTTCCTTCTTTGCCCTTTCTCCATGGTCTATTTATTCCCAACACCCAGAGGCTCTATTCAAAATATAAATCAGTTCATGTCACTCCTCTGTTCAGGATCCTCAAAAGGGACTCCATCTCACTCATGTCAAAAGCCAAAGTTCTATAAGGCTCTACACCAGTTTCTCACTCTTGACACTATTGATATTTAGAGCTGGATAATTCTTTTTTTGTGAGGGACTGTACTATGCATTGTAAGATATTTAGTAGCATCCTTGGCCTTTATTCACCAGATGCAAGTAGCATCCCCACCCAAAGTCATAACAACCAAAAATGTCTCCAGACATTGCCAGATATCCCCTGGGGTAAAATTCACTCCCAGTTGAGAACCACTGCTGTACATCATCTCAGCCCCCCTTACATCTGTGACCTTGTCTCCTGTACCTTCTCCTCCCTCATCCCACCAAGCTACGGTAGTCTTCTTGCCATTCCTGCCAGGTGAACTCCCACCACAGAACTTTGCACAGGCTATCTGCTTGGGTGCCCTTTTCCCAGGATGCTCTGAGATCCCCAGGCTCTCCCCAAGCCCACACGACTCCCTTTCCTCTTTCAAGTCTTTGCTCAAACAATACCGTCTCAGTGTGGCTCCTTGACAACTATATTTGAAAGTTGTCAAGGACCCTCTGTCCCCCTCGCTCTGCTATTTTTTTCCATACTACTTACTACTTTCTAGTGCTTCATAAACTTCTTAATCTGTTTTTTATTTTTGTGTATCTCCCTCCACTAGACTATACCCTTCGTGGAAGCAGGAGCTTTTGTTTGCTATATCCTCTAATGTATCCTGAGTGCTTAGAACAGTTCCTGGCACATAGATAGTATTTGATAATAGTTGCTGAATAAACAGATGTGCCACCCAGAATGGTGGATTGAGTCACCAGCAGAAACAACTTAATCCAGTAGAGAAAGCACAGAATTCCTAGTCAGGCAGAACTGGATTATAGTCTTGCCCTGGTCACGAACTGGGTAACCATGGTTGAACACCCTTACCTCTCAGAATCTTGGTTTTCTCATATGGTAAAGGGGATAATATTCATGTACCATGGTTGTTGGAAAGATCAGAAGTTGTGTGGGTGACAGTATTTAGGGCAAAGCCAAGTTCATAGTAGGTGTTCGATAATTGCTAAGATTATTATGACAGAAGTGGTAAATAAAACATGGAAAGGGTTCCATGGGCCTTATAGGGTGAATAGAATTTAACAAGTAAAGACACGTTGAGAAGAGGAGAAACTACATTCTACTAAGCTTCACAACTTTTTTCTGGAAGTCGAAGGAATTATTTTGCCCAGCTTACATTTCTGGAACTAGGATATTTGATGTTAGTGCTGTCTAGATATATGGAAGAAACCTCAAGGAAGAAAAAAACATGAATTTGGCAACCCTTTGATTCTGGATGCTGATTTTGAAATACGCCATGAGCATAACAGAGAGGATAATGAAGGGAGCTGGACTTGTAGGTTAGCCGTTGAAATGAACAACTCTGAACAAATAGGAAAATCTGAATCCAAAAGGATGAAACTCATCGGGCAAGTTGGGTAGGAAGGATTGCCTTCTGGAACAGGGAGTTAACTTAGACCTAAGGAGGCTTTGTTGAGCAAAGCAGGTAAACCAGTTGGCCAGTTTGTGTACACAGTGCCATGAGAGTGCCATTAGCCAGATTGATTCCTTCCCATTCGAAAGTATTTTGAATTGAAGGACACACTAAGCTAGATGCTGGGAGGGGGATACAAAGAAAAGTAGAGCATGATCTCTATCCTCAAGGAGTTTGCAATCTGGTGGGGGAGACAAACAAGGAAGCAATAAACTCTACTATCACATAAAATTAAACAATTCCAAGAATTCAGGCTGAAGCAAAGTGCTGTGGGAGCATAGAGAAGGGACTGAAGAATTGAGCCAGAGCCACAGAAAAGCAGGAAAAATATATGAAGACTTGGCTAGAATGAGAGATCCGTCTGAGGAACCACAGGGAACTGTAGTTTAGACATAAGTAATCCTAACACCACCTGGGGGGAAAGATGGGCCCTTAAGGCATAGGGATGAAGTATCATGTATTTATTCATTCAATTACAAAATATTTGCTGAACTCTTATTACGGTAAGTGTCGAAGTACTGCTTAGATAGTGATGAATAAGACAGACTAGGACTCTGCCTTCATGAAGCTTGTCTTCTAGTGCAAGAGACAGAAAAGAAAGATGTGGACAAGTAAATTAGATACTTTTGGAAAACAATAAACAATAAGAAAACTACCATAAAGTCTTAATTCCCTTCCCAAGCTCCCCAGGTAAGTAGCACACTCCATCTTGGTAGGACAGAGTAAGGAGTGGGGCAAGAGGCTCAGATTATTCCAGAAACTTTCCTCTTCATGGCAACAGAAGAATAAAGAAGAAACATTCTTTATCCCTATCCAAAAAGACTAGATGAGGTGCCCTAAGGAGAATGTAGAGGGCTCAGAATCACATCTAGAACAGGCAGCATTAAGATTTCAGATAAAAAGATGTCAGCCACGTTCAAGGAAGAGAGGCCTGAGAGGGAGAAGAAAAACCAGGAAGCAGGCCTGTCACGAGTCAAGAGTGGAAAGCATTTTTGTGAAGGAAGACATGGCCTCTGAGCCAAATGCTTTTGAGGGAAGAAATAAGAAGAGAAGGCCTTTTGGTGACACTGATGATCTAAGTGAGAGAATTTTCAGCAGAGCAGTGGGGACAGAGATGAGGTTAGAGCTAGCTGTTTTGCCTGGGCTAATTGTTAAAGGATCTTGCCTGGGCGTGGCTAGGGAATCATGTGGAATCTGACACCCCACAATCAGAGTTGGCAATAAATAAGAGCGGTCTAGAGAGGGGAAGGACTCTGAAAGCCCCCAGTGAGTCTGTGCTAGCCTGGACTGGGCCACAGATGTCTAACCTTCCCTGACATTCCTTCTGCCACCTCTGTCTTCTATCCTAGATCCAAATTCAGTTCTGAGCCCCTCTGTGTGAGTGTGATAACTGCAACATAATATTCTGTTGGAACTCAGCCTTCGGTCTCCCCAGCCCAGGCCAGTGCCAGAAGATGCCTGTCCAATTGCCAAATCAAACGCTCACTCTGACCACACCCACTTTTCAGCTCCTAGGAACCTCCGGCTTCCCATGTGACACTACAGCAGAACTTAGCTCTTGGTAGTTCCCCAAAACGGTATTTCCATCTCCTTGACTTTGATCATGCTGTGTCTTTCACAGGGAATCCCTTTCTGTGATCACGGTGTGAATGGATGTGTGTGTGTGTGTGCGCGCGTGCGCCCATAGACACATGCAAAACACTTTTCTGCGATTTGCTTTTCATGCAACAAATCTTGTGTCATTTCGATATGACTCTAATCCATTCTTTCTAAAGGTTCCAGAATATTCCTCGGTGCAGTTGGACCACAGTTTGTTCTGCCATTCCCCTACCAATGCGTCCCGCAAGTCTTCTATGAACATCGGTGCAATAAACATCCTAGAATGTATGTGCTACATACCAGCACACTTAGAATTTTCTTCTTCCCCTTGCCCTTTCCCGGTCATTGTTCAAAAGTCAGTTCAAGGCTCTCTGCTTCTGAAAACAACATCCCTGATTACCCAGGAAGAGTGAATCCCTCCCTCCTCTAGGCCATCTAATCCTGTGTGCTTGCATCTCTGCTATGGCATTTTCAGGGGTGTGTTGAAATTTCTAGTAAAAGTCTTCTTTGACAGGAAGCTCCTTGAGGGCTGTGACAGTGCTACTCATCTCTGGATGCCCTGATTTAGCACAGTGCCTGCCACAAGACGTGTCCAATAAATATTTGTTGAATTAAACTGCAGAGAATTTGGGATTTTGAAACCAGAGTGCCTAGAGTTCGAATCATCGTGGCTCTGTCACTTACTCGCTGTGTCACCTACCCTTTGAGCTTCGTTTTCCCATCTGTGTCAAGGGGAAAAATAATCCCCAACTGTGTATGGTTGTTGGAAGAATGAAACGAGATCATGTAGCACTTGGCCTGGCATGGGGGTGGTGTTTGAAAATGAATGCTATTATGTATTGGTCCATGCTTGAAGTACAAGAGATTGAGGCTTTGGGTTGGTACTGGGCCCTTTCCATGTACCTCCAGGCTTAGCAAATAGGAAAACTCCCTAGAACAAGCTGATAAATGCCCATGATAAATGCCCAAATAAATCTTAGCAGCGCCAAGCTGTCTGGTACTTATTGTCTCTACCTAGCTCAATCTAAATACCCAAGCCCTTCCCAGATGAGGATGACTCGCTTTCCTTCCCCATGACACACCTTGATGGGCAAGCATTGTAGACATCACCTGAAACTTCTCTCCAAGCCAACACACTGCGCTGTAAAGGTGGAAGACTTGATGAAGGATGATAAATATTGCTTTTAATAAGGATGCAATGGGGGCGGCGATTGGGAAGGGGTCTTCAGGGGAGATTTGGGGCTGGTATCATCCAAGAGCCCTGTCAGGCATTGATCCAAGTGGAGCTTTCCCTTTTTCTTTCTCTTTTCATTCTGCCATTCCTTCCTCAGTGTCAATTCTGGGGCCTAAGAGGACCCTGGACCACTGGATAAGGATCGATCACACGATGGCAATTTGGATAAGAGCCAAATAATGTCCTGATGGCAAATATTTCCTCCTGCTGGACAATCCACCCGTGGTCCTCATGGGACAGGACATTGGGACACCTGAGCACTGATTCAGCTTCTGGTCAGCACTCACAGGGCACCCAGGACAGAGGTGGCAATCTGGCCTCTCGTATGGGTCCCTTTCTATGGTCTCATCTCCCTGCTCACCACCAGCTCAGGGAAGGTTTTCATCAAGTCTGCAGTGAGAAAAAACAGAACACAAGCAGGGAAGTAAATCTGTCACTTTTGCTGACTTTTAGCTTAATACTCATAAATATGGCATCTTCAATCTCTGGTTCCACAGTAACCTCCTTCCCTCAAAGCAGTGACTCATCTCTGTAGAGGGTGCCTTTGGGTACAAGAGAATAAATTCAATGCTCTGGGGCCAGAGTGGGGTTCAGAGTTGCACAAAGCATAATTAATAGCATCTTCGGTGTCAGCCCAGCACTCGAGACACCAGCCATCCTCCCAGATGTCCAGACCTAGAATCACTCTAGCCTTAGATGCCCCTACCAAGGCAGCTGGACAACAGCCCCAAGTGGCCATCCAGTGACCCCTGTGGGAACATCACAGGCACCTGCTCCCAGCTCTCCCCAGTGGGCCATTCGGAGTTAGGGGTGGTTTTGGAAAAAGACTAAGTATTGTTTTAGGTGAAGGTTTCTTGGTGTTTTGTCAGGTCCGGAAACTATATGAAAAGGCCTAAGGTTGGATGACAAAGAAACAAGCCAACGAGATGCTACTTTCCTCTGTGTGCCCAGCCAGGTCAGGGCCAAAGCGGAGTTCTCTAACCCATTTGGACTCTGACAAACCAAGAGGCCTTCTGAGACATTACAGGGTTTTCTCTCTTCCTGTAGTATCTGTTTCAATCATATTTTTGGTTTTTTTACCTAAGATGGCAGTTTGTAATAAGGGAAGGTGGCCCTAGAATCAGAGAGACTGGTGTTCGCAGTAGGGTTTACTCCATAGGGTTATTGTGACGATTACTTGAGATAATCGTTTATGTATTACATGTATATAAGGTGCCTACGAGTTTGGTTCCTGGTGCCCATTATGTTCTCAGTCAAAGTTAGTGATGATAATGATGCTGACGATGACAGTGAAACTACTGTTATGTTCTCATTGTGTGTGTGTTTACTTATTTATCGTCTAGGGCATATACTTCATATATTCATATGTGCAGCAAAGCCTGATCATCCTTCTTCTTCCCATTCTGCTATCATAGTCACCCTTCGATAAAAGGGAATGATGAAACTAGAGCCATTTTCTGATATTTCTGTGACATCTTAAAGGAGTTTAATCATTCCATTATGCTGATTAGAATGGCAAATGTCCTGATCCTATATCTGCTGCCTATGTCATTTTTCACTTAACAATTTGTGTGTGTGTGTGTGTGTGAGTCTTTCGTGTGCCGGGAATTATTCTAACAACCAGAACACAATAGAGAATAATACAAACAAAGTCTGTACACTCATGGCATGAACATTCTAGTGGAGGAGACAGAAGATAAATATGCAAACCATAGTCTAGTGTTTCTGTCAGGGCCGCTCTCTTTATTGGAACATCCCTTTCCCTGTCTCCCCGACCCCAAGGCTATTCCTCAGGGACAGATGGGCTGCAGAATGGCTTCGTCAAAGCTATCAGGGTACGATTCACAGCTTGGAAATCTTAATCCCTACTAAACCAGAAACCTGTCATCACCTTCGGCTCCCCTTTATCTACCACCTCCATCGCCCCCATACCCAGCCTGACCCTCATCCAGTGTCCATCTCCAAGCCCACATCCTCACCAACTCTTGCCTGGGCCTTCCAGCAATGGCCTTCCAGCCTTTAATCTTACGCCTTCCAAAACCAACGTCCACAGGGTAGCCACAGCTAGACTTCCAAAGCTTCCATCTGATCACGCCACTCTGGAGCTCAGTGCTCATCAGGGGCTCCCTTTGCCCCCAGGATAAAGTCCAAACTCCTCAGCACCATCCTGCGTGATGAGGCCCAGGCTCATTTGTCTGGTACCATCTCATCTCTTCTCAACTTATAGATGATAAAATCCTCAGCCATATCGAACTCCTGGAACTCATCATCTTTCTCTTGCCCCTAAGCCTTTGCATGTGTAATTCCTTCTGTTTAGAACACCACCGTAGCTTTTTCATCTGACTAATCCTAGCTTATCCTTGAACGCTCAGCTTCAACATTGCTTTTCCAGAAAGCATCACTGGTTCCCCAAGTCCTGGTGAGTTCCTGCCACCAGGATCTCCATGGAACCCTATATTCTTCTATCATGGTGCCACACTCTATTTGCCTGTTGGCTCATCCACCTTCCCTACTAGACAGAGAACTCCTTGAGGTCAGGGGACATCTCTTATGAATTGTGCCTAAAATATGAAAGACAGACTCTGTCATTTCATCCATATGCAATGACAAAACAGTCAGTGCTTTGCGTCAAGGCCCACAGTGGTGAGGGTCCTGTTCAGCCATGTTTGGTGTTGTAACCCTTGACTCCTACAGCTGGATCCCTTTCAGGAGGAGGGGACAATGATGAAGGAGAAGCCACCTGGCTCTTCCTTCTCCATTTTGGACACAGCATCCTAGGTATGCCTCCCCATCTCTCTCCCCTACCAGCTATCCATTGAGTAGCCCCCTTTCCAAAGCACAACCCCGCTTTGTCAAAGAACATCCTGCCCACCCTCAATCCCAAGAAACTTTGTTTTGCTAAACATATTCTACTTCCCTGGAGGAGGAAGCAGGGAATTTTGTTTTGTTTTGTTTTGTTTTTTTACATCACCCAGAAGGAGACCCACATCAGACTCTATGGAGATCCATTTTTCCCCCACTTACCATCTGGGGCCCTTGAAAGGGAATTGGGCCCCAGCCTAGCCGAGTGCAAGTCCTGATGAAACAGCCAGACACTTGTCTCTGCCCACATCAGTGTCAGTGGCCAACTCATCTGTGGTCTGATGGGAGGGGACCCTCTCCACAAAGCTCCCTTTCTCTGACCATTCCCACATTATACAGAATTCCTAGGGAGGGACCTAGATCTGGCTCCACAACACAGGTCAAAGGGCTCCCCAGGCCCCACCCAGTTTCTCAATGTGGGAACCACCCAGCTGGCCGCCTCCCTGGCTCACAGGCCACAGAGAGAAAGAAAGGGCTTTGTGCTTGGGAGAATCTGTCTTCTCACCAGGCAGAAGAGAATCAGGTCCTGTGGAGGAATCAGAGGGAACAGAAATGGATGGATGGGCCATCCCTGACTCAAGCAAGAGACAAACTGAAAACACATACCTGCCCTCAGGAGAAAGACGCCTCACCCAAAACTTAACCTTGAGAAAAGCCATTCCCAACCTCCTCCAAGACAATCAAAATCGCTCTCCAATCCCATACATCAGAGTTTCTCTACTTTAGTTTTTCAGAAAATAGGCCTAAACCAAAATATACCATACATCTTAATTGTGTTTCAAATCCACATATATTTAAAGATAGAGATAGAGATATATATGCCCATTTATGGGCAAGAACTTGTCCATAATTAGGGCTTGTAAAGACTTTTTCTCATAAGTGCAGCTTCTCAAGGGTCTACAGATTGTACACTGTCTTCTACCACTAGTGAAAGGATAAATCCTGCCAATGGCTAAGATAGATGGGAAAACAAGAGAAAGGGAGAGTTGAAATTCTTAGACATTTGTTTGGACTTTTTTAATTTTACCTTTCTCTATATTAACTGCTGTTCTCTAGAATTTAAAGCTCAAAGCCCCAGACAGTTCCCAATTTGTGTGTATGGGTTTAAATAGCTGTGTTTTGCAGGGAATGGAAATAAGATCTAGTAGGGGTCCCCAGCACCCTAACCAATACCCCCCCAAGGACTTCTGTAAACTAAAAAAAAAAAAAACTTTAAAAACTACTGAGCAAATTCAAGCTAATTTAACCTCATCACTACAAATGCGGATACTGTGGCTCACTGAAGAAAGAGATGTGTCAAATAGCTTTATGTTGTCAGTGCCAGAAACCAGGTCTCTTGATTTCTACCTGGTCCACCACGCTTTGCTCCATTACCAATAGAATTGATCTTGTCATTCTTGAACATTCGTGGAGGCCACCTAAGGCATGTGTGTACAGCTTCACCTTTTTAGAAAGTGTGCCCATCCCTCATGTCCTCCTACTCTCCACTCTCTACTCTGATGTCATGACTCCAAACATTTATCTCATCATTTCTTCTGAAAGTAACACTCGTTGTATAAGATTCAATCTCCACGTTGTATTAAATCCACATATGCCCATTCTACAGGAGCAGTTCTCTTGCACAGCATGCCTCCTGGCAATGACTGACTGGTCTCCAGGAAGAGCAGCCGAACCAAGATGGGCCAATCAGAGTTCTTCCCTGGGAGTTTTGACAACAGGATGGAGAGAGGGAGCTATCCCTTGCCAACAACTAAAGTTGTAAGATGTGAAACTCACCTTGTGTTATAAGAAAGTATATAGTAACAAAGGTTGAATCTGAAATACAGAGCAATAGGGTTAAGAGAGAGAATCCCTGTTTCCAGCTTCTCTGAGGTCTAGCTTCATCTCTGGACTTCCTGTAGCTTGAATGTCTAACCCTCCCTTGAATTTCATGGACCACTACACTCTCCTTGGCACTTAAATCAATTGATTAAAGTGAAATTTCTTCCCCCTTAAAACCTAAAGCCAATAAACAACAATGTAATCATATCTCCTCAACTTTTTTGTCATCCATTTCCCAAATCTCTATTATCCTGTTTACTGCAAAAAAAACAATGTATATGAAGGAGCTATATTTCGTTCTAACTTCTAAATTAGGAACAAGAGAACTTAGAAGCATATAATAAGTTAGAGGCAAAGATCAAAATAAAACAAGTCTTCTTACTACCAATTCTAGTCTCTTTCCAAGAAACCATGATGGTGTATTTGAACTAGTTTGAGTAACAGAGACCCAAAATGCCTTAAATACGATGAAAGTTAAATTTTCAATAAATAAGGTAAATTTTCTTGTGCATTGAAGCCCAGAAGTAGGCAGTTCAGGGCTAGTATTATGACTCTGCTCCATGAAGACCTCACGGACTCAAGTTCCTTCTAGCTCATTGCCTCCCTTCCATTCTTAGTTTCCTTATCTGCAAAATGTAGATATTCATATACCTGCCTCATGGCCCAAGATGGCTGCTCCAGTCACTGTCATTACATCTGCTATTTAGCCAGCAGGAAGGAAGATGAAGAAGAGGGAGAAAGGTGTGCGTCAGCTCCCCCTTAAGGAAGTTTCTCAGAAGCTGTCATATGACACTTCCACCATCTCACTTGCCAGAACGTAGTCCTATGGCCACGCTTCATTTGAAAGGAGCCTGGAAAATACAGCCTACTCTTGGTAGCCATATGTACAACTACAAGTTAGTAGTTCTGTAACCATAGACAAAAGGGAGAATGGATATTAGAAAACAATGCACCTGCCATTATTATCATTTTTACTTTTAACAGTTCTGCCGTCATTCTAGTAGTTACTCCAACTGTCGCATGTGGAAAGAATGGTTCTCTTAGAGCCCCTTCTCCTTTCCCCACTGCCTTTTTTGTACACACCTTGTGTTTATGACTCCAAACCAGTGGTTTGCAGAGCTGGGGAGAATAAAATGAACCTCACTTGGAGGTTGGGGCTAAATGGATCTGTTAGAGAATTCTGAAACAGACCCCATGGTTCAGTTTGTCTCTTCCCCAAAGAGTTTTGGCCCTAACCATAGCCAGGCTACTGGCTCATAAGGGATGACAAACTAGATAGTGTGAATAATTAAGTTCCTAACTACACAACTCCTACTCCCACTTTATTAGAGAAATACCTTCTGATAGGACCTTCATAAAGACAAGTCTGATATATTCATCATTCATTTACTTATTCAACACATAGTTTTGGAGGCAGGGTGGTTGTTAAGAGGACTAGCCCTAGAGTCTAAGAACCTTATTTTAAATCCCAAATCTACAAGCCTGGGGGAATTACCTAGCCTGTATCCGTATCTGCAGCCTACATTTCCTCTGTGTGCATCTTTTGGCGCATTCTCATGCTTTACAACCAAATTCTAAGGTAACATACAGCTCCCTCCTTCCTTCCCTCCTCCATCCCCCCTTTCCTTCCTCCTTTCTGCTTTCCTTTCTTCCATCACTTTTTCTTTAATAGCAATGGGATAATACTATGCATATTATTTGACAATTAGTGTTCACGTAACATACATCCTGACACATTCTTTCATCAGCATGGAGTAATCTGTAAAATTAAAATTGATCAAACCAGCCCCTGCTGACAGAACAAAAGTACTGCAAAGTCTTGGCATGTGTACCTTTGTACCCTCGCTTGGGTTTTTTCGATAGGTAAGTTCTTTAAAATGGAATGCTAGGTTGAAGGGTATGTGCACACTTTCATTTGCTAAATAGCAGATTGCCTTCCAAATAGCAGTGTGTACTTCGGTCTGTATTCATTGTCATCTGTATGAGCAGTAACATAAAAGGTCTTGCCTGTCTTGTATTTTGCTTAGTTTTCTGGTAGAGTGAAGGTCAATGAAGGTGATGGAAGATGGGGGTCAGGGAAGGCTTCCAAGAGGAGGTTATTGTTTAACCATACGCTGAGAGATGGCATGATTTTTCACCCCCATAGAAATGAGCAAAGGTCATTCTAGATAGAGGCTGGAATATGAAATCACAGAGCCTCCTGCGGGATGGCTGAATGAGGAAGTTGCTGCATTATACCTTGACAAATTATTGGCCATAAGGTGATCTATGCCTCAGCATAGCAGGCTCAGAGACTTGAATAAAATGCACAAAAATAGGCAAACAAGTGATTGCAATCCAGAAAGGGAAAAGAGATAATTAGCAAAATATAAAACTAACTACGTGGCATATTAGATGGTGCTAGGTGTTATAAGAAATAAAACAGAGAAAAGGGACAGAGAATGTGCATGCTGAGGGAAGTAAATTGCACTTTTAATAAGGTGACCAGGGAAGGCCTTATGAGAAGGTGACATTTAATAATGACCTGTAGAGGGTAAGAGAGGGAACCTTGCAGGTTTCTGGGGAAAGAGCATTCTGGGATAAGATCAGCAAGGACAAAGGTCCTAAGGTAAAAGAGTCCCTGGGGACCTGGAGGAAGAGCAAGGAAGCCACACGGCTGGAACAGAGTGAGTGACCAAGGGGGACAAGTCAGAGCTGAGGTCCAAGAAGCCTCAAGACTGAATGCTGTAAGACTCTGTGGTCGTTGTAAGGTTTAGACGCTTTTCAGAGTAAAATGAGAAACCACTGGGAAGTTTTGAGCAGAAGGATGAAAGATCTGACTTATGATTTAAGGAGATCATTCTGGCTCGAAGAGAGTAGAGGGCCAAAAGGGAGAGACCAGTTTAGAGATTATAGGACTAATCCGGATAAGTTAAGACAGTGATCTGGACCAAGGCAAGGCAGAGGTGGTGGTGGGAAATGGTTGGGTTCTGGATCTATTCTGAATGCAGAGCCTTTAGGATTTGCCTATGGATCGAATATGAGGTATGAAAGATAAAGAGAAGTCAGGACAACTCTGTGGTTTAGACCTGAGCAACTGGAGGGAATGAGCTGCCATTAACTGAAGTGAGGAGCACTTTGGGGTTGGGGGGATATTCAGGGGCTCAGATTGGGGTATTAAATTTGGGATTCCTATTAGATATCAGAGTGGAGATGTCAAATAGGCAGTCGGATATGTTAGAAGGAATTCAGGGAGAGGTCGGGCTAGAAATATAGATGAGTCATCAGCATGTAGGTGGTTTTAAGAGTCATAGTAGACTAGATGAGATCACTAAAGGAATGAGCATGGACAGAAAAAGAGAAAACATTGGAGAACTTGCCCTTGGGATACTTCAGTGTTACAAAGTCAGGAAGGTGGGGAGGAACCTGCCATGGAAATTAAGGGAGGGGAACATAGGCAGCCAAAAGAAGCAAGTGTTTGAAGGAAAATTGAATAATTAAAAACTGCTGCTAAGTCGAGAAAGATGAAGATTAAAACACTGACTGCTTGATTTTCCTCCGAACATAATTTATTTCCCTTAACCAAGTCCTGGCCAAGCCTCCCTGGCCTTGGATGAAAACGATGCCACTTTGCATATCATTCCCCTTGTACTGACTGGGTAGTTTAACTTGCAAAGGAGGATCTTATTTCCAAGTCCTAAGGTGGGATTTTTGACATAAAAGAAGAGTAAATATTATGTATGGAACACTAAACTGAGAAGGAATGGGGTAAGGCAAACTGGGTTCCAGTTTTGGCTTATCCACTTACATCCTGAGTGACCTTGAGACCCCTCTAGTTCTCAGCCTCTTCACATGTAATATGGTGGGCAGTGATCAAGGGAGGCTTGGCCAAGAGACCACTGAGGTAATTTTCATACCCACTACTCAAGTCTAAAATTCAAAGACACTTTCTTCTCTCTCAATCAGGGTCAGCGATATAATTTTCAGAGTCCCTTGCTCAAAATGGAGGGACATGTGCTGTTTCAGGTACTAAAATTTAAAGTTTTTCTTCCTTCCATGGTCTCTCAACTTGTCACAGTATTGTTTTGCTATTTAATGTAATTCTAAGTACAAAAAGTAAACAAATAATTTTGTAATGGTTAGAATGAAATGAATTTTACCATTTACTTTTATGTCACGCGATGCTGACTCTAAATGCAAATATAAGAACATTTAACTCATATGCAGAATCAGCGAAATGACACACTTCATATTTCATAGCTCACACATACCACAGTGGTGGAAATACAGCAAAACTAACTCAACTGTTTTATTTCACCTCTTGATGTGCATGCTTTCTACCAACATTCTCTATTTTGGGCTCACCAAAAATAGATGAGTCAGGAAGGACTTCAAGAAGGAGCTACAGGTTGCTTTATCGTTCCCTTTCCTCCTGCCATCGTTTTCAGCATACGTTGTTAGCTACTAAGAGTGAATGTGAGAGGGCTCCTTGGTAATTTGTTTTTCTTAGAACACCATTGCCTTCTATCTGCATTTGAAGCAAGTTCTGGTTCAAACAGAAAGCATGGCCTCTCAGGGCTGTCAGTGCTCCCTGCTTATTCAGCTGTAGACGTAGCACACTTACTTTGTACTGACTGTGAGTTTTACTGAACTCCCATGTATCACAGATCCACCGGGATTCTGTTTTCATCGGGCATCAATGAGGCTATAGACAAATGGGATGGCAAGGAACAGCAGTGGACATAGCTCTTTTGCTCATGTACGTGCTCCGTTGTCCCATCAGTCATCACTTACAAAACACAAGTTCAGAGGTAAAACTTGTTATTAAGAATTTCAAGATGGCAGCAAGCAAAGAATTAAATGAAGCATGGAGCCCTTCTGAGTATGAGGCCCTGTGTAGCTGCCCAGATCACATGCCTGAGAAGGCAGCTCTACTGTCCATCTCCCTCTGTAAACACCATCATGGCACTGGTCGCATGGCTCCATGGGGCTTGGTTTTCCTTGTCTGTCTTCCCCATTAGACTGTGAGATATCTAGCTCAGTTACAGCACCAGTACCTATCATAGTGCAGAATACATAGTAGATCCTCATTAAATGTCTGTGGAATGACTATTACTATAAGAACAAGTCATTCTCTAATGCCTTGCCCATGTCCATTGGTGGATCTTTTCCACGGCAGTTCTCGTCACTTCTCATTTTATTCATTCACTTAGCATCTTCAGTGTACCCCCAAGAATGTCACAATCTGGAGGGAGAATAGACATTGAAACAGAAAACTCATTCACCCATTCATGCAATTCAGTGCCAAACAGTGCTTGGTTACAGCATGTAACCAGTGAATATTTGTTATGGATAAGACACAGTAAAGTCTACCGGAGAAGACAGATAATTCGGCATTGAAAATGGAGTACATCGAAGGCACTATGGAGGCACAAAGAAAGGACAACTAACCCAGCCTTGAGCTTCCAGAAAGGTGTCTCAGAGGAAGTATCTTTTTAAAGGATCGTGTGCCCTGAAAAGAAAGGCCTTCCAAGCAGAGCGAGCACCTTGGAAAGGCGACAAGATATGCGAGAACATGGTTATCTCGGGCAGTCCTACGCAGCCAGAGCAGAGTGTGATGGGAGGAGCAGTGAGGGATGAGGCTGGAGAGATATGCAATTAGAATTCAGTGTAATAAATGCTATGGCAGTAGTACAAAGTGCTCTGTAAGAACGAAAGAAGGAGCTGCTAACTTCTTATAAGGGCAATGACCTTCAGACTCAGTCTGAAGGATGAGTAGGAGTTTGCCTCAGAAAAGGGTGTGAAGAACATCTTAAACCAGGAGAATGGCCTGTGGTCATAACAGGGCCTGTTGTCTTTAAGAAGTGGTAAGAATTCAGTATGGCCCAAGTGGGGAGGGTGCTGAGATACATAATAAAAATAACAGCTCAACATTTATATTGCGTATTTACTGTGTGCCAGGCATTGTGCTAATGCTATTGTATTAACTCATTTCCTCTTACTGACGGCCTTATGCAGTGGGTTATTTTTATTATCTCCATTTTACAGATGGGGAAATTGGAAGGTTAAGTAAGTTGGCCAAGGCCTCATGGCTAGTTAAGTGGTATATCTGGAAGGCAAGCCCAGGTCTATGAGATTCCAAAGCACATGGTTTGAAACACTAAACTATACTGGTCCTATAGTCGTTTGGCAATAAAATCGAAGTAGCCAAAGAGCTTTGGAGGAAAATGGTGAGTTCAGTCTGAAGCATCCAATGAAGGTGCTGAGAAGGCAGCTATGTATACACATCTGTACCTCAGAAAAGACAGATGGACTGTAGATAGGATCTGGGAGTCATCGGCTAATTGGGAGTCACTGAAACCATGAACACAGATATGAGTGAGAAGAGAAGGGGGTCTAGAACAGAGCCCTGTGCAACTCAGGCATTTGAGAGCCAGTGGGGTGGGGCAGGGGGAGCAAAGGATGCTGAGAAGGAAAAGCTGGAGAGGTAGGAAAACAGAGAGATGCTGCCTAGAAGCCACTGAGCATCAGGGTCACGCACGACAGAGACAGCGAATCAGATGAGGACTGCAAAAAGGCCTGTAGGTTTTGCGACCGACCTCACAAGTGACCTTGTACAGACCAGTTTCCTGAGACTGGTAGATAAGAGAAAAAGAACAATTGATAGATTTATAACGAAACAGAACAACATCTAATTTTTAACTATTCGCGAAAAAAATATCCTCTGTCAAACTACATTTCTTGATTCGGGGTACGGGAAAATGCAGTAGCTGCAGCAAGATGTAACTTGGTTGTGGGACATTTGGCAAACCACTTACTTCCCTTCTTGAGGCCTCAGTTTCCTTATCGGTAGATAAAGATATTGGAAGAAACACTCTAAGTTTTCTTCCAGATCCGAATTTCTATTCTCCGCCAACTCCAGATGCTCTTTGGGGATTTTAGTGTTGATGGGGAAGGTGAAATAGGATTCGGGTGCAGTGAAAGAGAGGGCCCCCCATAACTGTTGCGGTTCCCCTCTTGGTCTTGTTTTCTCCACAGTCCTCCAAAGCGGCTATTGGAGCCAGTGATGAGAAACACATGTTTCTAGGCAGCCCTGATGTTGCACAATGCCGCCAAAGGGGGAAAAAAAAAAAAGAAAAAAGAAAAAATAGAGAAAGGAAGGAAAGAAAAGAGCTTTGGTATTCTCAGCCTCCACAGACAATTCCCTCATTGAAGTGCTGTGAGTCACGGCGGGCCGCCAGGCCATCGCGGTTTCTGAATCACTTCCTCCAAGAAGGACTCTCCACTTGTTCCCTGGCTGGCTTTGGCCAGGGCTGGAATGCAAGGAGGTAGGGCCCTTCGCAGAGGCTCCTACAGCTTTGCTCTTTGCTGAGCTCCAGCAGCACTGGCGGAGGTGCCAGGCGGCAGGGTCGGGGGACCTCCTCAGTGAAAGGTGGCAGAGAAGCCGGTTGAACCTGCTTGTTCCAACTGGTAGACACCCTTCACAGTGCTGAAACTCCGCCTCCCTCCCTGGTTAGAGATGGAAGTGAAGACCCAAAGGGCACAAGTTTTAGCCAGATCTGGATTTTCCATCTTCTCGACCCTGATTCTCTGGCCGATGTGGACAAGGCTGTCATCTTTTGGACAGAGGTAGATGTAAAGTCGATCCTGGTCATTCCTCCAACTCACATTAGGGTATCTTGGACGGCGTCTTCCCATCTCCCATCTTGAAATTGCCATCTCTGAGCAGAAGGATTTTAATGGCCCAAGATGCCCTCACCAGGATGATGGTACTCAAATGAGAATCAGCTTTAAATTCTTGCTTAGAATAAGGTTCATTCATTTGACAAAGAGCTTTAATTCTCATTCTGGGCCAGATTCTGTATAGGCACCAAGGATTCCAAGAGGAAATGGACATGGTCCCAGTTGAACGAAAGAGAAAGATGGGTAAATCAATGATGCAAATTCAATATGGCAAGTGCTCTGATGGAGAGGCCCAGAGGAAATCACCAAACACAGACCTGGGGACAAAGGAGCTTAGGGAAGTCATCCAGAATGGTTTTTGTATTTTTTTTTTTAGACAAGGCAACCCTTGTTTGACCTCACAGGTTTAAAGGACCTTGTCAGCTTACAAGCCCTTATTATTATTTTTTTTATTTTTTACACCTACAGCACCTGGTCTTCCTAGGTGGTCTCCTATCCAAGTATTAACCAAGCCTGACCCTGCTTAGCTTTCGAGATCAGACATCAGGCTTGTTCAGGGTGGCATGGCCATAGTTTTATTGTATTAAATAAGGCGATTTTCCTTTTTCCAGACATCCCTCTCAACTCTCCATCCCCAAGACTTTCCAGAAGGTCAATAACTTAACTGAACACTGGAGATGAGACCTGCTCTTAACTCCTGTAAGAGATGAAGTGATCTCCTCCCTCCGTGCCAACAGAGGGCGATGTTTCCCATTGACCCCAGCAGTCTGGCAAACAGACTGCACTGCCTTGTGGGCATGCTGAGCCATGACCATTTCACAGCTCTAAATTCCTGGGGCACTGGAAGCAATGCCCAAAAGAAACAGACCAGGCATGGCTACTTATCTGATTGTACTGGTGAAGGGTACAAGGAGCATCTTTTAAGAAGTTCCCCTGTCCACATTCAGCTGGCTGTAATCTCCCCTAATGAGGTGGATTTGGATTAAATCTTCTTTCGAGCCAGCACCGTAACTTAATCTTCTCTGTCTCTCATTGCCTCTACCAGAAGGTCAGGAAGGCGATAGGTGCTGGGCACAGGATGCTAAATGGAATCATTAATGTAAAAGGTCAGCCAGAATGATAGCAAGTGTTCTCTCTGTCTTGTACCACTGTGTCCCTAGCACCTAGGCACAGTATCTGGCCCTACAAATATGTGTCGAACAAATGTATGAAATCAGACACTTAAAAGTAAAGTTCTAGAAACAGCAAACATTGTTTGCTGGAAGAGAATATATATTGACTATAGTGTCTAGTAGAACCTTCTTTTTCTTAGGTGCATCCCAGAAAGGTACAGTGACGTGCCCAAAGTTACATAGCTAGTCTCAGAGCTGGTGGTCATGTCCACTGACTTGCCACCGTGGTGGCCTGGCAGGGTCAACCCACACTTATATGAGGAACAAAACAAGGCAGCACGTTTGTCTAGAGGAGACACTTGTCTAGAATTATACCTGGTAGAGGAGCTTTCAACTGAGAATTTCTGAAATGCCTGTTCTAGGACTGTGAAGGAAAATGAGGAATCCTAGCTAGTGTGTTGAATAAAGAGGCAAAGAATGTCTAGCAATCCAAGGAATATAGAAAGAGTTGGAATGCAGGTACTTGTTATAGACAATGTGATGTAGAAGGTGCCACAGTCATGTCACAGGGCCACCGGGCGCTCTTGTCACCCAGGAAAAGTCAATATATGTCCGTAATAGTTATTGTTACTATCGCTAAATACATCATGCTTCCTCATGCTCCTAGCCCTTTACACATTCTATTCCCTGGGCCTGAAATGTCCTTCTCTACCTTCTCCCTCAGATGGACCACAGCTCATTCTTCAAAACCCAGCTTCATGTCCTCTTTGAGCTGCAGGGGGAAGTTAATAGTGCCCTTATCTTTGTAGGTGCCCCTACTCATGTTCATCAGAAGTCCCTGAACCTCCTCGTCCATCTGTTGATCATGATGCTCATGGATCAGATGGACAAATTCATAGTCATCCTATAGGCTGTGTAAATTACAAAGCCCTTGACAAGCATGAGAGATGTGTATTTTTGTAATTATGAAAGGGATGTCAGCTGGCCAGCTTCTGACCTGCCAGGGCAGGGTCAGCCTGTCCCTGACTGCCGTCTGGGTAACCTGAGGATTAATCAACAGCAAGGCCCCTTTCCTGTCATACACACAAGCTCGCTCTGTAGCCCTGCTCACCCACACTTGCTTCCCAGGCACTGGCAGCTATGTTTCTCACCCACCCCTGGGGTCCAGGGAAGTCATGCGCTAGCTGTTAGCACAGAGAGCCCAGGCTACACTGCCAGCGCAGCCCACCCAGGGAGCCCCACCCTGCTCGTTGCCTGCCTTCTTCCTCTGGTGGTTCCCAGGCTCTGGGGGCCCCCCTAACTGCTGTCCCCTCCCCCAGGCTATGCCTTTATTCTCCTTCCCCTAAGTTGAACTGTGTTTACAGTAAAAGTGGAAAGGTCTCCTCCTGACTCTCCACCCACTCTCTCTTGTTCCTCCTTCCTCCTCCGCAGCTTGTTTGAATGTCCTCGAATCAGTCTCAGGGCCTTCAACAAGCCTTCTTTCATACACTCCTCAAGCATTGTGTGAAGCACTTACTCTCTGCAAGGCATTGTGGGAAATTCAGCAATTTATTCATTCCGCGCATTCATTGTACAATACCAGCATTATTAGTTGAGTCTGTCCCCCTACATACTGCCAAGTGTTACTACCACTGAATACACCTGCTTCCTCATTCTCTCAATCCCTTGCACATGCTCTTCCCTATACCTAGACTGCCCTTTCCTACCTTCTCCCTGAGATGGACAACAGCTCATTCCTCAAGGTCCAGCTCAGTGTCTCTTTTGTTGCCTCCTATAAAAGCTCCTGCAAGGGAAGTCAATCATGCCCTCATCATTGTACACATCCCCACTTTTCAACACCCACCTTGTGCTTGGCAAGGACATGGGGCTAAATTCCAAGATCCTGACACCTTTCTCTACTTCCCCATTGAGCTGTGTTGCTTGGGCTCACAGAGGATTGTCAGTGGACTCTCAAATTTAGTAATAAACTTAAAAATTAGATGTCATAAGAGAGAATTGTCAGAAATTATCCCCAAACATAATGCCTACCTATAACTGAATATGCAACTTAATCTTGTTTTAATATTAATATTAGTCTCCTCCCTAATGTTATATATTGGCTAATGCTCCAGCGCATGTTGTTTTCTAATACCCATCACTTGTATTCTGGTGGGTGTATTTTTTTCTTTGCTCTTGAGACCCTGAAGAAAGTACAATGCAGGTGTCTAGCAAGAACTAAGAAACAGTCTTACAGCAATCCCACATTTGCTCATATATTCATGCTCGCATCCATTCATTCATTCACCAGGATTTACTATGCACCTGTTGTAACAATTGTGTATCAGGGTGACGGGCTTATACTTACACTCAGAAATGCAATGAAAATGTCAGTTCTCTGTTTTCTAGAATTTCATAAGCATCCTTGCCCCACAGTTGGTGGAGAAACTTATACTTGTCAGTTAATGATATCTTGGCCTCTTGTGGTTTGAACCATCTCCTTTCAGTTTAGGGACTGAGTCTGCTCCAGGCCTAACTCCCCAGCGGAGCTGGGCGAAGTTGTCCCTTTGGGATGACTTGATCCCTTTAGCTAAATGCTCAGTCTTTCCAGTTTCCACGCTTCCCCACTTCTCCCCAAAGTGGTATCTGAGTATGTAGGGGCCAACTGTGTCTTCGGAGCATTGAGGGTGGCAAGGCAAGGGGAAAGGGGGTGGAAGTCTCCTGATCTCATAATGGTCCTTGGCTGGTCTCCAGTGGGGGTCTGTGGGTCTGAACTTTGGCCGTGTTTGGCTGACATCTGTTGAAGACTGGTCAGCCTGATCCTGTCCTGGACATCCAGCTGATGAGTGACACTGGAGCATAACTCCTGGCCGGTTTGCCTTCTGAGCACAGGCAAGCCCCCAAGAGCATGGCCTGCTGTCCTTGCTGACCAGGCCCCACCTTGCTTTCACTGGTGCTGCCCATTCCCTGCGTCCCGCCTGGGCAGCCTGAATGTGAGAGGCCCCTGGCCGATGGGTCACTTAGCCCTGGTGGCAGCAACCTTCCTCAGCAAGAGCCCCAGCTTGAGTCTCTTCTAACTTTTAAATCCCTCTCAAGTACTTATGGAAGTCTCTGGTTTCTTTTCATGTCACAGGAGAATCGAGGGTGGCTCCAGAGGAAACACTCGGGCTCTCTCAGGCTGAAACTGACAGAGTATGGTGGTGGGGCCAGGGATATGAGGGGGTCTCTTCCTAGTATGCCAAAAAAAAATGGGGCAGAAGCTCCTCACGCTCCTCACCAGCTTTCTTAACCCAGCAAGGTCCCCTGAGCTGGCGCTTGAGCTCAGAGATGATACTGTCACTGGTTTCTCAGAGGTCCCTCCTGCTCTTCTCTCTGTCTTCCTCCCACAGGCATTCAGCCTCCTGGTTCAGCCCGAAAAGCCAAAGAGACGTCCACTCTCTTCCTTAACAGAAACCCTACGTCCCACTTCTCAGATGTCAATAACAGCAAAAATAATTTTTTTGTCTGTTTTTGTTTGACATCGTGATCCAGAATCAAAAATTCCCACTCTGCATATTAAAAGTTGATTATCAATCCCCTATTTTTTTCATTTTTTGACTCTGGACTTAGGAAGTCTCAGTTTGTTCATCTATAAAATAGAGAGATAATAGAAACTACTTCATGGGCTGTTGAGAGGATTAAATGAGATGAGGTAGATCCGATGCTTGGCCCATGGAAAGTGCTGGATAAGTGTTAGCTGCCCAGGCACTGTGCTGCCGTCACACTTTTTATCCTCCCAGGTCAAGCACACACTGGGCAAGTCACAGGTTGTTTCCCCAGAGGAAATGCAAACAAGAGAACATTCCATATTATGAAGTTTCCGAGATTATCATCCTGGTTTCATACGAAACTTTATCGTATGAAGATTTATCGAGCGCCTACCAGGATTGAGCACTGACTGAGGACTTACCAGACAAAAAATCATCAGGAGAGAGGGGTGTGGAAGTAAGTTGGGGTAGAGGATATGAAACAGACAATAAGAGCTTTCGGCAACCTGGCAGGTCCAGGCCGGTCCCAGTTGTCATACCTGGTTGCTGTGACCAGTCTCAATTCTCAGGCATGGACCTAGCAGAAGATACCCTGAGCACTCAGTCCCCAGTGTGTGTCCCAGGACCTGGCATTAAAGCCAGGACAGGAAGGTCTTCTGCATCTGGTTCAGATAAGCAATCTTTGAAAGAAGTGAAGGTCAAGGCCAGGTAGTGAAACTTCAATGCCACTTGTTCACAGCACATGCCTACCTCTTACACTCTATGGGCCAGAGCTCAAGGGGTGGGAACGGAAACAGGGAGGGAAAGATGAGATACCTTTATCGAGCACTCACTCTAATCCTCAATAACCATTAAGCACAGGTTCTACTTGCAGATTTAAAAATTGAGGCTCAGGGAATGGTGAGCAACTTTCTCAAGATTACAAAGCCAGCAAGTGGCCAAGTCAGAACTTGCACCCAAGCCTTTCTGACCACGTCCACTCAACACACTGTCCTCTCCAAAGCACACGTCCGCCTCCTGACCCTCAACCTCTCAGCTCATGCGTCTTCTGATGGGAGCTGTCTTCCATGTACGAGCAAACTAAAATTATCTCCTATTGGAAGCTTCCTACAAAAATGTAGGATCAGCCTGGTCCCTGCAGACCCTCTGCCAGGGACCCTAACTATGGATTTGATTGGATATAGGGCCCCAATATATTTTTTAACTTGTTCTCTTACCTTTTTCTTAACTTTTTTTTTTTTTTAAGTGGGGTGTGGGGCGAGAGAGTGGGAATGTATGGGGCTGGGAAAAAGCAGTGGCGAAGGCAACTTGATAACTGATGGTTTTCTAAGTACTTCAGCCTGAAGGAAGCCAACAGCTGCAACATATTGGTTACATGGAAATCATTAAGTCATTCTGGGAAGGAATGACAAATGTGTGTGCCTGTGTATATATGGTAGACATGTGTTTACATATGGAGCGAGGCACCCACAGAGGGAATTGCTTCAATATTGCCTCCAGACCAAGAGAAGAAAAAAGGAAGGCAATTAAAGCCCCATGGCAGGAGATGATTCTGAAAATCAAATTCTTGGTTAGTGGGAAGCTTGAACTTAAATCTGAAGGGGGAGTCATCTATTCCTTGACATATAACTCGGGAGGAAAGGACTTCCTTCAGCCAGAGGCAGCACAGTCAGGTAGAACTAGTCTGGAAAGGGATTCAGGAGCCCTCCGTTTGGATTTTTGTTCTCTGTCAGTAACTAGGGCGTGACCCTGGGGAAGTTTCTCTGCCCTTCTGGGACTTAGTTTCTCAAATGTAAACTGAGAGAGTTTGACAGGATGGTCTCTGGCGTCACTTCCTGTTCACATTCCTTCAATGTGCAATAAATTTTTATAGCATAAATTATGTGAGCCTGAGCTTCTGCTTCTTAGAATAGAGCTGCCTGTTTCTCCCAACCCCACCCCAAAAAAAGTTTCCTTTCGTAAAAACATATTTTTCTATAAATCTCATTTGCCTCGTTGCATATAACCAGTTGCATTCACAGTTATGTTATGCGCCAAAACTAACTCCCCAGGAGGTAAGACAAAAACAGTTATTTCCAGCAAAGGTGCTCACAGCTCAGACTTTGGTAGATGGAAGAGCTGAAGCATGTCACCATTCATGGGACAAAGAACTAGCTTCTCCAGGTTTGGCTTCTGAAGGAGTAACTGGAGGCACCTGAACCCATTGAGGTCCGTCCCTGGGCCATGGGGAAATCTGGCTGTCTGGTCTGTACTAAGTATGTGTGTCATAGTGGAGACTGGGGGGAGGAAAGGGCAGGGGCCTCTTGTTGGTCATCTCCAATTTGATCCTCTCAATGACCCTGGAGGTAGATAGAGTTTCCGTTTCTATCTTCAAGTAAGAGTCTGGACTCAAACCAGTTCTTTTACATTCCAATCGGTATGCTCTTAACCACAACCATATAATGTAGAGTCTCTCGCGCTCAGTGCTATTCATATTTTAGACTGGATAACTCTTCGCTATGGGGGTGTTATGGACTGAATGATTGTGTCTCCCTAAAATTCATATTTTGAAGCCCTAACATCCAGTGGGACAGTATTCGGAAGTGGGGCCTTTGAGAGGTAATTAGCTTTAGATTATGTCCAGAGGGTGGGAATTAGTGCCCTTATGAGAAGAAAAAGACAGAGGTTTCTACCTCTCTTTCTCCACATGCACACACCTAGGAAAGGCCATGTGAGCACACAGCGAGGAGGTGGCTGTCAACACACAAGAAAGAAGACCTTCACTAAGAACCAAATCTAAGGGCACCTTGTTTTTAGACTTTCCAGACTCCAGAACTGTGAGAAATAAATGTCTGTTGCTTAAGCCACTCGGTCTAGGTATTCTGTTATGACAGCCAAAGCTGATCAAGACAGGGGGACCGTCCTGTGCACTGTAGGATGTTTAGTAGCATCCCTGGCCTCTACCCACTAGACACCGGTAGCAATCTGCCTGGCTGTAACAACAATATATATCTGAACCTTGTCAAGTGTCCACTGAAGGGGAAAATCACCCCCAGCTAAGAACCACGGCTCTAATGTCAGCCCAAGGTAGGAGGAGACTATGGGAGCCAATAAAACACTGTGTTCGAATTCCAGTCTAAAGGATGAGCCTGGAGATGGAGTTGAATCTGGCATCGGTGGCCATTAGGGCAGCATGGAGCATGTCAGGAAGATGGCAAGCAGATTGACAACTTCAAATGTTAAAAAGCTGAGATGTGCAAAGCGCCTTCTTATGATGAGATATTAAGAATGGCTGAGCTGGCATACCTCTGAGCAGGCACTGGCGGTCCTTAGTTCAGATTCCTTGGCCTGCCTCAGATTTTTTGCTAACCTATGGTGCGCTCATCGTCTCCAGAACCTACACCCTTTGGGGTACTGGAGTCCTCATGGCCGTTGTCCATCCACACTAGCATCAAGTTCAGCTGCTTCTCCTGCTCCACCACAAACAACAATCTCCCACCACGGACACTGCATTTGGTAGCCTCACCAAGCTCCGTAGTCAGGTCCCAGGAAGGAGTCTCATCCCTCGACACAGAGCTTATTTCCATCTCGTTGGCCTTTCTTGTTCTCCCATCTCCATTCCTCAACATGCCCTCACATTCATCAGGATCTCCAATTTCTTCTCATCTTCCCAGGCAGGGCCTTCCCTGCCATCGTGACTGAGCTAGGACCCAAGGAGGCTCATCTTCTACCCCAGCCACTTACTAACGTGCTTTTCCCACAAAAACTTCCCTCCCTGGGGAGAACTATGGAAGCCGCCATTATAAAATAAAATTCATATCAGCGTAGTAACCTGTGGTAATAAACACACAGCATAGTGATCAGACCATATTCTCTTGAGTTTGAATGCCAGCTCTGTCTCAGAATAGCTGTGTGAGCTTGAGCTTTTCATTTCACTGCTCTGTACCCCCATTTTCTCCTTCATTTGTAAAATGGGGCTAACGGGAGTATCGTCCGCTTCGGGCTATCGTGAGGATTAAGGGGTAAATAAGTGCGCAAAGTGCTTAGAACAGTGTCTGGTACTTAGTACATGCTCAACAAGTGTTGGCTATTGTAATCATTGAAGAATAGAGAGATTTGGAACTGAGTCTGCCTTATGATGGGGGTTGGAAAAGTTCCAACTGGATGAGTAAGAATTTGCCCCCAGGAACATCTGATGCCTTGAATTTTACGAAATCAGAACCTACTGGTCATGAACCCCTCCTCAGCCTTGTCAGCTTTCCCTCTTGACTTTCCCCCATCAATCTCTCATTCCCACAGGGCTCAGTGAGACACTTGGGAAAATATTTTCCAAAATAAAATTCAAGTCATTATTTGACCCACACCACCCGATTCTGTGGCCCAGCCCTGCCTACTAATGTTACCGCCCTGTCCCTATTTAGACTGAGGTTTTAGAACTGACCAGCCCTTCACCAGGGCTTCCCTGTCCTGCCACCTCCTGCCTGAGTCATCCCGTGATGTCACGATCCTAGATTTATGATGTTGGCCAGAGTGGCCTCAGGGATGACTATAGATGGAACCAGCCTTAAATCCAGCTGTGAAACCAGTCACATTGTGTCCCACCTCCCACCACCCCATTCTTCCATGATGTCGTGGGAAGAGCCTGTTCTGGGAATCAGACAGGACAGGGCTGCCTCCAAGCTCTGCGCTTTCCTTTCTGTGCGACCTGGGACCAAGAGAGCTCTCAAAGTCTGTTTCCTCATTAGTAAATGGGGATGTTTGCAGATCAAATTAAACAGCCTACATGAAGGTGCCTGTGCTGGTAGATAGTAGGGATAATCAACATTTATTGCCACAATTATGATGCATCACAAATAACCCTAAAACTCGTGACTTACAAAATAACCATTAATCTTACTCTCTAGACTGGGCCTACCTGGGCTTGGCTAGCTGGGCATGTTCTCAGCATGGCAGGTGCAGAAGTACATGAGGGCCAGGCCCAACCACACAAGCACACTTAAAGCTACTGTTTGTATCATGTCTACTGACATCCTGTTGGCCAAAGCACATCACATGGCCATGCCCAAAATTAAGGACAGGAAATGTATACTCCTCCTCTAATGAAAGAAACTACACAGTAACCTGAAATAAGATACTGGTACAGAGTGGGTGAAGAATTAGGAACAATAAGGCAATCCACTCCAATAAATGGTCAGGAAATATTTGTTCCCGCATTTCCCACTCCCCTCCACATCCAGAGCCCTCTTGGTTTCACGTCAAGCTCATCACATCTCACGGTGAGGAAAGAACGTAAAATTGATGCTCACTGCATAAGCAACCAATAATTGTTGAATAGCACCTCGGCATCTGGTCGATTTTAATAAAGATTTGCACCCGAGTTTTAAACATTTCTCGAACACTTCTCTGTACCAGACCTTTTTTTTTTTTGGATAATAGATGAATAAAGACAGAACAGAATGCTTTATAAGAGGGGCTCCAGGAGGGCTGCGAATGCAGTATTACAGAAGTAGAAAGACCTCGAGAAGGTCACCCCAGGCCCTGCAGACTCTGGGTGTGTTTTGCTCAGGTTTGAATAAAGAAATGAGGTACTACTGATGGGACTGCATTTGTGAGCAGAGTCTGAGAAACAAAGAAATAGTGAGAAGAATGGAGGCAGATATTACAGGAATACAGGGAGAGCACATAACAACGCCCCCTCCTCTCTCCGGTCCTATTTCTTAGGAGACATGATAATGGTGGATATTTCGGGTGAAGCAGGTGGTGTCAGCAGAGATCTATTGGGATTGTGGGAGGGATTCTCTGCACGGCCAGTCAAAAGTCATCAGGATGAAAGACAGGGCTGACTGCCCTGACGTCCTCTGCCCTGCGTGGCCGGGGGACCAAGTGAATCTTTCCCGGACTTGAATCATTCCAGGTCTGCATATCCCTGAAACTGGCACAGGCTGGTCTGGTCACTTATTTTGCCTGTTTAGACTTTCTCTCTTCCATTTATTCTCTATGTCAGGAGAAAACTGACCTTTGCCCTTGAAAGATGCCATCAAAAACTCCCCTCGACCCTTTTCTGATCAAGAGACCAAATCCAAGGAGTCAGCAGGAGAGGGATTGGAGGACTTCCAAGAAGGTCCTTTGTGGTCTTGTCTCAGAAACTACTGAGGGCACTTCCTCTAAGGCTGCAGGTGTATCAGGCTGGGCTGGAGTTCCTGGAGGCCCCTGCAACGATTTTTGGTGATGCTCAGATATAGCATCAGATAGACTGAAACACATGGTGAGAAGGTTATTCCATTTTCGTGCAATTTTTGAGCCTCCAGATTTCATCAAGGAGAATCTCAGCTTGGTGCTCTTTAAAACTGCCAGCACGAAGCAAGATGGGAGTAGAAATCTCAGTCCACTACCCAGGAGGACTCGGATGCAAGAAATGGAACTGGATTTTTCTATAGTTCAACTTATTTTCTATTTCAAGCACCAGCATGGACAAAACCCAGTCAATCCGGGGTTCCCTCCTCTTTTCCTAGTGTTGTGCCAAAGTTTTGGAGCTTAAGTTAGTTCCAGAATAATGGAAGGAACAGTCAATGTCAACGTCATTCATTTAACTGTCATCCATTGAGATGTCTGTCGCCCTGTGGTCCTCAGCCGACAGCCCACACTCGTTGAATTCAACCAATTCCATCTCCGCGGTCCCTTCCGGGTCTCTCTGCTGCTTCTGTACCCCTCCTGGATGCACAGGAATCTTTCTGCTATTCTCAACCCTCATTAGGCACAGGAAATTCTATTGGAGGCTCCATCTACCCAGACGGTTCATGCAGCCATTTCCTCTCTAGATTCTTGCCGCCTCCCCAGTGATGCAGTTCTGCCAGAAAATAATGCACAGGACCCCTCTACATCTAAAGGTCACAAAACCTCCTTGAGATTTGCTACCTCGTGCTCCAAAAGCTGCCCAGACCCTTCCCCTGCCCCCCAAAATATCCACTTTTGAAGTTTTACCTCTTCACCTCCTCTTTCCTGACAGTCAGGGGAATTCTTTATCCGAGAAGCCATGCTCTCTCTCACTCACTGTAAATCTCCCAGATCTATGGCCAAGAGTCATTTTGGTTTTCCTAAAGACCTAGGCTTTTGAAACTCAAATGCCAGGAGGCACTTCCTTTTCTCTGTGCTCTCTACTGTCACATCCCTTTCCTGAAGTAGTGACCACACAGCCAAGACGCTCAAAGAGGGGAGGTCTCAAGAGAGAAAGAACAAACCAGAGTAGAAAAAAATTACCAGTTTAATTTCTTCAGAAATCTCACCCAGCCTCACAAACATTAAACAAACATGAAGATACACGTTGCCTTTAGAGCAAATAGTTCAAGCAGCCAAGTTTAAGACATAAGGAGGTATTTTTCTACCGTTCCTGGGCCCTTTGCTCTCTTAGCCATTCTTTGGTTTTAGGGAGGATACTGGGCTCCTTGTACTTGCCTTCTTAATTTTCTAAGAAAAATGTTCTGCAGGACAGACTGTCACTGTCAAAACACCCATATTTACCTCTGAGACCTGCCCTGATTCTGTTCCTTCTGTGTTTTCTCTCAGAACTGGAAACCCTTTCTCTCCCCTTCCCTGCCCTTCACCGTGACCCCTCTCCATCCTCCTGCTTCACTCTATGACATCTGAAATTATTCTCAGGAATTGAGCTGGGGTTATGGGCTAGTGAGGCTGGCGGGTACAGGGGCTCGGCAATTCCAGAGACCCAGTTTCTCCCCCACGTTCTGGAACAGCCAGGAAAAAGAGGAGAAAATCATCTGGGCTTCAACATGGGGAGGCTCCAAGCAGCCTCCCCAAGCATGGAAGGAGGGAGGAGGCCAGAGGTGGAGAGAGGCCGCCTGCGCTATCCCAAAAGGGATTTCTCCACTTCCTTGCAGGCTTCAGTACACAAGCGTGTTTGTTTAAGAGGGAAAGGAATGTCATTGATTGCTCCGGTGGTGGTGGTGAGGGGAAAACAAAAATAATCTGCTGAGCGGTTCGCTCTGTTTCCTGTGCATGTGTCTAGGTGCGTGTCTATCTGTAGGCCTAGCAAGCTCCCTGCTCGTTTGGGCTGGAAAACGTTCATTTGGGAGTGGTGCATGGAGTCTGAGCCTGCCGAAAAGGCACGACCCCAGGGCCCCCAACTCTAACCCGACAGGACAGCTGCCACCTGGCACCCGAGAGAAAGACCTTTGCCTGTTCCAGCTTCTGGGGCTGGTGGAGAGCTCCTTCTTCCTCCTCCATGCTGTCTGTCTCCTCCCCTCCGCTGTCAGAATCTGCATGTGTCCTTACATGACTCTCTCTTTGTGTTTCTTGTCTCCCCCAATAAACTGCCCTACGGGGCAAAGTGCTATTATTTCTCTTATTAATAGATGAGGAAACAGAGGTACACAGTGGAAGAAGTAATTTGCCTAAAGCTTACAGCTTAACGGGGATGAATTAGGATAGAACTCAAGGGTGGTAGCTTTGCAGCCAACATTCTTGACCACTGTATAAACTGTCAGTTGCTGGCCAAATGACAGGCTTAATACTATTATTACCCATAACTACCCAATGAACGAATGGGAGTAAATGCCAAAGACATCCACGGCAGTTCCCGGGTCTTGCAAAATCCTGTGTGCATTACATAAGTAGAAATGAAGTTAAGAAAACATGATAAAGAAGTAATTGCCCTGGCTTTGGGGTTATTTCTCTTCCAGTAATAGAATCGACCCTTCAGCCAAGCTGAGAAGTAATTGAGAAGGAGAAAGTTAAGGAGAATGTTTTCCCAACAGCCATTGAATGCCTAGAGGGCTTCTGCCTCAGCAAGTGTGCTTCCTGCTCCACACCCTTGAGCACAGAGCTAAGTATTCACAGTCATAAAATTTTAGGGCAGAAAGGAACTTTGGAGATCATCTGGCCCATTCCCAATAGTTCACAGATTAAAAAAACTGTGGCCCCAAGCGGAAGGTGTCTTGGCCAAGGTTACACGGCTATTTCTCACTAATGTAGGGCTTAACCAAATCCTGCGCACCCACAAACACAGTCTTATTTAAGGACGAGACCCTGAAAGAAGAAGTGATTTGCCCAAGGTCACATAGTTACAAAAATCTCAGATCTGGGATTCTAAATGCCAGGCAAGCACTGAAACCGCCCTAGCACACTGCCCAGTGGGGAGCCTAGCCCCACGCCTAAGTGGCCAATTCCAGACTCCAGTGTCCTGGGAGAGTCGCCATCCCCTCTCATCCCCCATCCCAGCAGCCAGGGCCGGAACAGCCAGAGCTCCATAATGTGCCTGGTGATCCGGGAGCACGCCCATTCACATACACCAGTACCCCTGCATTGTGCAACGAAGCCTCCACTCCAAGAGTTGCTGTAACATCTTTATCTGTCTAGGGCAGCTCCCATCGGCCAATGTGCAGCGTCTCTCTGGCGCCTCGTGAACCAACAGAAGGGGCAACGAGATCCTGGCCCTTTACTATCTGACTTGTTTTTGTAGGAAGTAAAAATAAAAGCCAAAAGCAAATTCCTCACCTCACAGACTATTCATTTCCTGCCTTTGGTGGCACAAAAAGGGCTCTGGCTTGGGCAAAGCAGGCTTCAGAGCTGGGGAGGAGGGGGTGGGTGCCGGAGTCTGACTACTCCTGGTTCAAACACTACATCACCCCTGTCGTTGTGTGATCTTTGGCGAGTCAGTTATCCTTTCTGGGCCTCGGTATCTTCATCCAAAAAAACAAACATCTTCACAGTGCCCACTTCAGAGGGTGGTAGGAAGATTAAATTAGACAATGAATATAAAGCACTTTGATGGCACATTGTAACTGTCTAATAAAAAGTGTAATTGCTACTGAGCTCTTAGGAAAGATACAGCGCCTCTAAGATTGCCCAGAACGTTTGAAAACCCAGAACATATCAGGTGGTTTCTAGAGGTCTTCCCTGCTCTAAGGATTTGTGAATTATTTGACTTTGGGTGGATTTTGATTCTCCTCTACTTGCCCCTGGAGGAACTTCAGGATCCCCATTCTTCAGCCTTAAGCATAGCTGTGCAGAAGATGTGCTCAGATGACCTAGGGTCCCTACCCGAAGAGCTGAGGATTTCAAAATTGGGGCAAAAATGACACCTCAAACATCTTCTGGCCTTTGAAGGCATCTTAAGATACCCCTCCAGCTATTAGGGTTGAGATCAGTGTTGCTGCTGAATTCAGGGTCGAGTTTGGCCTCAAGAGGTTCAGCAGTGTGGTATGCTAGACAGACTGGAGTTTTCAGGTGAAACATACCTGTATCCAACTTCCCATGGAAAGGTAGAGCACACACCTGCAGCATGGGAAGGAGCCAGGACAAAGGGTCTGATCTTTATCCTGGCAGCAGTACAAACCCACTGAAGGGTTTTAAGCAAGAAAGAGTATCCTGGGAGGGAACTTTCTGGAGTGATGGAAATGTGCCATATCTTGATCAGCTGGTGGTCACACAGTGTATACATATGTAAACAGCTATGAAGCTGTCCTCTTTGGATATATTTCCTTTACTGTATGTAAGCATACATCAACTTTTTTAAAAAGGTAAATGTGTCACACTAATAAGAGGCAAAGCCAAGATTCAGACCCACGACGGGCTAGGATTCAGGTGAGGCAAGTGAGGTAGCACCATGCAAGGGCAGGGTTGGATTCTGCCTTTATGTAAAATGTCGGTATTTTGTTCATCAAGAATTTGCTGGGTTTTTTTTTTTTTTTAGTCTTTTTTTTTAAATTAAGTTTATTGGGCTAACATTGGTTAATACAATTATATAATTTTCAGGTGTACACATTATAATTTGGCATCTATATATCAATTGTGTTTACCACCCCAAGATCTAGTTTCCTTCAGCTACCATATATTTGACCCCTTTTGCCCACTTCGCCCTCACCCCTAGGCTGACCCCCCCTTTATCCCATCTACTCCCCCTTCTCCCCTCACCCCTATCACTCTGGTAACCACTAGTCATTGTCCATGTCCCTGAGTCTCTGTTTGTCCTGTTCATTTGTTGCTTCTAGGTTTATATCCCACATATAAGTGATATCATGTGATTTTCAACTTTTTCAGTCTGATTTATTTCATTTAGCATGATTATCTCGAGGTCCATCTATGTTGTCACGAATGGCAGTATTTCATCTCTTCTTACGGCTGAGTAATATTCCATTGTATATATGTACCACAGCTTCTTTAGCCAATCATCTATCGTAGGACACTTTGATTGCTTCCATGTCCTGGCCGCTGTGAATAATGTCGCTATGAACATTGGTGTGTAAATATCTTTTTGGATATGTGTTTCCAAGTCTTTGGGGTAAATACCCAGTAGAAGGATTGCTGGATCATATGATAGATCCATTCTTAGTTTTTTGAGGAACCTCCACACTGTTTTCCATAGTGGCTGTACCAATTTGCAGTCCCACCAGCAGTGTATGAGGGTTCCTTTTTCTCCGCATCCTCTCCAGCATTTATTACTTGTCCTGTTGATTATAGCTATCCTAACAGGTGTGTGAGATGGTATCTCATTGTGGTTTTGATTTGTATTTCCCTAATAGCTAGCGATATTGAGCATCTTTTCATATGTTTGTAGGCCATTTGTATGTCCTCTAGGGAGAAGTGTCTGTTCAGGTCCTCTGCCCATTTTTTGTTGTTATTGAGTCGTATATTTTGGATATTAGGCCCTTATCGGAGGCGTTGCTTGCAAATGTATTTCCCCATTGAGATGGTTGGTTGTCTCTTTACCTTGTTGACGATTTCTTTTGCTGAGCGGAAGCTTTTTAGTTCATCATGGATTTGTTTGTGTTGATTTTTATTTTAAAAATTATCACACTGCCATATTTATTTGGATTACTGAGTTTGGGGTACCCCCTTAACATGTGTGGCTGAGGCAAGTGCCTCGCTCCCCTTACCCTCGTTCGGCCCTGCTGATCCCACCCTGGCACGCTCTGCAGGGTGCATGTGGCCTCCCTCCCCTGGTCAGGGCAGCATTGAGGTTTGGTTCCTGGAGCTTTGAAGGAGAACGTGCAAAGAGATACTTAAACAAGGGAGCTGGATAAGAAGGAAGATGGCCACAGAGACTCCCAGGGTGTGGCTCTGGCAAAATATAAAGAAAAATATTTAGACGGCATTTAAATAAACCCGTGGATGACAGAAAAGACAGGGAGAGAAGGGGGAGCTGTTTGGGGCTGAAGGTTAGGGGAAGTTAGCTCCAGCCAACATCCCCCCACATTGCGCCGCCCGCCCAAGAAAGCCCCAGCTACTCCAAGGATCCAACCCTTTTCAGCCTCTTTCATAGTTACATTCAGAATTATCAACCACTCAACACAAACATTTTAATGATGGTGTTTGTGTATATTTTAACAAGGAGAGCAAATGATTCTTTGCACTGCAGAGTGCTTTAGTTTGCAAATGCTTTTACATATGTTGCCCAGATGTCAGCGGGGCCTCTCTCCATGCCCCTCTGAGATCTAGTGATGATTTTCTTGGACCTTCATCCGTTTCACAGCTCACCTGGGCCTCTCCTCAGAGCGGAAGGAGCCTCTTCCTCCAGAGAAAGGCCCCCAGTTTTCCATTTTGATTAGGAAAATTGAACACACACCAAAGGAAACATCCCCAGTAACAGTACCAGTTACAGGAGAGAGACATCAGGCATCTCCCAGCCGGTAGCTAAACATTTGAGTGACTTTTCATCTTCCTTTCTGGTTTTGTTGTCAGAGGAATTGTGGCGCCCCCACCACACCCCAGATCTTCTCTTCAAACCCCTTCCCCCAGCTCCTATTGGGCTGCACTTTATCAGCACGGACCAAGAAATGTGCGGAAGCCCCCCGGGGCGAGGCAGCCCCGAGGCCACCTCCTGCGGCCTCTCCCTGTCCCCCTCCCCTCATGTCTCCTTGATCATAAAGAGTTTTCTTTGTGGAAGAAGTACTCGAAGCTGTAAATTAAATGGGGACACAAACACCACAGGGAAAATGGGAAAAGCCAAAAGGCTTGTTGCCCTCTGTGCCATGGAGCCTTTGAAATGTCATCTTGCCTGCCCACGCTATCGCGGAGGGCGGAGGGCTGAGGGCCAAGGGGGCGGCAGGCTGAGGGGTGGGCAGGGATGAGAACTTCGGGTCCCCTTGGACGATGCAGGGGTTCCCCAGGAGGCAGCTGGCTCCCTGGCCCCTTCTGAAAATACTCCTCTGTATTTGTACAGGTGAGTATGTGTGTGTACGTGCATGTACGTGTGTGTGTTCATCTGTGAATTTTTCAATGAGAATGACTGTCTCAGAGTTTCCCGGAGTGTCTCTGTGTGTCCATGTGTCTGGGTATCTGGAGTGTGTCTCTGTGCGTGGGCGTCTCCACGTTTCTAGCTGTACGTATGCTTCGTTTGCCGCCTGCATGTGTGGATGTAACCTCTGTTGTTAGGTGTGGGTGGTGTCTACGTGGACACAAGTCCCAGCATCTGGGTGTGTCTGTGTCTCTGCATGCCTGAAGGTGTAAGTAAAGGTGAGTGTGTGTGTGTGTGTGGATGTGTTGGTGTGGACAAGGACAGGGGGACATTAGGACTCCCAGAAGCTGCAGCCAGTGCACACACTGTCTTTGCAAAGCAAATCATCTGTTTTCCTGGTTTTGTTTTTCTCCTCCCTGTGGGCTCCAGACCCTCCTTGAAAACAAAGGGAACTTGAAAAACGCAGCCCTTCCTGTGTTCCCAAATGTTCAGAATGTTGCGGTGAACTCGAATGGTGCCAGTTCGGATGCCCAGCCCTGCCGCTGCTGCAGGAAGCCACCAGCCCGCCGGCCACCACCGCCCACATACACAACACGCCTGGGAGGAGGGTGGGCAGGAGGGGGGAATGCGCAGCTCGCTGCACCCCAACTCCCGAGCCAGCATCGGCCCTGCATGAGAACTGAGAGCCCACAGGGGGGGCATAAGTGCATCATTTGGGGGTTCCTCCAAAGAGGAGGGGCCCTGGGGGAAGGTAGGAGGGGAGGCAAGAGAAGACACCTTCATGTGGGATTTATTACCAACCCACCAGGTGTGCAGGGACCTCACTTTCCATTTTACCAGGTCAGTTCTAGGTGGAAGTAAACATTTCGATCATTTCAGTACACATGTACTGAAAACCTACTATGTGCGTGTGACACTATAAAAGGTAAAACTGCTCAGCTTTGCCACCCCAGTATTCTCGGCCCCCGCATTTCCCCACTTGGGGCCTCTCGCATCCTCCAAGGTAACGTGAGGAGGTGGAACTGGGTATCTGCAAAACCTCTTCCAGGCTGGAAATCCCATGATTCTTAGTGCAGCAGCTTCATGCCTGCACTTCACGCTCTCACACGTCATTTTCCCGTTGCATGATGTCAACAGTCTTCCCTTCCCCCAGCCTCTGCCCGAATGCTCGTCTGCTTCCCTCCCTTTCTTAACTTTCTTCTACAAAACAAGGTGTCTGTCCTCCTTGGCTTGAAGGTGTAAATTACTGATAACTCTTCTCCCTGTCTGCACTTTGAGAAGGTTCTCCGTCTTCATCTAATCCTGTGTCTGCCAAGAATGGCTCCTCCCATCATACAACCTTGGGTCCCACAGCATCCTCCGCCTGCCTCTGGGTACCAGCCACACTCTGCAGCATGCACTCGCCCCACATAAACTCTCCTCCCCACCCCGGCCTCTTCTCAAGCTGTTCCCTCTGCCTGCCTGGAGCACTCCTTCCTCCCCTCACCCCCATCCAGTTCCCAGCTCTTGAGATCCTAGTCATCTCTCAAGACCAATCTCAAACACTTCCTCCTTCATCCAGGCTTTCCCGGTCCCTCCCATCCCTTCCGCAGCAGACGTGAGCTGTCTTATTTGAAGCGTTTCATACGATGCAGAATACTTGGCCTTTACTTTTCATCATCGGTATCTTTGTCTATTCCCCACACTGAGATCCTTAAAACGAAAAGTCAGGAAATGTGTCTTTCTCGTGCTTGCCTCCCCATGCAGCGTCTGTCACAGGTGTTCAGCAAACGTCTGTGCATGCAGTGGTCTGGGTGCAGGAGTCGGGTGGCCTGAGGGCAGAGGAGGAGGATGGCCTTGCTGGGGAAGGAGGTCGGCAGAGGGAGGGAGGAATCTCAGAAATAGCAGCCAGATGGTCAGCTGACAACTGTCCCTGTGACAGGCCTGAGACCCTGAACATCTGTCTTTCCCAAAAGGGCCTGAATTTGGGGACAAAGATCATTGATACTAAAGGGGTCTATATATTTCATCCGAAGCACAACTTTTCCAAGAAACAAAAAGCAAGGCAGTGTCAGGTAGCGAGAAGACTCTGGGAGCTTGAGTGCCTCTTGGCCAGCAAATGACTGAAGCCAGCTGGGGAGGTGGGGGTGGGCGGTGGCAAACAAATACACGCTTCATCTAAAAGGTGCTGGCCTTGCCTGCCGAAACACAGGCACACAGGTGGCCAGATCGCCAACAATGACTCACAAAAAGTCCCGTATCCAAGTTTTTACATAAAATCTACCACGTCATAGATGGTGGCCATTTATTCAGTTTTAAAAAGTCACCAACACTGGGTAGGCCCAATGAAATAGATCTGTAGGCCGCATCCAGCCCATGAGCTGCCACATCGAGATTTCTGCTTAGGTACAGGCCAGGCTCCCGAGGAATGTGATGTGCCTGACTCCGTGCTGAGGCCAAGCTGGAAATCCACTCGCACTAGAGGAAATGTCGGCCGTTCCGCTGAACTGGCCCTGGGTGCAGAAAGGGAGCTGACGAGGAGTGGGCAAACGTCTGGAATGTCTTCATGGTCTTCGAAGCCAAGATCCATGCTCGCCTCGGGTATCATGGCGATGATACTACCTGCTCCCACTGGCATCGGTCATTCATTGGCCCCTCTGAGCACTCAGATTTGCATCCCTGGCCCAGAGTTTTCTCATTACCTGATACTGCCTTGCTTTTGGTTCTTGGGAAGGTTGTAAAGAAATGGACCACTTCAGTATCCATGATCTTTCTCCCCAAGGTCAGGCTCCTTTGGGTACAGGAGATGTTACCTTGAGTATCTTGACCTGAAGGACGGTCAGAAGGCCTGCCCTGGGCACCAGCTTGCTGACCTGAACAAAGGACTTCTTCTTTCTGAGCTGTAAAGAGTGGGCCGTCACTACAAGGAGTGGGCTGGACTAGAATGCCTTTGAGGCGCCTTGTAGCCTCTGGCAAAGGAAATGTTAGCCCTTGATTATGCAAGGACTGGGCCCCACAGTGGCCAAAAAGAGTTCCCTGATTCACATGGGAGTGCCTTCCTGCGGGTGTCTGGCCACGAACAGACCAGCCAAAGTCCTTGCGTTCTTTTGTGAGGAATAATAGCCACACTTTATCTGCGATGCGACACAGGCATTGGCCATCAGAGGGCTGCTGGACAGGCCCCTGGAGGGGCTAGATGATAGGAATTGTGAGGAGTTGGCCCAGGGAGGTTATCAGGACAGGTGGGATGGCAGGAAGGCACCTCAGCAAATGATTACCAATGGGAATGTTAGTATTTCAATATTTTAACAACTGGTATAGCCAGGCCGGTATGTATCTACTGAGTATCAGCTCAGCCCTCACAAGAATGCTGCCCTTCCTGTGTACAGCAAGGCAGACCCAGATGCCAGCAACAGATTGGAAAGTGAACCCCCTCCCAGTCTCTGGGGAATTCGCAGAGCCCACCCCTCCCTTACAAGTTTGCTTCACTCCAGGGCCCCCACCCCAGGCCTCTCTGGGCATTGGCAAAGAGCAGGCACCATTCCAAATCCTGACTTCATGCTGACCATCAAATCCCCAAGCCAGGGAGGGAGCAATGATGTCATTGTCCCTGTGTTTCAGAAAAGCAATAATCAGACTCGGAAGAGGATCGGCTTTCAAGGCAGAAGGCCAAACAGTTTATCTTGGCAAAGGCCTCCGAGGATTGCCTCACAGAAGGAAAGGGCTGGCATGCTCATGACCATCGTTTGTTATGAGCTGGGAGTCTGCAATGTCCTTGGAGTCAGGAAAAGCTCGGGGACCCTGTTGAGATGGAGGGTGTCAGGTCTGAAACAAATGAACATTGATGTCACCTCTTCCCATCTGAACCCTTTCTTGGGGAAGGAGAGGGTACCTCAAAGCTCAAGAAAGAGCCTTATTCCAACAGAGCTGTGCCAACCCACCTCGGGCCAGAGTCCCCTCTGACTATTATAAAAATGTCACTAGTTTTCTCAATTTGAATAAGTTCCATAAGGCGAGGACCTTGTTCATTACTATATCCTGGCCTCTGGTACAGAACTGAGAAATCAATAAATATTAGCTGAGTGAACAGCAAGGAAGAAAGAGCAATGAATTGGTATGTCGCACTCCTGGGTTCCAGATATCCCGGGACGTGTCCGGCTGGGCTTAGGTGACCAGGTTGGGGTGACGGGGGGACTGCCATTGATTGGCGCAAGTGTGTGCTATATATTCCAAAGGATCTATCGTTTAGCAACCTTCAACTGCCTACCTTCTCCCTGTGGTTCACGATCTTGCCTAAGTCTTTCATCTTATTAATGACAGCCATCTGGTCAACCTTTTGTGGTCAAACACTGTTGAAAGGACCCACTTCGAGAAAATGTGTTCAGGAAGAACAACCCCCCACCACCACCACCACCACACCTAAGCTATACTTCTGCTGGGCTCTCCTCTGAGCTCTGTCACTTTAATTACTTTGGGCATGACCCTTCCTCTCTCTGGGCCTCAGTTTCCCCTCTTGCAAAAAGCAAGATACATTAGAAGTGTCTAATATTCTTTAACTTCTAGCGGGGAGTGTCTCAGCCCCTTCTTAGAAAGAGAAGGAACCCATGGAGCCTCTCCCTGAAAAATGCAGTTCCTTGCACGTACAAAGGAACGTTTCTGTGTCCAGTTTCTGGAGGCTCGTGGCCCCTGCCGCCCGGGGGCAGAGCCTTTCGACTTGCTGAACTGTAAGTCCCTCCAGGCTCCGACTCTCTGGAATGTCAACCAAAGTGTGGCTGTGAGAAAACACATTCCAGCTGTCCTCCTCTGAGGCCGCCCCGGGCAGGGAAGGAGCATGGGCCTCCCAAGTGGCCCTAAATACCACCCCCCAGGTTCCTCAAGCCCCTAGCCTCATGGAAATGAGGCGGGAAACTAAAGGAAAGCCAGGCAGCTCAGCCTAAAAGGAATTTCTTCTCCTTTGCTTCTCCTTCTAATTCGGCCTTTTAAGAGTTTGATCATGGGGGAGAGGGGGAGCGCGGGGAAAATGCTAAGAGATTTTTTTTTTGATTGAGGCTCGGAGAAGGAGGTGGAGATGGGCCACAAAATAGAGAGGTCAGGCACGGCTACATGGCAGGGGACACTGATGGGTGTGGGTGGGGCCTCTGCGCATTCTCCAGGACAAATTGGACTTTTCCAGCCCACTGGTTTTCGAAAACTATTTATGAAGCTGGACTAATCCAGCCCAGCTGTGTGACTGTAAGTAAACAGGACCTTTTGTGGAGGTTCAGAACCAGCCGCCCTCCCCAGCCTGTTCTTACAGAGCTCACTCCATCCTTTCTCTAGGGGAGGTCAAAAGGTGTCAAGGTCAAGCAGGCGAAGTTGAATCTGACTCTAGGACCCATCCCTTTCTGTCAACCACTCTCCACCCTGGCCAGTCTCACCTGGGCAGCTGGATGGTCACACGGATCTGAGTCAGGATGCCCACTCCCCTCCTCCTTAGCCGGACAAACTTGGGGGTGATTCTTAATGTCTCTGAGCTTCTGTTCTCCCATCTGCAAAATGGCCATCTTAACGTCTAACTTGTAGAGTTACTGGGCAGGATAAACAAGTGCCACAGGCAGTGCTC
The DNA here is from genome assembly GCF_902729225.1 of Pteropus medius. Classification (NCBI taxonomy): domain Eukaryota; kingdom Metazoa; phylum Chordata; class Mammalia; order Chiroptera; family Pteropodidae; genus Pteropus; species Pteropus medius. Next base: position 4,348,576 of record NW_024347791.1, read on the forward strand.
AGCAGAGCTGGTCCCCAGTTGATGCTACGTGTCCCCCTGGGCCACCCCATAGCTCCTTTGTCCTTCTCTCTGGAGTAGAGATTAGCATAGACGGAGAACTGGAGCGAATCAAGAAAGAGGCACACCCTACAAGCGGGACGATTTGGAAAAGGCAGTGCTCCCTTCGAGCTGAAAAGCAGTCCCCACCTCCAGGTGCACGACTCAGCAAAGGAAGCACAGACTGGACAGAGTCCCCCTTCTCGCCCCCTCAGACGGGTGCCCTTGTGGAGACCACCACCCACACAGCCATGGGCCAAGAGCAGCCACAAAACCCAGGCTGCCCTGCCTACCCATGGGATGAGATTTTTTTTCTAGTAAAGCTTTGGTCTTTTAGCAAAGTCATTGATCCCCTTTTAAAATGCCAAAGGGGATTAAAATTGGAGAAAATCATTTGCACCTTAGTGCGAACGAGTTTCTGGTTCATTCCTGAAAAAGGCAGAAAAAGGCAAAGATAACCATGACTCACCCGTACCTGGCCCTAGGACAGTTCTACCCTGCTTCAGCATCCTCAAGCAGCAGCACCCGCCCTTCAGCACAAGTGGCAGAGAGGAGTGAGCCTTCCTGCTGCTCTCATGCTATTCCCAAGGGCGCTGAGCTGAGGACCCCAACGTCGCTTCTGCTGTGCTGTCTTGGCCAAAGAAAGTCACAAGGCCGTCCGAATTCAAGGGATGGGAAAATAGAGTCCACCTCCTATGGGAAGGACCTGTAAAGTCAAATTGTAAAGGACGTGGATGCAGGGAAGCCATTAATTGGGACCATCAATGCTATCTACCATGAGTTAGGACTATGGCTAATCCTGCCGGAGCCCATATTTTCCAAACCCAAATTGGGGATTTAAGGGTTGATAATGTGACACAATGTTTTCAAATGGGGCCATCCTGGAAACTCCTGGATGCTTAATCATATTTCTACCTCCACATCACCCTACCACAGCCCAGCCCCGTGACCTTACCTAAACACATTTCATTGATTTTCTGACCGATTCAAAACCTGATACTTCAGAACAGGGATGGAACTCCTACGTACATTTTGGGATCAAAGACTTGTATTTATTAGCAAGACTGGAACTTCATAGGACTTCAGATCTAGAAGCCATTTAAATTAGTACCTTTCCTTTTATAAATGAATAAATTAAAGCCAAGAGGTAAAGTGACTTAGCCAAGATCATATGAGAAGTGAGATCAGGGTCTCTCAAACTTTAACATGCATACAAATCACCTGAGCATCTGCGGAATCTGAGCGGCAGCTTCGGGGTGGGGCCTGAGACTTAGCATTTCTAACAAGGGCCCAAGGGACATTGATGCTGCTGGTCCTAGAAACACACTTCGAATATCAAGGCTCGCAGAATCCAGAGAGAGGGGACCAGCGGACAGGAGATGGTCGGTAGACACCTGCATTTAGAGCTTCTCTATCTGTTGCCATCCTTCGCTTAAGCCCATTTTACCGATGACTAACCTGAAGCTCAGAACGAAGGTACTGGCGTTGGCCCCACTTCAGGAAGTTTTACAGAAGCAGGCCCACTTTCCTTGCTCACGAGGCAGCTCACAAGAGAGGTGAGCTCAAGGAGTTGTGGCCCCACTTGGAATTTCCAGGTCCTCGAGGTAGGGGCATCCTTTCCTGCTGAGACCTCAGGCTAAGGGGCCCCTTTACCCTTGTTGGGGATTCATGGTACTGGCCCAGGGGTCTCTAAGTCCAAAGGGCTGAGAATGTCCTGTCTGGTTAGTGATTTAGGAGCTTGGCAACCTCTGTCATTGTGTTATGTGGCTCTGAACATTCTGTCCAACGGCCTCCTGGCACACCACACACTTTCGAAATGAAAGGGGAAAAAAAACGAACATTGCCCTCGCTCATTTGCCTAATTTAAAAGCGTCTAGAAGCTTTTTTTAGAAGGGGAAAAAAAAAACCCACTATCCATCTGAAATGGAGGAAGCACCTCATCAAGGAACCAAAAGAGAAATGGAGACATAAGTTCCCAGGGCTGACATATTCATGGACGAACCTCGTGCCCGGTTTTTTTCCCCATCCTCCCTCTCAGCTCAGAAACCACTGCCTTTTGGGAAGCTCTTGTGGGGAGAGGAAATTGCTTTCTCCCAGGGGAAGATCCAAACCCTCCTCACCCACCTCGGGCAGTAGCATCCTGTGATTTCACATCAGTTCAGTCCAACCCACAGACATTTATCGAGACGCTGCTATGTGTCAGGTGCCATGTTGGGTGAACTTGGGGGCGCATCTTCATCTCTCTGAGCCTCAGTTTTTTTATCTGCGAAATGGCCATAGTGATACCTAACTGGTAGAGTTACTGGGCATGATAAACAAGGAAATGAAAATGAAATTGCTGTAGGCAGCTCTCAACACAGAGCTGGTCCCCAATAGATGCTTCACACCCTTCTTGATTTAGTGACCAGAGACAGCCTGATGCTATACATTCATCCCTTCGCCCAACAATCGAGTCTTGCCAGGCAGCATGCCAGCTCTGGGATAAGGACGAAGGAAGATAAGCGTGTTCTGGCTACACCTTGTCTCGCCAGAGAGACCGTCAGTAAATAATTCTTATTGGCATATTGCAATAAATAATTACTTCTTGTGACGAGTAACCACAACAGAGTGTGAGGCTGGAAAGGCAAAGACAAAAGAGGTCTTACTCAAACCCATCTCTCCTTTCCATGACATGGCCACTGTCTCAATTTGGGTCCCCCCTGGTGGCACAGCCTGGGGACAGTGTAGAAGAGAAGCTGACCTGTTCTCTGCAGACCTTGGGCTAGGCCCTCCACCTGACCCCAAACCCTCCTCCCCAAACACACACACTTACCCCTTCTGTCTTCCAGACACCAGCTAGAAGCCTTCTTTCCCAAATGCGAATCTAATGCTGTCATTACCCTACTAAAAATGCTGCACTGAGCTTCCCATCATTTGCGGGATTAAGTCCAAACCTCTCAGAACAGTTTACGAGGCTTTTTACAATTTGGCTCTGGTCTGCTTTTCAGCCCCATGTCCCCTCCCGCCCCATCATTCACCCCTCTCTCTCCCTGAGGGACATCCTGGGCCTTCCCAGGACCACTCAGAGTAAGGGAGGGCCCTCAGAAAAAAAAAAGAAAACTATTTTATAATGGAAATGTTCAAACCCATGCAAAAGCGGAGACAGTAAAATGATGAACCTTCATATACTATCGCGAGCTTCAATAAATGCCCGATCTTGTCACCTCTACATCCCCACCCCACACTGGTTCTTCTAGAGCAAATCCAAGACATTATGTCCTTTCATCTGAAAATACTTCAGTGTGTATTTATGAAAGAGGAGGACAGTCCCTTTTTCTGAGGCTCCGGATTTGTTTTAAAAAATTCCAAAAACGGGTTAACCAAATGTGTGGTACAGTTTTAATTTGTACATTTAACAAACCAATGTTTTTAACACACACACAGGACGACTATGTGGAGAGAGCATTAAAGAATCCAAATTCAAGGTCCTTGGTGAATGTGGAGCCCTGGCCAGCCCTGCTCTCCCAGGGTCACCCTCCCCTGACCTCCTACCCCGTGTGTGGCCCTGATGCTTCCTGAGTCCTCCAGGAACCTTCACACCTTTGTGCCTTCTCCCTGGTGGATACTTCTGCCTGGATCACCCTTTTCTCTACTTGGCAAACTCCTGCTTGACTGGCAAAGCCCAATGCAAATTTCCCCTTGTCCATGACACCTCTTCCAACAACCCACTCCCAACAGATGACCACTCACTCCTCCTTGCATCTACAGCATTTTCTTCACTGATCTCTGGAATGTTTACATTGCTGAGTTAAAATCATTTTTTGTATAGATCTGCCGCTCCCAATAGCCTGTGCACCCCTTGAGGGTAGGGCCTGGGTCCTCTCTGTGTCTCCCAGTGTGAAAAGCGGTCTGGTCCCAAAGCGTGGGCTCTGGCTCCGGCCAACCTGAGTAAGATATGTAGTTCAGTCTCGGTTTGTCGTTTGTGAATTAGGGAAGAATGACAGCAGCACTATGACGGGGCTCTCGTGAGGGTCAGATGAGATGTGTCTCTTTTGTTGCTGTGGAGCCCACCACATGCAGACACTGAATCATCGTTGGCCTCTACCACCGGTGGCCGCCATGGCTCCCTTCTTAAAGAAGCCCCTACATCTGGAGATAGTCTCACCCTTCGGCACAAGGCCCCAGTATCTGTTCAGGTCCTGAGAATTTTCCCCGGCATGAGGGATGGTGGAAGTGTCCCTCATTAGCCCGCACTGCTGCAGACCCTGCAGTAGAGGGCTCGCCCCAGACTGTCCCCCCAAACCTCCACTCCCCGCAGAACAGTGGGGAAAAGACTATCTTATATCTTCTGTGATCAGTGGGGTGACGTTAGCTGGGTTTAAAACAGTGTCATGGCCAGCCTTTGAGACCATATTATTTCTTCATTGGAGGGTGCATACCCTACAGCACACTCCCCAACTTCCTGTGGAACGAGGCAGAGCTGGCATGGAGCTGCAGCCCTGCCAGTTGCTATCGCTGCTCCTCTGTGGGTCTGGGGTCCCGTCCTGACCCCCTTCCCTCCCATACATCTCATAGGATTGTCTTGAGGCTCCAGGGAAAGCCACTGATCGGCACTTAGCAGAGTGTCACACAGTCAACTCCCCAATAATAGGAGGGTATATTTTTTAAGCTCCCCATCGTATTTCCTCATTGAACAGTACTTTTTTTCCAGTATTTGTCTGGAACTTGCAGAAGAAAAGCCCCCTTGGAATCAGGGGCTGCTTTCACGCGGTGGGCACAGCATATGTTCCATAAAAGGCATTTTTTTTTTAAAGGACAGAAATATTTCTGATTTAGAAGACTTGGTTTCATAATTTCATTTTATAGTCTTGAGCAAGCGTCTTTTTTCTGCACTTCAGATTCCTTATTTATAAAGGCCATTCAGAGAGGAAGCAGAGCAAAAGGGACATTGAAGGATGTTAGCTGGACATGTGATCCCATGCAGGGTCTCTGCCTCGCCAGGCTGTCTCCTCCACTGTGCAGTGAAGGAGCTCTGTCGTGCTGATTAATCTGGGGGACTCTTTCCACCTCAGAACCCCTCAGGTAGGGCAGGGTCCACCTCTCTCTCAGGTCAAGCAGGAGACCCTGGTATAGCATGATGAAAAGTAGGGGGGTCTTACACCTAAAACGAATATAAAATAATATTGAATATCAACTCCAATTGAAAAATAAAAATAAAGAGGGGGGGTCTTGATGGTTGGGGTGACCCTCAAGGGTCCCTTCCCTGTGTCCAAGCAGAGCTGCCTGACTCCAGGCCCAGGAAAGAGCTGGAAGGACCCCTGTCTATCTTTCCCTCAAGTTCAGAGTCATCGCCTTAGCATGTCCTTTCCTGTCACCAACGCACATCCATCCGCTACAGATTTATGGCCACACAGGTAACCCATTAAACCCCTGCTAGGCTCCAACATGAAAGCCCAGACTCCTCTTGGCAGGTGTCACCTTGCAAAGCCGAGAGCAGGGAAGGAGGGAGGCAATGCAGCAGCTGCGAGAACAGTGTTGGGTTGACATTAACGATACCAACAGCCGGCACGGTTCCAGCACGCCCTCCGCGCCTGGGTAAGGGCTTCAGGACGTTAGCTCGCTTAAACCCTGAGACGACCTATGGGAAGCATTACTCCCTTCAGCTCTATGCATAAACGCAGAAATCGAGGCACAGAGAAGCGAAGTCACTTGCCCAAGGACACACAGCTCAGCAGTGGTAGAGCCCTGCAGGAAGTGGGAAGGAGATGCTAAAGAAAGAGTGGGTGCCCTAGTGGGCCTGGAAAAGGACAGAGACACCACGAGAATACTAGTCGCCTGGAACGACGGAAGTTTCAGTACCGGGGAGCGGGCACCTCTGAAAGTAACTCGGTCAGTACTCTATAATAATGACAATCGTGGTCATGATAATAGCACCTAACGTTTACACAGTTCCCAGCATTCTACATTTCTACATTTACTCGGAACATTCAGTCAAATATTGAAGACCTGCTATGTGCTGGGCAAACAATGCACACAATGAGTATGGCCTTGCCTCCACGGAGCTCAGAAAAATGTGGAAATAAACATATAAAGGGCAATCTCAGTTTTAGCTTTGTTGGTAAGATTATAAAATCCACACCTCAAAGCTTCCTCTCTGAATGGCTTCGAAGTTAGCCACGGCGTTTGGAAAATCAAGGTCATTTTCAGAAGGGAAGGGGCAAAGGTTCTGTGAGGGAGGGAGAAACGGATAATTTACTCTCTCTTACTCTGCTCATGGATACCCAATACTAATATTTGTTGATACTTCCTTCTCTGGCTTCTAAACATTCTTTTATCTTAGCCCTTCTCTTTATCAACGTGTTCATGGGACAACAAATTCAGTAAAAATATGCCAGAAGCAGAGATCTTGCTTGTTCCATTGATTGGACTAACGATCTGGCTCAGGGCCTCTGCTCGTAAAGGCTAAAAACAGTGGGGAATGAAGCCGATAAGGTTAACACAAGTAACTGCAAGCTAGTGTGCGTTCGCCAGTGAAAAACCCTCCTCCCTCCCAAGTATTCTAAAGTCACGAGATGCCCAGCTGGATATTGTATTTCTGATCCATGGCATTGCCGAAGTCTTATCCTTGTTCGCTGAAACCTGCTAAGACATTCATCTGCCTTCGTGATTTGCAGTCACTGGAAATACACATCCAGGCCATTCCAAATGCATTTAAAAGTCAGGCTCCATCACACGATGGAATAGTATTAGGCAGTAAAAAGAAGTTAAATACTGATACATGCTACAACGTGGACGAATCTTGAAAGCATGCTAAGTGAAAGGTCATAAAAGTCATAAAAGGTCACAGATTGTGTGATTCCATTTATATGAAATTTCCAGAATTTGCAAATCTATAGAGACAAAAAGTAGACCATTGGTGGCTGGAGGGAGGGATGAATGGGGAGTAACTGGTAATGGGTATGGGGTGATAAAAATTGGATTTCAGTGATGAAAATGTTCTGAAATGAGTCACACAACTCTGTGAATATACTACAAACACTGAATTGTACACTTTAAAGAGGGTGAATTTTATGGCATATGAATATGTATCTCAATAAAGCTGTTATTTAAAAAATAAAAGTCAGGCCCTACCACTGCAGCTATGGTAGGTCTTATCTCCCTGAATTAAATAGAAGGTTATGTGAGTTTTACAGAATGAAAACCAGGCAGCATGTAATCATGAGAGTTTGAGTATATTTCTACACAGGAAAATAAGTACGAGTTATTCTGTGTTTAAAGAATATCAGATCCATCCATCATGTCAATTTAAGGTTAATTGTTAAAATAATTTCAAAGCAGATTTTTACAAAGCATAGTACAGAAACAAAACACTTTTTAAAAAGCTCATAACCAGCAGGTGGTAATTTGGGGCTTTTTGGATTCATTTTAAGTGAATATTAGTTCAAATTATCCCCAGAGAATTTCTGGCTAGGATCCAGCTATATGTCACACGTATTTGGCTACAATCTCAAATCTTCAAGATAACCTGAATTGCCGGGGTACCTATTCCCATTTACAGATAAAGCGACTGACACCAGAGAAGCTAAGGAACTTGGCCAAAGGTGCTCCAATAGGAAGAGACACCGGTAGCGTTTAAACTCAGGTCTATCTGGCTTCAAAGCCTACTTTCGCTCTTCCTCCTCATCCTATGACATTTCACAAAGTTTCCCTGAACCAGAGGAAATAGCTCCCTTTGCTTGTAGCCCCAAATAAACAGTATTTGTTCTATGCAACACCAATAAGAGTAACTTTAACCGAAATTTTGTATTTACTTTAATCTTAAGTGATTACATGTGTGAACATAAACAGAACCAAAAACATATGTGGATACTAAAGTATTGCTATTATTATTTTCTGAAGTCACTAAGAAGAGGAAAAATAATTTCCTATATTGAGATCATCTGATTTGTAAAGGTGGCTTTTCTCCCACCTAGAGATGGAACAATACTGTGAATAAAATAAAAATCATGACGGAAAACCTAGGGGGTTTGAAATCCGTGGCTGCATAGACCCATGGGATTCAGGCTGGTCTTCAACACTTTGGATCGTGCAGACCCTCCCAGAGGCACCGTTTCACTGGGGATGTCGTCTGAACTGTAAGGGAGAATCTCACAGAGAGGAGACGGGCAGGCAGCCTGAGCGTTCTCTGCCACAAACATCACACAGGCAAGAACAAGAAAAGCATATTTACAGACAAATATTGCCATCCTATTGGTTTATTTTTGACTATTCTGTTTCTCAGGGAGACAGGAAATGTAAAAGAAAAGAAGGTTTGTATTTCGGTAGGGCAGGTTTAGTTTAATTTTTCTAAATATGCTACCAGTATTTTTCCAAGAATACTTAAAGCGGGAGGAGGTGATACAGAATGTTCAGAGGTGGGATTGTAAGGGCAGAGGACGTTAAATTGGGCTGAGACCACAGACCTCACTCAGCAAACATCTCCTGGGCCCCTCCTATGTGCCAGACCTGGGTGTAGGGCAGACCCAAGAATGAAGGCAGGTGGGATCTCTATCTTAGGTACCTGGGTGGGTTGTGGGACTGTTGACCAAGGTCAGGATACAGGAAAAGGAGAAAACATTTTTTGATGGGAACTCATGAGGTCACTTAGAAATGTTGAGTTGGAGGTGCCTGCGAAACCACCTGGGGGCCAAGTTCAGGAGGCAGGTCTGTAACTCAGGAGAGACCTAAAGGTTCGCCGATGAACAGCAACAGATACAGATGCACAGCTTCTCCCGGAGCTCAGTCTTGTGAGGAATTCAGACATTCACCCAGCAATCACGCCGATAAATTAAAGATGGCAGAAAGGCTACGAAGGAGAAAGAGGGGAAGGGGCATGACCCAGGTAGGGAGGCGAGAGCCAGCTTCTTGAGGAAGCTGCTTTGGAGCTACAGTCTGAAGCACGGATAGGAGGAGCAGGGACAGCATGCCAGGCAATGAGAACAGCATGTGCAAAGGCTCTGTGGCCACAGGGAGCAAAGCTAGTATCAAGGTCAGAAAGAAAGCCAGTCAGGCTGGGACAGAGAGGCTGATGGGGGCCCTAAGGAAGATGGGGCTGGGGAAGAAGGCAGGGGCCAGATCACACAGCACCCTCCCCGTAAGCCACGGTGAGGAACTTTGTCGTGACATGTTTTCTCTTTAGAAGTGTCAGTCATCTAGGTGGTATTTTTTAGGTTGGTCACAATATTAAAGAATTGGAAAGGATTGTCGAAGGTCGTCTTGTCTCTTCTCCTCACTTCAGACAGGGATGTCTTTATGTTCGGTGCTTACTTTCCATGGAGATTCTGTCAGATACCACACACCAAGGTGAGGGTTTATCAAGCAGCTGTCAGGACCTTTCTCTTCTCTCTTTTAAATGGTTCTTTTTTAAATGTAACAAACCCCGTGCCCAGGCTGCCCCATTTCTGTCAAAGGCTTTATCATGCTTCCTGCTTTCAACCTGGGCATCAGGCTTCCTTCTCTCCCCTTCCTAACTCTAAGAAGTGACTGCGCCCTGTCGATCAGCCTTGGATGTCCCCCTACCCACACTGGTCATGGATGCGAAGGGAAAGGAAACTAGTGTAGATCGCCGTCCTACTACGTGCCAGGCCTGGGACATCCTCTTTCTCTCCTTAAACCTCTCTGCTGGCAACGACCATTTGGTAACTGACACCTATTATAATGTCGACTTCTCAAGGGACCTCCTTACTAGGTGGATGAGGAAACCGAGTCACAGAGTGGCGAGTAGCCTACCCGACGACAGCTCGTAACCGTAGGTGCTGGAACTAGATGTGAACTCTGCGGGGTCCTTCTGGCTCCACGCTGTTCCCCCAAGCTCTGAACCGCTTGGCTATTCCAGAAGCCAGTCTTGTACCAATGAGTCCGTTGGCCTCCACCTACCTGCTCGAATCAAATTAAATGAGTGGACACAGATCTGAGCACATGGGAAGCACCTGGTGGCAGAGAGCATGATTATCCAGAAGCGGCAGAGTGGGCGCTAGGGGCAGGGCAGTGGGCTCTGGGCAGTAGCCGAATCTGAGCTCCCTTACTTTCTAGCTGAGTGATCCTAGGCAAGATACTTTGCCTCTTTTGGCCTTCATTTTCTTAAATGCGGATAAAAAAGGAGCTACCTCATAGAAGTGTCAAGAGATTTAAATGAGGCAGTATGTATAACTTGCTTAGCACCGTGTCTGGTACGACGTAGCTGCTGCAAAAATGAGAGCCGTTGTTGCCACAGCCTCCCGAAGAGTCTCCCCAACTCTGCTTTATATGCATCTACCCTCTGCACTCCAACCTTCGATCGCTGCCCAATGCCCACAGAACACAACCCAAACCCTACCTGCAGCACAGGGGCGCTTCGAGCCTGCCACTTCCCATATTTCCACCTGAATTCTCACTGCTTCCCCAACAAGCCTTCCACTTAAACCAACTTTATCAACTCCTTGTCCCCAAATCCTTTCTGACTCTGCCTGTTTCCACGTGACATCCCTCCCTGCCGTGGGAGGCCGTGTCTAACAAATCGACTGCATACACAGCGTCTACTGTATGCCGGGCCTATGTGGAGCCTGAAGATAACAGCGGTAAACAAAACCAGCAAAGCACGTGGTTTTATCAAAGCACCTACAGCGGAGTGGAGAAATGGACACAAAGGAAATGAATATATAACTACACATGGTGGCCGGCGCCGTAAAGGATGTGGAAGAGATGATAACAGGAAGGACCTACTTTAGACCAGTGGCCAGGGGAGCACTCTCCAGGGACAGAGAATTTCAACTGAGATCTTAGTATGAGAAGAGATTGGCCTGGAAGAGTGCTAGGAAGAGTCTTTTGGAAAAAGGGAGCAGCATGTGCAAAGGCCCTGTGGCTAGAGGGAGCGTGGCCCATTCAGTAAAGAACTGAAAGGCCCGGATGTTGGAACATAACTGATAGGCAAATGTTGGGGTGGGGAGGAGGGAGAAACACAATATGAAACAGTGAGGTCGGCAAGGATTGGATTAGGCAGAGCCGCACGGGCCTGGAATAGAGGCCCGGCTCATTTTTGGAAACCTTCCCAGACATCTTTGGTCCTTGATTTCCTCCTCCAGACTCTTCCAAGCCTTGCCATCCCTATCACTTAGCCAGAAGCAGACACTACGTATTTAAATCTCCAGAAAGTCATGAATGTAGAGGAGATTGCCTCCTTCGGCAGAAAGCAGCACCGGACCGCTCAGGTCCCAGCTCTCCAATTCCGCGGCTTGAAGATGTGGTCGCTACAGTGCCCATCTGGGTTCATAGTGCTGAGAGAACGCCCAGCATGGGCACTGGGCCACCCCCACTTATTTCGCTTTCCTGGGAGACTTGAACAGGGCCCTTATCAGGGTGAGGATCTCAGATTTCAAAAATTGATCTGCGCCCTCTCACAGGATGTCAGGCCTCTCATGCCATGGGCAGTGGTGAACTCCGGAGCCCCCGGGGGCATGTGAGGAGGGACAGGGAGCCTGAGAGAAACGTGAGGGCTCGCCTTCCTCAGGGGAAGCAGTAAAACTATTGTTGGGAAGGGAAGAGAGAAAATAGCCTACTCGGTGACTTGTCTGTGTTCGGGAAGGTGACTTGTCTGTGTTCGGGAAGGGGCCGGCATGTTGCGAATGAGTGGAACCGGGAATGGCCTTTGAAACACGTTTGAACAGCTTGGGAAAGGGAAGTGGGGGAGTGGGGAGAAGTCACACGTGGCTGTGGGGACGCTCCACCGCTCCTTAACTGTCTGACCTTGGGCAAATGGCTTGCCTCCGATTTCTTACCTACCGCATGGGGAATGGGAAGAATGCTAATATATAAAGTGCCTAGTACCATTACAAGACACTCAATAAATGTAGTTGTTATCAGCCTGGGAGATTAGATGGCAGGTGGACTCACCCAGTGTGCAATACCATGGCACCCACTTTCGTTTCTCGAGCCCTAACAAATGACTTTAGAAACCTATCAGAATGTCTCCAGATTTTGCTGGTTCTCCCCTTGAAAAGCACTCGGCCTGGCCTCTAAGAATTAAGACTCTAATTTATAAGGACGTGCACACAAAGGTATTTAGTGATCATGCTTGCAGTGACCGAGAGAGAGAATTACACAAATGTCCATCAATAGGAAAATGGCTGAAGAATTGCATCACACATGTCCTGTGGAGTATTGTGAAACTATCAGACCTACTGGGTTAAGAGTGTACCTATTGATAGAGGAGAGGAAGTGTGCACAGTGTAATATTAAGTGAAAAAAAAAAAAGCCATTTTGAAAAAATAAATATCAAGTTCAACCATATGTGTGTATACATGCTTGCAGAGAGTGAGTTCAATGAACGGTGGGCTGGAATATACACCAGACACGCCAGGAAGGTGAGATCAGTCACCAGGGCTGGGAATTAGGGGACAGAGATAAGGGAAAAAATAAGACTGGGGTGAAATAGGGAAAAAAAACTTAATGAGTAATATCGAGTGAGAAGATAGATGTAAAATTCTATCTCTAATATTATTGCAGAATCTCCCATTTTTAAGTGGACATAGAAATGAGGATTATAATGTGGACCAATACCCTGATTTGATTAGATAATGAGGTAGTAAGTAGACAATCCTCATCTTGAATTTCTATAGTCATTTGAAGACTGTTATTCCAATTTGAAAAAGTGTCACTTAAAAAAGAAGAAGAAAGAAAAACCCTTGGGAATGCCCCCTCTCTCTCCATCAACCCCATTCCAGTCCAGGTCCAACCAGTGGCACTTCTGTGTTAGTCGTAATCAATTCCAAATTGGTCTCTGGCCCAACTGTCTCTCCGGATACAATTCATCCTACACGCAACTGGCAGATCTTTCTCCTACCCCAGAACTGAGCTATTTCCCTACAGCTCTTGCAAGCAGCACACTCTTCCCTTAAGCTTCCCCCTAATAATCTGGCCCCAAAGTTGCCTCTTCCTTCTCCCCAAATCCAGCCCGGAGCCTTGCCAGCCGGCTCTAAAAAGAATGCGATTCTCAACAAGTCAAAGTAAAAAAAATTGCAAAAGAAACTTTCCCCTGGCATCAGGAAAATTCATTGCTTTAAATAAATTTTCAAAATACTGTCTTTGAAATATCTTACTGTAAATTCTCCAATTTTTCTGGATTGACTTTCTGTGTCCTATAAATCCAGATACAATTTCTCCTCCCACTATTTCTGACAATTAATATGTACACACCTCCTTCAATTTTGTTTGAGAATGCTGGAGAAGAACACTCAGTTTAAATATATACTTCTAGTTAGCAATCATGTCCAAAACAGCTTTATTGCAGGTAAATGGGTCTTTGTTCATCATAGCTCACGAAGAATCTAAACACCCACCATGGGAAGATCATGACACTATACCACTCAGCCCTTGAGGAACGCTGAGCCTTCTTCCTACCCACAACCTACTCATCCTTCAGAATCGTCAGAGCCTTCCTGTCCTATGGAGACTTGCTTATGACCCCAGGCATCCAGACTTGCCCGCCAAGCTGCCTTGTCCTGCGTTTTCACTGTCCAGCCCATCTCTCCAAGATAAGAAATTTTGTCTCCATCATGTGTGTCCTGCACAGCACAAAACACATAGTTCTCACTCCATTAACACCCATTGAATTGATTGATTTGATATTATTTTATTGATCATTATGATTAGGGGAGAGCATTTATTGCACTCCAGATAAGCATATGGTCCCCAGGGAAGTGTGCCTTGGCAGAGAAAATACCCGGTTAAAAGTCAAAATACATGAGTTTGATTTCTGGTTCTGCTATTGTGTGGCATGAAAACAATTGCTTCACTCTCTGGGCTTCAGTTTCTAGGAGGACCCATGTATTAGTTTCCTATGGCTGCTTTAACGAATTTAGCAGCTTAAAAGAACGCCCCTTTATTACCTCACAGTTTCGTAGATCAGACGTCCAGGATAGCATGAGAAGGTTCTCTGCTTAGGGTCTCATGAAGCCAAAATCAAGGCGCCAGCACGCTGGGTTCTCCTCGGAAGCTCAAGAGTCTCTTCCAAGCTCGTTCCTGGTATTGGTGGAATTCAATTCTTTGCACCTGAAGATCTGAGGTCCCCATTTCCTTGCTGGTTATCAGCCAGGGACCACCTTCAGCTCGTGGAGGCTGCCCACATTCCTTATCACGTGGCCAGCTCCATCTCAAAGTAGGAATGGCGTGTTGAGTCTTTCTCATGCTTTGAATCTCTCTGCCTTCTCTTCTGCCACCAGTCTAAGGAAAAAAATTCTCAGCTTTAAAGGGCTCATGTGATTTAATTAGGCCCTCCCAGCCAATCTCCCTATTTTAAAGTTACCTGTATAATATAATATAGAACAACTATTATATGATATTGTATGACAATCTCGGCCCATCCATAGTCTCCAGAGATTGGGGCGGGACATCTTAAATAGTATTCCTAGAAATTCTACCTATCACAACACGGTAACATAGAAGCTAGGCAAAAATTCTTGCTAAGGTTCCTTCAGATTCAAATTGCCAGACTTTAATCACCTCTGATTACTCCCTCTGGTGCAGCCTTTGTTGGAGTTCATTTCCCTCCCTCACATACTACCAGATACTGCCCACCTGGGGCCTCTGCTCTCCCTCCTCCATCATCCAGCCCTCCTTCATCTCCCTCGTCGCTCCACAAAGTTAGAGTTAGCTCCTTCCTCCTCTCAATTCTACTCGGTGCTTTGAGGTTGAACCTCCACGCGGTGCTAAGCAGCTTTACATCCCTTGTTTTATTTCTCCTCCCCCGCCACAGTCCTGTGAGTTGGGCCTTATCTCCATTTTGCAGATTAGAGAACTAAGGTTCAGAGAGGTTATACATCTAACCTGAGATGAAACAGAGAGTAAGTTTAACTCCAACATTCATGTTCTTTCCAGTACTCATCAGCATGTGGAGAAATTATTAGGCTAGGAGGGGCGGAGGGGAAGAGAGAACACACCAATTTCCTCTCATCTCAAGCTCCATATTAAAATGAGATCGCGACAAAGCCCTACTAGTGACCAGGCCCGTGAGTGGATGGCTGGCTGGGTGTGACGATTCTGCTGGGGGACGAAAGCCACGTGGTGAAAATGCACCCGTTCATTCCCCTTTAGAACCCTCGGATGATAAAATGTGTCTTTCAACATCAGGTGTTGGGAGCTCTTTCCTTGCTTGGGAAAGCATGAGTCAGTACAGCCACTTTAGAGCAATTTGGTAATATCCAGCAAAACTGAGACGAGCTTTGCCCTGACCCAGCATTTCCACTCCTGTGCCTGTGCCCTGGGGAAACTCCCCTACATGTGCAGAGGGGAGTATTGTTAAGAATGTTCGTACTATTATCGTTCATAATTGGACAGAGAAAAACTGCCTAAACGTTCATCAGCAGAAAATGGACAAATAGAAATATGTTCATAAAATGGAATGCTATGCAACAGTTGAAAGTGAACCAGTGCTGTATATATCAACGTACATGAATCTCACAAACACAATGTACTCAAAAAGTTGTACAGCAATAGATTCTTTTGATACCATTTACATAAAGTTTTCAAACGTGTAATATATATTGTTTAGGGATCATATGTAATTGTTAAAATATGAATATATGTAACTAACTAAACAACAAACATACAATTTATATAATGGTTACGTTTGGGGCGGGAGGAAGGAAAGATGTACATCAGAGGCTTCGACTATTTGGTCAATGGTTTAATTCTTAAGCTAGTTGATATTTACAGTATTGCTCTTGAAGTCTCTTTTCATGTGTCAAATATTTCATAATAACTATTAAACTGACAAATATTTCAGAATAACTATTCAACTGCCACTAGGAATATGCTTGTTCCATAACATTAAGTGGAAAGAGCAGGAAGCAAAATTGGATATGCACAGTACTCCTAATTTTGTAAGAACAGAACATATTGAAAGAAAAAAAAATAGATTAAAAAAGAAGACTATCAGATAATACACCAAAACCATTAAAAGTCTGAGGGTGATTTGTATTATCTTCTTTCTACATAACGACATAGCACTTTATTATATTTTCCAAACTTTTTATAGTGTGTACATATTGTTTCTGGAATCAAAACCATTGTCTCTTTTTAAGATGCATTTGTTCACTCTAGACAACAGGATGTAGTAAATTTTAGCGTGAATAAAGGGGAAATTTTTTGATTCCGCATCTACCACGGGAAGCCCGGATGCTAGACCTCAGAGGAAACTGTTCACATCAATCTGAGAATTTGACAGACGCTAGTTCAGTCTCAGCCCCACCCCTTCTCAGCAGCTACCCTGAGTCTCAATTTTCCTATCCATGGAATGGTAATAAAAATACCTTCCCTGTCTACCTCATAGAGCCATTGCAGGGGTAAAATGAGATGCAGTTCATCAAATGGCTTTGTGGCCCACGGCAGACCCTTTTCAGCAGCTAAAGCAGCATCTCCATGTCAGACTAGCTGCTGGGCACCAAGAGGAAAGAGCTGGCTTCCTCCTCTCAAAGATCCCAGAACATCAGGACAGACATCACTGTAGAGGACAACCTGAGACAGAACGACAGGCACCAGAACAGACAACTGCGCAGCATAGAGAGTTTGGCTGGGGCTGATCCAAGTCGGGGGAGTGACATTATTACTAAATACTTGGAAGTGATAACCTGTGCCCCTGAGCAACTCCAAATGTACTTCTAGACACAAGCAAACACATCTCAGACAACATAGGAGCAGCATGAAGAAGAAATGCAGAGCCTCGGTCTAAACCTGGTTCCCTCATTTCCTAGCCGAATGACTGTGGGCATGGGCTGGCACCTGATCTTTTGAGCCCCGTTCTCCTCCTCCGTCATCGGGAGAGGTGTGCCTGCCTTGTTGGTCTTGCTCAGAGGACTGACTGAAGCATAGATTCCATGTCTGGTGCCTTTCCTGGGTCAGGTAGTGTTCTGGGAGCTGGGGATGCAACAGGGAACCAAACAGCCCAGGCTGCTGCCCTCGTAAGTCTAACTGTCTAAAGATCACACAGGGCAGGCACTCGGCACAGTGGCCCACACTATGTGGCCAATAAACTCTTGTGCCCGTGGTGGGCATGGCCCCTATTATTAAGAACCTCACAGGGTGGCCTAGCGAGGGCTTGGGGGAGGGAATGAGAGTTTCCAGATATTTGAAGGTCATTGGGGGACTGACGTAAGGCAGAACTGTGGCCAGAATGACAAAGCTGTCATTCACTGAGTACTTACAATGTAAGGGCCTCACACACAGTAACTCGTTTAATCTTCACAGCAACCCCCATGGGATGGATACTCACGATCCCCATTTTACGGATGAGGACACTGAGGCACAGATCCATGCGATAACTTGTCAGAGGTCTCACAAGCCAGGGTGTGAACCCAGTCCGCTTGCTCTGCTTCACTAGCTCTCTAAGTTGGCGGGTGCCCAGGCAGACTGGTTTTTAGAGCTGTTCTTTGGAAGCCAAGAACACTGGCATTTGGGGTGTTCGAACTACAGCAGGAGGACCATCTGTCAAAGCATCCGTCTAGGGATTCCTGACGATATCAGATGAGTGACTCTTCCTACAGAACAGGCAGGGCCCAGGATCTCTAAGATAATACCATTTACATAAAGTAAATGACCATTTCTTGTCTCTTTCAGCTCACGGCCCCTCACTTCCCTGTGGTGGTCAAGCTGGGACACGCCCATGCCGGAATGGGAAAGGTAAGAGAAGCAGCTCTCACGCTCACGTTAATACTCACACATCTTCCCCAGATCACCTGTTTCCCTCCCTCTCTGGCCCCCACTATCCCCACCTTAGCCCGTCTGCCCAGAAAAAGAGTGTTAGAATACCCCAGAATGTACTTCCTCCCCTTCCCAGCCTGTGTGGCATGGAACCTCTCTCCAGATCAGTCCATACTTGTGGAAATCTACCTGGAATTGCTGGCTAATTGTTGCCTATGATTGTGGCTCCAGGGAAGTGAATGTCAAGCATTTTTTTAGTTGCTGATTCTTTTGTTCCTGTCATCATCTCCATGGCTACGCTGTAAGCTCATGTCTTACTTATCTCTTTGTCACCTGTGGGGCTAACATCCGTAAGATGGCAAATGCATATGGCTCCACGGAGGACGTCTTTGGAGTCAGTTAGCTTCTGCCAAAGTAAATAATATATTTTACACAGTCGCAGCTGACATATCATGACAAACTATATTGGTCAGATTCTTTTAGTTGCAAATGTAGAAACTCGACTCAGAATTGTGGGGGGAAAGCTAATTCATTGGTTTGAGCCGTCAGGAAGTCTGGAATAGTTCTTGATAGATTAGAACAGAGCTGGATCCAGGAGCTCAAAGGAGATCATTAGAGCTCAGTCTCCTCTATCATTTGACTCCGTTCATCTCTACTCAGTGTTTTCTTTAGATAGTCAATCAACATGGCTGTGGGTGGCCCACCCTGGTCCCTAAGCTCACCATACTAGAGAAAGAAAGGCCCTGTCTCTTTCCAGCATCTCTATAGCTGATCTAATGGAGGAACATGGATCAGCCTCGTTTGGGTTCCTGTGCCCACCCCTAACAAGTGGATATGGAGATGTATTCAGCCTCACTCAAACCCTATGGATCAGGGTCTCCACAAGAAATGGAGATTTACTCCTAAGTAAGAGGAGAGGGCATGTGGGGAAGTGTGGGGAAGGCGGCTACCACAGGCCTCCTCTCCAACTTCTGGCTCAAATAGAATCACATGAGAACATGCGGATCTCAGTGCCCATGGGAGGGACCTGAGCCCAAGCACGAGGCCCAGTATAGGCGATGCTAGATGAGGGACAGCAGGGGCCAGTAGAAACCTTGCTCTAAGAAGGCCCAGCCCGGCCATGAATAATCCTGCACCTTGCACCTGCCCCATCCTGTTATGCCTTCTGCATCCCCTCTTCCCACCTAAATTCCATCCCCTTCAGGCAGCAGAGTGGAAAGAGCCAGGCAGGCAGGGCACGCGCAGCTCTGACGCTTGTATGAACTTGAGCAAGGTGCCGTCGCCTCACTTCTCTTGGCCTCCTCATCCGTGGAATGATGATAATTTTAATAGCCGCCTTTAAAATGAACCCTCCCGCCACACTACATCTCCCTAAAAAGCACATATTGCAAGTGCAGAGACTTTTGCCTGTTGACCCACTACTGTATCCTATAGTGACCCCTGGTGCACAGTGGCCCCTCGGTTTGTTGGTTGAATGGATGGACGAGTGAATCCTCCTTTAGAAGCAACCCTGTGTCTGCTCCCCACCGTCTCTCCTCCCAACCCCCTCCGCTCGGCTGAGGCTGCCCTCCCTGTGGTCCCCAGTGACCGCTAATCCAGCAGGCACTTTTCAGTCCATATCTGAATTGACCTCTCTATATCAGTTAAAGCGGCTGGCCATCCTTCCTATCCCGAAACTCTTTCTCCAGTGATGCTCCTCTCTCGAATCTCCTCCTCTCTCTCTGAGCACAGTTTCCTTCAAGGACCTTTCTTCCTCCCATCTTAAACTGTGTCTATTCCATGAGCACAGGCCATCTGAGTGCTAATCCACTTCCTCGTCTTCAGCGGTCATCTGCATCCCAGCAGCCCTCAGTCACGTGTCCTATCCAGAGCATCAGGCTCTTATATCCAGTTACCTCCACAATATCTCCACCTTGTCTCCCATGGAAACCTCCAACTCTAAACATCCCAGACCCATGCCCACGATCTTCCCAGACAGCCTTCTCCCTGTCTTCATCTTCATCCTCCTCCTCCTGTGCCCCTCTCTGCAGCAGGAACCACCAGTCCCTTCACCGTCTCAAAACAGAAATCTGGGAGTCATCTCTGCTTCTCCTCCAAATCCAAACGGTCGTCAAGTATTGTCACTTGCCCTTTATTAACGTTTCTCAAACTTGTCCCTTTCTTTCCACCCACTGCCGCCATAATGGACTATTCTAATCATAAGAGCACCGTAACTTCTTTAGGAATCAGTCAAACTAGGCTAGAGGATTCCCAAGAATTAAATTCTGTTTCTAAAGCTTAAAATAATCCCAGACAGGAAATAAAAAGAAGGAAATACTTAAAAAGATTGACGCAATTCTCCAGGGAGTCGGGGTGGGGGGAGGGGCGGTCTGCCTCTGAGAAACTCAGGCCCAAAAGGGACTCCCAAAACATGGAAAGGAGGACACACCTCCAAGGAGAGAAAATGTCACTGACCGGAATAAACAGGTTTGCAAAAAAGCTGAGATCAAGAGAAAAGGGTTTTTCTTCATATGTTTGGAATAAGAAAACTATCAAAAATGGTCTAGATATGCCAACTGAGCAGATGATGTCATATTCATGGCTGAGAGGGAGAAACATAAAATTGGTACCTTCTGTGGTACTTCTACCTTCTCTCGAGAAGAAAGATTGTCTGGCTGGAGACCAGCAGGGACTAGGGGGAAGCTGATGAAGACATTGTCAGTAAACTCAGTGTTGCTGGAAATTCACCTAGGACCCTGTGAATGAAATGACTAACCCATCCTCAATTATATTTTCCTCCTTTATTCATATAAAAGGATAGAAAGATGAAAAAAAGTTCCACGTGAAGGAAACTATAGGTGGTTTGAAGTGCCTGGAAATATAAGGAATTCTAACAAACAAGAAAGACTCGAAGACAAGAGGGGGACTAATACCCTCTTCTATTAAAACGAGAGAAGTCGATATCACAAAGCACAGAAATTAAAATACAGTGAAACGCCATGCAGTTTGGAAAGCACTTAGACAGGTAGGAGGTAATCGTGAGAGCGCCGTAACTTCTTTAGAAATCAGTCAAACTAGACTAATGGTTCTTATATGAGCGGAGGGTGAGTTCTGCAGTCCAGGAGGCATTTGGCTATATCTACAGGCAATTTTGGTTGTCACAACTAGGACTGAGAGAGATTCTACTGGCATCTGGCATCTCCTGGCTGGAGGCCAAGGGTGCTGCTGCATGTCCCACAGTGCCTGAGACGGCCCCACACAAGAAAAAGTTATACAACCCAAAATGTCAGTCGTGTCAAGGTTGAGAAACCCTGGACAAAACTAATTTCATTTCCTTTTCCTTTTGTTGAAAGTTTTGCCAGACTGTAAACCAGAGGAAGCAGTGGTTATTTTAGAGTTCAACATGTTTCAAAGTCTGTCCCCAAAATTATAATTATTCAGGATGCTAAGGGCTATTTTGGTCAAATAGGTTTGGGAAACTCTGTGCTAAAGTAAGTTTTATTGCAGAATTTCTCAGAGTCATAACTTTTATTCATATACATTGTAGGGGTAAAACAACAGGAAAAAGTGTGCAGAATTTCCCAGATTTGCCTGACCCCAGAAACCTTTGATCATTTTTTTATTGAGATGCTTGTCCTTTTATTAATTTCTAAATACTCTTTGTATATTAAGCACATTAATTCTTTGTCATATTTTGCAACTATTTTTCTCCATTTGACATTACATATTCATTTACTATTCAGTTCTTAACCATTTTTAAAGTTTTTCTCGATGTAGTCAAATGTTTCCATCTTTGAGAGGCATTATGTTACAGTGGCTAAAGGAATTGATTTGAATCTAGGTTACACCACCTGTTCGTTGTGAGACCTTAGGTAAATTACTTAGCTCCCCCATAAACTGTTTGTGAAGATTAAGAGACATTATGCGTATCAAGCACACAGTGCCTAGAACACAGTGGGGACTCAATAAATATTAGCTGTCATTATTACTAAGAACGTTCAAACCTACTCTCGGGACCCAAAATCCAGCTGAAGTCACTAAGGGAGATATGACTAAACGGCAGCATCTGTCAGAGACTTTATTTCATTTGGCTGCAAGTTCAGTGTGAATCAGATGAGTAGAGAGTTGCCAAAACCTCTAATCCCTAAATACCCAATTGATAGATGAAAATGTGCTCAACTTCATTAGTCATTGGGGAAATGCAAGTTGAAACCACAATGAGATGCCATTATATAACCACCAGAATAACTCAAAAAAAAAAAATTAATAATACTAAGTGTTGGCAATGACAGCTGAACAGTTGGGACACCGACACACACACACACACACACACACACACACACACACATACACGCAGCTGATAAAAATGTGAATTGGTACAACAGCTTTAGAATACAGCTTGATATTTCCACTAAGCTGAAGTTACACAATTCTTCTCTGAGGGATGCCCAGCCTAAATGCATGCATGTGTGTAGCAGTGTTTATAGCAGCTTATTCATAATTGCCAAAACCCAGACATAGCCCATGTGTCCATTAATAATAGAACAGATAAATAAATTACAGTATATTCAGACAAATGGAAAATTTCCTGCAATGAAGATGAATGAACTACAATTATATATAACGACGGGCGTGAATCACACAAACACTATTGAGTGAAATGTCAGATACAAAAGAATTCTTATTTCTATAATTCCATTTCTATAAAATCCAAAAACCAGGGAGACTAAACTACGGTGTTAAATGGTATATCTATTTAGGTGATAAAACTTTTTGAAAGGCAACAAAATTAGTACCATAAAAGAGTGGAAGTGACCTTTGTGGGGGAGGGAGGAGTGCTCTTTGAGATGAGGCAGAAGTGGATGAAGTTCTAGTACTTGACTTGGCTGGCGGTTATATGGACGTTAGCTTTGTGATAGTCACTGAACTGTTGGTTTTTATACTGAGCAATTCTTCATATATGTGTTATACTCTAAAGTAAATAAGATTTTTCAAATGTCATTCACTCATGGTACGTATTAATGGAGATCTGATATCCAGAGCATGCACTGGTCACTCTGTGTCCAGAAGATTGTATTGGGCTCTGGGCCGTATGTCACTCCTGGGTGTTTGAGAAAGCCACTGCCAAATGAGTGTGTCCAGGGAGAATTGACTTGAAGAAGCACTGAGAGAAGAGGCTTTGAGCCTGGAAGGGCCAGAGATAGTGTGGCCAGCATCTTCAGAAACATGGAGAATTGTCATGGGAATACAGATCGGGCTGATTCTACCTAACACCCAGCAGCAAAGCTGGGAGAAAAGTTAGGGCAAAGCAGGTGTCATTAGTGTTGAAGGAGCAGCTTTCTAGCTATCACAGGTGAGCACTAATGGAATGAACAGCCTCTGTAGGTAGGAGGTTCTCATCAATGCAGAGTTGGAGCAAAGATGAATAATGAGAGTTTCAAGAGAATGTAATCATTGTGTGAGATTCTTAGCCTGAGATGTTTGAACCCCCTGAAGTTAAGACAAATCTATGTATGCCATTGTGCGTAGGGGTGATGTGAACATTTTGTGGAGGGAAGAGGGTCCATAACTTTTTTCAGCTTTTCACAGGGCCTGTGGCCCTCCCAAAGGTCAAGACATCACAGAGATAACTCTTACATTATCCTAAACAATGAGAATCTGTGGTTTTAATCAACACTAAGAGCAGTCCATTGAGAGCAAGGGCATAAAATCATGTTACCATCATAGGATTAGAAGTCAAGTCCAAGGCTAATTGCCAGTACAGTATGGGGGTGAAGTTTGTAGAATCTGGAGTCAAAGTTTCTGGCTCGAATGTGGATTTACCATTCACTGGTTGTGTGTCCTTGGGCAAGCTGCTTTATCTCTCTGCACCTCGGTTTCCTCATCACTAATTTGGAGAATAATCTTCTTCCTGGGGTTGTAATGATGATAGAATGAATCGATCAAGGCTTAGGGAGATGCGTGGTAAATGCTCAGTGAATGGGAACTTTAAAAATCCATTACAAATATAAACTTACTCTGCTTACATAACTGCTTATCTCAGCAGCATCACCAAGAGAGGTCAACATAACAAACTAACCCCACCCTTATTTTTATTTCAGAAATTCACAGACTTTCAGGGTTTGAGTCCCAGCACCTCACTTAGAAGATGAGAACCTGAGGCCCCAGAGAGGAGAAGGGTCTTGCCCAAGGCCACACGGCAAGAACAGGAAGGGGAAAAAAAGACCTTTGAGATTATTCAGCCCCATTTCATACTTTAGAGATAAAAACAGTAGTGATAATAATAACCACGATAATAAAAGCGAATGCTCTGTCGAGTTTACTCAGTGCAAGCATTGTTCTAAGTGCTTTATATCCAGTCATTGAATGCAATCCTCATAACCACCCTGTGAGGAAGATGCTATTGGTATCCTCCCCTTACAGATGAGGAGGCCGATGCACAAGGAGTAAGTAGTGGAGTTGGGGTACAACCCCAGGCAGTCTGGCTAGGGTTGTACCTAAGCCCGGAGAGGTGAAGGGCATTGCCATGGTCACAGCTATCATAACACTTCCCCACACATGCACAGGGTTTGTCGTCCTAAGGGAGCCTGGAGTGGTAAATGACAGGGTCGGGTCACCCCTGCAGACAGCCTGCCTGTTCTGGGGGGTCGAGGTGGCAGCTTCTAAACACGATATTTCCACCAGCCCAGGCATCTCGCATACCCCTGCTTGGCCAGGGCTGCTGCTGTCATCAGCCCCAAGTGACCTGGACTCTGGTCTCTTCTCTCAGGCTGACTCACTCAATGGGCTTTCCCAGAACTGTCAATGTTTAAGTGGGAGTAAGGGGGCCAATAACATCGTAACGGAAAGGGAGGACTAGAAAATGAGCAGAGGGAGCAATGGAGCCCAGGGGAACAGTTAAGAAATCAGGAGGTTCCCCAGCATCTGGGAGGCCGCCAGAGAGGAGAGTCACTGTGTTTAATGCTCAGCGGAAGCCAAGTCAAGTGAGAGCAGGGGCGAGGCTCGGGGGAGGAAGGGACCCACGGCCACCGCACCACCCTCCCCCACCTACCCTGCCACTCCCTTTAGATGACCACCAGCCTCATTTATTCTCTGCTTCGCTTGAGCAAAATGAGCCCTTTGGAGGAGATCTATCAGTCCTTTACACCTTCATGAAAATTTCAGGCGCTGTGCTTCCTCTTCAGAGACTTCAGCATGAGTTTGTCTCTGCAAGCGCCATGCACACAATCAATCCCCGTTACTCACGGATTCTGTATTCGCAAGTTTGCCTACTCGCCACATTTATTTGCAACCCCCAAATCAATTCTCACAGCTATTCGTGGTCATTCACAGACATGTGCAGAGCAGCAAATAATTCGAGTCGCCCAACATGCTCTGAACTGAGGCCAAAGAAGGCACGTTCCGCCCTCTGTCTCAGCCCCCTGTCCTCTTCCTCTTCTCAGTCTCTCTACTGCCACAGGTGCACATTCTCTGTGCTTCTTTGTTGGTATAAAACGCCCCCCATCAAGTGTAGAGCTGAAGTGCTGTCTAGTGTTCCCAAGTGCAAGAAGGCTGTGATGTGCCTTATGAGAAAAATATATGTTAGATAAACTTCATTGAGGGCTGAGTTATAGTGCCGTTGGCTATGAATCCAGTGTTAATGAATCAACAATATATATTACATAAGGTGTCTTTAAACAGGGACACACATAAAATAAGGTTATGTATTGCTCAGTTGATGAAAATGCTGTGACCAGAGGCTTAAAGGAACCTAACTCCATCTGTCCCCTAGGAGCATGGTTCAGTATTCACTAATTCAGTGTCTGCTGCAACATTATGGAACATAACTACCGCAAATAATGAGGACCAACTCTGTGTGTGTGTGTGTGGGGGGGGTGATCATTTGCACTGTCGAGGTAACATCCAAATCTGCAGAGAATTTTTATAAGATTTTATTTGAGCCAAACCGATGACAATGCCAGGAAGCAAAACCTCAAATACTCTGGAGAATGACGATTTTGCAGTTTCTCGTATTCGTTTGGAATTAACGAGGGAACATAAGGAAGACTGCATGATGGTAAGGTGGCATGGCAGAAAGCAAAGCCAGGATCAGATTATAGGATAGTAAAAAAGATTATATGCTCCCTTGAGGGTGGTTATGCCTTAGCCTTCAAGGGGTCTGGAAAAGAGTATTACTTCTGACATTTCAAAGGTGTGTTAATCTAGATGCACCAAAACAATGAACAGGGCCAGCTTAAACCTTTTCCTAAAGAAGTTATAGGCGTGGGGTGTGACTACCCACCATGACCTGCCCAGTTGGGAATTTATGATCAGATCATCCTGTGAAATTACTTTTGGTTATTGAACATGGACGTACCCCCTTTTCATCTATGGTCATATGTGTGTATATATACATCACACACACACATATTCTGTAAAGAGTCCTAAAGATCTCTTTCTTCCTTTGGATGCCAAGATACCATTATTCTGAGCACAAACAGAAGCAAACTAAAACAGCCATTTTATGACCCTGGTGTTTGTCATGTTGAAGGCAAAATCACCTGGGTCATCAATTCCTTTTTTTACGGGTTTAAGGCTAGGCTCTCTACTGGTGGTACAGCTCTGCCAGTTCCCACATCCATGCACCATCCTTGGTTCACTGGACAGAGCGTTGGTCTGGGTTCAGAAACCTGGGCCCTCTTGCCAGCCCCACACTCCGCTGGCCAGCAGAATCCACCTGGGCAAGTCATTTAAATACATAAATGCAGTGTATCAGATATATCAAATATGCATGATTTTCCTCACCCGATGACTTGAAAGAGCCACTGAGTAAGCATGCATTAAAAAGTATAAAGTTTTTTAAGTATGAAGTAAAAGTGAGATGGGTTGGTAGGTGAAGAAGAAGAGGATGGGCCTTGGACTTAGGCCTCCCTGGGTTCTGATCTGGGCTCTGCCATTTGCCAGCATTGTCACCTTGAGCAAATGCTTTGACTTCTCCAGGACAACTCAAAGCAGATGAGATGGATGCACAAAGGAAGAGAGGGAGGGTATTAATAATTCCTGAGTGCTCCTGCATCAGGATACACGCCTTCAGCATCTCCTCTAACCCTAGGAGGGCTGTTTGGCCCAAGGTCACAGTTAAGTGGTGGGAGCGGGGATTCTAAAGAAGAAGTTCAGCCCTTTTCTTCCTGCTGCCTGGGACCCTCAGGGATGCCCTGGTGGAATCATTTCTTCCCTTTCTAAGGCAACCAGCCAACTTAATTGGAGAGTTGATTTATAAAGAATTTCACAGGGCTCCACCCGAGAAACATGTCAGTACCTTGGAGACCAGCGTGACCTTTGCATACGAACTGCTCTTGTTTGATGGACTGACCTCACCCCAGGCCTGAAGCCAAGACTGAGAACACTCATGCACGCAAACGAGAAGAGAAACAGAGTATCACCCCGCCACCTACAAGCCCCATCTTGTCAGAAGGGACAGAACTCAGCGGACAGACGCATCTGCAAAGAATACCTGCTCTCGTGTGCACCGAGCACATGACACCTCCCTGAAAAACAGAATATTTTTGAACTGACATCGAGAAGCAGTAAGATTTCTTTATTTTTTTTTTCCCTCTGTTTTCCTGGCGATGTTTATTGACCATCCTTGCTGCATTGTATGTAACAAAGGCCAGAGACGTCATCCGCTTAGGAGCCCCTCAGAAAAAGGATGGGGCGGCATCACCCGGTGGGGTGGGGTCAGGTCACTCTCTGTAATTTACCACAGTTCGATCGCCAGGTCCTCTCTTTTTCCTCCAGCATGAGACGGTCACATACAAACTCGAACCCACATTGGGAGCCGGCTCAGGCCGCAGCCGTCCTTTGAGGTGGGCACTGGTATCATGATACGCACTTAGCTGATGACATAAGCAGAGAACAAGGAGGCAAAATGATTTGTACAAGGTCACACATTGTTTGCTGTGAAGGCTGCATGTTCTTTCTACTGGTCCTGGCACCCAAGCCAGAGGATGGCAGCCTCCAGAAAGTTCCACCAGCCTGTTTGGAACACAGCCTCTGTGTCCACGGAGGCCTTCCTCGGCCAGAGTATGCAGACACAGCCCATTCTTACCATTGGCCAGCAAGAGGAGCGATGTCCTGAAACGAGCAGAGACCACGTGCCTCACTGGGGCCACCGCACGTGGGTGGGCAGGCTCCAGCGACGCCTCCCGGAAGTGAAACCAGCCATATCTCTGGCTTCTTGGAAATAGCTCCACTTGGGGGCAGCTGGCATCGCCGCTGACAGGTGGCAGTGGCAGGGTTGTTTGTGGGGGAAAGTCAGAGAAGGGCGTACACAGGGGACTTACTATATTCTGGAGTGTGTGTGTGTGTGTGTGTGTGTGTGTGTGTGTGTGCTCGCGTGTGCATGTTCAAGTATGTTTGGGGGCAGAATGAGCAAATGTTTTAAACACAGTTCTCAGCAGCCTCTACTAAGCCTCCAGACCAATGAGACACTATTGGCAGACCCTGTTCTCTTCCCTCGACTCCTGGCCTCCTGCACACCAACCTGGATGCCAACACCCTGTCATCCTCTAGGAGTGAGGCCGGAAGATGCAAGGGAGGCAGTGTGGTGGGACAGTGAGTGCCGATCAGGCTTTTACACGTCGTGACAGTCGTAGAAGATGGTTGTATTTTAGAGGATTCAGTGGGGTCGATGGAAGATGCTCCTAGCGGCTGAACAGAAGGGCCTGGGGGCTCACAGCCTCCCTGAGAGAGAAGGGAAGAGCAGCAAAGGACACCCATTGAGAAGTTCTGGCTGGACCAAGTGAGGGTACCCCTGAGATCAGACAGGCCTGAGCCCCTCGACAGCATTGCTACTCAAAGTGAGCTCTGTGGAAGGACCGGCAGCCTCGGCATCAGCTGAGAGCCCCTCACAAATGCAAAACACAGGCCTAGCCTCAGACCTGCTGAACCACATTCTTCTCTTTAATAAGATGCCCACTGGATCCTGGCAGTTAACCAAACTGACTTGAAAGCCCAGCAGGACCATGTTGGCCCAGGAAGGCCAGGCTGGCTGACAAGGACAGCCACAGCTCAGGCCCAGCGGGGCAAAGCCCTGAGAGACCATGCAGCCTAGGAGGCCCTTTCACAAGAAGCCAACTCTCTGGGTTTCTGATATGAATTCTTCTGGTTTTAAAATATCGGCAACTAATTTTAAAAGGATTTTTTAAACCATAGAGGTGAAATAAAACACATCTGGTGGCCACTGAACACCCTGGGGCACCGGTTGGGTGCCTCCAAGCATGATCTTGTCCTCTCTGTACAGGGGGTCATGGAGCCCAATGGTTAAGGTCATAGGCTGAACCATGGCCCAGGGAGTTCAAGTCCCGGCTCAGCCATTTCCCAGGTGTATAACCTTGGACAAGCACTTAATTTGGAGTCTTTATTTTCTCTTCTGTAAAATGGCCCTAATAAATCTCCCTAGTGGGTGAGGGATTGCCTTGCAAACTGATTGAGTTAAAGAACCTGAATTTTTTTGTAGATAATTAAGAAATGTTGGTTCACGTCCTCTAGGACCTAAGTGCTTTCTACACTTTCAGATGCTTACAGATCACCTGGAGATCTTGTTAAAAATGCAGATGCTGATTCTCAAGGCCTGGGCGGGGCCTGCCTAGGAGTCTGCATTTCGAAGGAGCTCCCAGGTGCTGTCGATGCTGCTGGTCCATGTCAGCTCATCATGCTGGTCATGCTAGTCAGGGGTCAGCACACTTCTTCTGTACAGAGCCAGATGGTAAATATTTTATGCTTTCAGGCCATACAGTTCTGTTACAACCAAGTCAACCGCACCACTGCGGTATGGAAGCGGCCCTAGGCAATACGTAAATGAATGAGGGTGGCTGTGTTTCAGTGCAGCTTTATTTATGAACACTGAAGTCTAAATTTTATATCGTTTTCATGTGTTGTGGGATATCATTCTTTTGATTTTTTTTTTTCCGTCCATTTAAACACAATTCTTAACATGTGAGCCACACAAAAACCAGCAGTTACCCTCAGGCCATAGTTTGCAGATACCTGCTCTGCATCATCTTAAAATCTGAACCTAGTCAGCTTCCCCTGCTGCAGTGTAAGCTCGCTGAGTGTACAAGCTGCACCCACTAACTCCACTGCCCCTCCCGGCCTAGGCCAGCGCCCTGTACGGCGGAAAGCCCCGTCCTTCACCCCACACAATGTGCAGGCGCCTGGGAAGCTGAGGTGTTGACACTTGTCAGGTGCCTCCCTTCCCTTCCATTCAATCTCATGGTCACGCCGTGACTCTATAAACATGTGCGCAGAAGAATCGGGTGACCCGGGAGCTCAATAACAACAGAAGGAGACTTGATTTATTACGGGGAAGAGCAAAGGAAAGGAACCAGCGAACTGATAAGCAGGATAATTAGGCAATTCCCTCTGTTGTTCCCATCAGTTCCCACCACCCCTTTCGACCACTGGCAGCACGTGACCCAGACAGCCAGGTCTAAGACATCTTTGAGCTCTGGACCTCAGTATTTAGAAGGATTGAAGGCGGGGTAAAGGTTATTGAGAATTTAAGACCAAGGGCTCTTGTATTCATTCAACAAACATTGATAGAAGTGGTGCCCAACTGTTCTGAGTTGGGGACTCAGTAATTGTTTATAGAATATTTTGGCAAATACTTATGAACTTTGGTTATATGCAAGGATGGAGGACTCTTGGTTAAGCTCCTAAGATGAGAAAGGCATGGCTCCTGAATGTAGGGAGTTTACACACAAAAGACCCAGGCTCATGCTAGACTTCAGTCTAGTGCAGGGTTTGGCAAACTAACACCCACAAGCCAAATCCAGCCCCTGACCTGGTTTTGTTAATAAAGCTTTATAGTAACGCAGCTCTGCTCATATATGTACATATTGTCTATGGCTGCTTTCACACTAAAAGGTCAGAGTTGAATAGTTCTTATGGTTTTCAAAGCCTAAAATATTTACCATTGTACTCTTCACAGAAAGTTTGCCAGTCCCTGGTCTAGCGCAATGCTCTCCAATAATAATGCGCGTAGCAAAACCACAATAAGTAATACATTTTGCCTTGCCACCTGATTCCCAGGATACGTACATGTATATATATTTATTTATTCAAGAAATACTTACTGAGTGCTTTCTACATACCAGGCACTATTCTAGGCACTGGAGATGCAATCCCGAACACCACAAAGTCCCTGTCCTCGTAGAGCTGACATCCTGTCGGGGGAGGTACACGATGAAGGAATAAACAAAACGGCAGTGTGTCAGCTGGTGAGAATGGCCCTGGAGACAAAGGAAACAGGATAAGAGGGACGGAGCGTGATGGGGCTGTGGTCGGGGAAGGCTTTCTGTGCGGTGACTCGTGAAGGAGAGAGAGAGTGAGCCATGTGGACATCCAGAGGAAGAGTGTGACCGCAGAGGCACGCGCACATGCAAAGGCCCTGGGGCACATGCAAAGCCGCCTCTGTGTGGTCCAGGCAGACAGCCAGTGGTGCGGGAATGAGTGCTTCAGGTGACAAGTGGTAGGGAATAAGTTCAGAGAGTTGGAGCCAGGTGGTGGAAGAAGATTGTGTAGACAACTGACTATAATCCAAGCAGAATGAGGTAAACCCAACAGCAAAACAATAAAAGCCACGTGCTGAGAAGGAAGTCCACATAAGATTGAACCATGACGGAGAGGGAGATAGATCTTCATTGATTTACTCATTTTTCCAAAACAAATATTTTAAGTGCGTATAATCACTGTGCTGAGGCCACAGATAAACATGGGCCCTCCTTCCTGGAGTGGGGCCCGGGCACCGGCATTTTTGTAGCCACAGGTGATGCTAATGTAAAGCCAGTATTTCAAAGCTCTGGGCTGGATCGAGACTTGGAAGAGTACACGAGAGCGGGAAGGAGTCAGGGCCAGAGCGCAGATGCATTTTACGCTGCTCTCTAGAATTTGGACTTTATCCTCCAGATGAGAGAGAGACCCACGGGTGGGTTTTAAGCAAAGATCGGGCACGGTTGGATTTATAAGGCAGCAATGTGAGAAGAAAGGAGAGGAGTGGGGCAGGGAGGGGGAGACTAGAGCCCCTGGGACTCGTTAGGAATAAACTGTAGCAGATCAGAGAAGAAATCAGGGTTCAAACCCGGGCAGGAGCAGAAGCCATGAGAAGCGACATGAGGATGCAGTCAACGCCATGGAAAAAGCAGAATTGAAAAAACTCAGGGACTGATTGGATGTTGGGCGGAAGAAAGTTGAGAATAGGATGGTTCCATTCACTGAACTATGAAATCAAGAAGGATAGACTTGACGGGGAGACAGCTGCCATTTTTAACATTTTGCGTTTGAGGTACCTGTGGAGAATAACAGTAATAATCACAAACCATTTATTGAGCACTTACGAGGAGCCAGGCCCTGCGTTCTGCGTTTCGTGTGCATTTTTTTTTAATGTAATTGTCATAACAGATCTATGCCATAGGTAATCAGATGATCCCCATTTTGCAGAAGGGAAAACTGAAGCTCAGACAAGCTAAGTAAGTGGGATGGATGATGATATCTGTTATTGGGTGCACATGCCACTTCACCCAGAGCTGCGCACAATGGCGAGTGCCCGGAAAATGGCAGTGTTGTTACTTATTATTATTATTATCTTCTCGCCACCATGGGAAGGAAACACAAGTCAAGTCTGCAAAGAGGGGAAACAGTTATATTTAGAAGCCTTGTGTATATATAGATGTATATATAAATGCCTTAGTGT
>NW_024347791.1:4381084-4430287 GCF_902729225.1 Pteropus medius
GCTAGACCCATACCCAGCCTGTTGCTGCATTTTATTTTCGGCTCTCTAATTAGGCAATTAGGCATCTCAAATGCCTCTTGATCTTACTCACTCTCCAGCCCTACCCTACGCTCACACCATAATTGCTTTATATTTTTAATTTCTCCTCTAAAAGCTAATCTCAGTCTCCTTTCCATTGTTCTGTTCTGTAAAGTATATTGTGTTGCTGGCCAGGCAGCCAAAGTAGGGGTTTTTTCTTGTGGCGAGAAGGGGGGCTTTATTTATTTATTTTGCTATAGCTCCTCTCGCCTGTTCCCGTGCCAGATAAACAAAGCTGCTATTCATTTCGACATCTCCCCGTCTCTATCGTGCCCAGAGTCATTTTATCAGCAAAGCCTCTTGGGCTGTCTCACCAGGAGCCTGGAACAGCAAATAAGAATGTTCTAAAAGTGAGTGCCGTGAAAACAGAATCCCATTTAATGAGGCCACAGAGAGAAGGCTGTTGCTCTTTTGGCGAGTGTAGGAGCAAACATTATGTTTAAAATCGTGGTTGGAAAATGCTGGCTTCTCACATGTGGCCTCGGCAAAAAGCATTCAGCCAGCCCATCAACAGTCTGTGACTCAGGGGCAAGGAGCTGAGACAGCTGGAAAGAAAACTTAGAATCAGGCCGCCTCCCTCCCAAAGGCCCCGTCCTCATGCTTAGACCCCCGGTGATGTGTCTGTCATGGCCCTGCTCTTTTTGCGGTCACCCCTCCATATCAACACTTACTCCACCTGGGTCCTATTCACGGACTCCCGAGTGTCAGGTCGAAGGCATGGAGCCCGACCTTCCAGCCAACCCTTCCTCAGGAACGACGTCGCTTTGCTCTTTGGTCTCTGAGCCCTCTGTCCAATGGACAATGAAAACACTCAGTTTATAAACCAGATCCATCCGATGCAGCTCCAAATGAAGGGAGCTCGAGAGTCCCATTGAGCTGTCCATCCCCCCCCCAAAGAAGGGGCCCCCAAGGCCTCTCCAAGGTACCTCAAAATTCCATGGAGTCCAGTTTGAGAACCACTCCCTTAGGTCAAAAGGGTGCCCAGAGACCACCATTGGCATCCATTTGTTCATTTATTCATCCAGAAAATAGTTCCCAGACACCTACTGTGTACAAAGAGCCAGGGATGCAGGAGTGAATCTAACAGACAGGTCCTTGTTCTCACAGAGCTTCTGTCGGTGGGGAGACAATCTGAGCCCACAAGTTTGATGAAGGACATGAGACTGGATGACGTCATAGAATATGACAAGGGAGTGAAAGCTGCTTTCTTTTTCTTTTTCTTTTTTTAAATTAAGTTTATCAGGGTAACATTGGTTAATACAATTATATAATTTTCAGATGTATATTATCATTTGATATCTGTATATCTATTGTGTGTTTACCACCCAAAGTCCAGTTTCCTTCAGCTACCATATATTTGATCCCCTTTATCCACTTCACTCTCCCCTTAAACCCTATATTTGACCCCCTTTATCCCATCTACCCCCCTCCTCCCCTACCCCACTAGTAACCATTACTCTATAGTCTTCTGGTAACCACTAGTCTGTTGTCCATGTCCATGAGTCTCTGTTTGTTTGTCCTACTCATTTGTTGCTTTTAGGTTTATATCCCACATATAAGTGATATCATGTGATTTTCAACTTTTTCAGTCAGGTTTATTTTGCTTAGCATGATTATCTTGAGTTCTAACCATGTTGTCGCAAATGGCAGTATTTCATCTCTTCTTATGGCTGAGTAATATTCCGTTGTATATATGCACCACAGCTTCTTTAGCCAATCATCTATCATAGGACACTTCGGTTGCTTCCATGTCGTGGCCACCGTGAATAATGCTGCTATAAACATCGGTCTGCAAATATCTTTTCGGATATGAGTTTTCAAGTCTTTGGGGTAAATACCCAGTAGAGGGATTGCTGGATCATATAGTAGATCAATTCTTACTTTTTTGAGGAACCTCCATACTGTTTTCCATAGTGGTTGTACCAATTTGCAGTCCCACCAGCAGTGTATGAGGGTTCCTTTTTCTCCGCATCCTCTCCAGCATTTATTACTTGTCCTGTTGATTATAACTATTCTAACAGGTGTGAGATGGTATCTCATTGTGGTTTTGATTTGCATTTCCCTAATAGCTAATGATGTTGAGCATCTTTTCATAGATTTTTGGCCATTCGTATGTCCTCTAGGGAGAAGCGTTCAGGTCCTCTGCCCATGTTTTGATCGGATCATTTGTTTTTTTGTTGTGATTGAGTTGGATGAGTTTGAAAGAGCTGCTTTCTATTGGATGATCAGAAGAGGTGGTGATGACACAACAGAGATGAAGCGAAGGAGCCAGCTGTGTGGCGATCTGCAGAAAGAGGTTTGCTGGCAGCGAGACTAACAGGTGCAAAGGCCCTGAGGCAGCACTGAGCTTGGCAGAGGTCTAGGAGCTGAGAGTAAAGTGAAGGGTAGGTGGTAGAGAATGAGGTCAGAGAGATCAGCAGGACCAAGGCATGCCAGCCCTTATACGTGCACGTTTATGAGACTGTAGCGGGCGTGAGTTTAGTTTAGATGTTTGGGGCACCCACCTATGATGGTGATGTTGTTCCCTGATGAAATAATGAAATTCGTACACATTTTTCTCTCGTAAAGAAAAGGCCACTGGATGGGGGAGCAAGGAACCCTAACTTTTAGAAAGTTCCTTTCCTCCCTTCCAAATTTTCCTCTCTTCCTTTTCCTTTCCAGAAGCTGTACCACCAGAAGCAAAGTGGCCTTGTCCCTCGGGGGTGGGGGCGGGGCAGGGGGGCTTCAGTTTTCTCTTCTGTGTCATGAGTTCACTAGATGACATCAGAACTCTCCTTTTCGATGTAATCCTACATGAAACTTGAAATGACACCAGACAAAAAAAAGTGATTTTATATTAGCTGTAATTTGACTCCATAATTTTTCATTTACAACATTAATCGTCAAACCCATCAGGCAGACACTGTGGGTCTTTTGATGAATTCTGTCCTGTGTCAGCCATTATGGTGTGTGTCCTCGCAGAGCACGGTTTTGAGAAAATCACCAGTGTTTCACCAGCTTGCTCTGCAACCACAGGTTTCTCTCCAAATAAACCAAGATGGAAGGAGAAGTCTTACTCTGAGGGCTGCCTAAAAAAAAGGATTGCCCAGGCAGCCCAAGTGTATGTATACCAAACATTCGAGTGTGCTTTTTGGACGCTTTGAAATCGAGCTTTTAAATGTTTTCCTTTAACAAAACAGTAATCAAACATCTATTGCAACACTTCAAATCCTTCCCTGGAACACTGAAAAACAGTCAGCATATGCTGTCTTCTAGCCAGTGGTGTGCCGGCAAACTGGCTCTCTGGGTGGAGACGGGAGAGCCCTAATTTGTAGTATCGGCCAGTTTCTAGAGTATCAAAACTTCTGCTGTGGACAATTTCAAGCTAACACTGGTTTAATAATTTTATTACTAAAATTTCTAAACATTTAACAATTGCCTCTCATGTGCCAGCTCCAGGACACCACCACTTCCAGCCCTCATGTGTAGCTGGTGTCTCTGGGTAAAGCCCCCTTGAATGCCATCAGCCAAACACCAACACTGCGGTGGCGCACGAGACCCTGAGACCTTCGGCTGGAGCCAGGGAGGGGCAATTAGAATGGGATGGAGAGCAGGGAGCAGAAGCACAGCAGCTGGCATCCTTAAGTTCTGGACTGATTTTTTTTTTTTTGTCAGAAATAGCTAGAGTGTGCCCCCAGGAACAGTCATGGTGATATCTCTTTAAGCCAAGTCCTTCCAAGTCCACCTGCACTTTACACACCTCAGATGGTACCTTGGGATGTCTTCCCCCCGGGGCTCATCCTTCTAAACCCAGCTAAAGCACCTTCGCCCCTTTAAAGCTTTTCTGTCTTGCCCAAGCACAGTGACGCCTGACTCCTGCCCTCTTTTGAGCCAGCTCTGGACCTAGCATAGCTCTCTCTTTCTGCACCATTATCCTGTAGTTCTGATTCTTTCTTTTATTTATTTTTTTTTAATTATTGGGGTGACATTAGTTAATAAAATCAAATAGGTTTCAAGTGTACAATTCAATAATACATATGTATATTGCACTGTGTATTCATCATCCAAAGTTAAATTTCCTTCCGCCACCAAATATTTGTCCCACCACCCCATCCTCCCTCTTCCCTCTGGTACCACTAACCCACTGTCTAAGAGTCTCTGATTTTTTGTCATGTTTGTTTGTTACTTTTAGTTTCATATTCCACATATGAGTGAAATCATATGGTTCTCAACTTTTTCTGTCTGACGTATTTCACTTAACATAATAATCTCCAGATCCACCCATGTTGTCGTAAATGGCAATATTTCATCTTTTCTTAAGGCTGAGTAATATTCCTACATAGGTACCACTTCTTCTATATCCAATCCTCTATCGATGGACACTTCGGTTGTTTCCATGTCTTGACCACTGTGAACAATGCTGCTGTGAACATCAGGGTGCGTGTATCTTTGCGGATAAATGGTTTCAAGTTTTTTGCGTGAATACCCAGAAGAGGGATTGCTGGGTCCTATGGTAATTCTATTCTTAGTTTTTTGAGGAACCTCCTGCTTATCAGTGTTCTGGGCTAGGCCTTGAGAGCAGAAACCACGGTCGGAGCCCCAGTACCTAACATAGGACCTGATATTTTTATTAATTTACTTAACAAATATTAATTGAGCCCCTTCTATGTGCCAGGCAGTACTAAGGCCACAGAGATTACAGTGGAGAACAAAACAAAGTTTCTGCCTTCATAGAGGCGATGATTCTAGAGGACGCTTCACGTATGTGATATTCTTGTCTCGTGGTCAGTCAGTCTTAGAAAGACCAGGAGAGGAGAGCTTTCGTTTGCTTAATTGTACCCCTAGCATAGAACCTGCACATAAACAAGGCCGCTCTGATAGTCTCTTTTTTAAGAGACTTTGTTTTTCGGAGCAGTTTTAGGTTCACAGAAAAAATTGAGCGGAAGGTACACAGATTTCCCATATGCCCCCTTCCCCAACTTATAGCCTCTCCCACGATCAGCGTCCCCACCAGAATGGTACAATTGCTACAGTCGATGGCTTTTATTCAACATTTAAAAAATAAAAAGAGCTATCGAGCTATGAAAACACATGGACGAAGCTTAAATGCATATTGCTAAGTGAAAAGGCTACATACTGTATGAGTTCCACTCTGTGACGTTCTGGGAAAGGCAAAAATGTGGTGACAGTAAAAATGATCAGTGGTTGCCAGAAGTTAGAGGGGAGGAGGGATGAAGAAGCAGAGCACGGAGGATTTTTAGGGCAGAAAGTACAATATGATACTATAATGGTGTATACTTCATTATACATTTGTCAGAGCTCACAGAATGTAAATGCCAAGGGTGAACTCTAATGTAAACTATGAAGTCTGGTAATATGTCACTGTAGCTTTATAGCCTTTTGATTTTATTGTTTGATTATGACTTTGGGAGATTTGAAGGCCTATTCATGTACCATTGATATAGACCAGCGGTTGTAGGGGGAGGCTGCTGGTTAAACATTGACCCACTGTAACCCATTAATATCTTGGGCTGAGTTGTTTTACAGGTTAGGCAGCTCTAGGAGGAAGGAAAATGGATGGGATAAGCTTAGAATTTCCTGGAAGGCAGGATGAAAAAAAAGGTCCAAGGCTCTGCCTTTCAGCAGCCAGGGCCCTGTAAGGATCCCAGCCCGCAGCATGAGCAGAGCTCACAGATGAGCCCAGGGCCAGCCATTCCCACTGTCCACTGGTCATTTCGGGCCCCGGGGATCAGAAGGAAGAAGATGATGGTAAGGGAGGGGAGAAACACAGAAGAAGAAAGTGGAAGGAGAGGATGAGGTGGGGGAAGAGAGAATGCCGCCTGGGGGGCTGGTAGCAGATTCGCTCCTACTCAGACTCAAAACCCGGATTCCGAGAGAACCGCAAGGCCCTCCCCGCTTTTCTCCTTGCGGCACCGTAAGCCTCAGAGAGGGCGTGGTCCGTCGTCGTGGTTTACAACAACCCTACAGGTCACCTGTTCTGCTATTCATCCAACATTTTGAAAAACTCACAGACATATACACTCTCTCTCTTTGCTTAAACAAACGTATTTATAAATGACATCTGATGTCATTATCGTACATTATGAGTTGCGTGGGCCAGCTCACACATTGAAATCCATGTCTAACTGTGGAGATTTCGATGTTCGTCTGTGAGCCACCAATTCACGCGCACGCGCGGCGGCTCTCTCACTGCTGGAGAAGTCGGCACCCCTGGTGCTGAAAAGACTTGGAGCCAGTCTTGGCCCTCGATTTATGAGAAACGCTGGGCAAGGCACCTGTCCCTCCCTACGTGTCACTTGCCTCATCTGCAAAATGAGAGGATTGACAAGACGCCGTGTCAAGTCCCTTTGTAGTCCGGGGTTCTGAGTTGTTCACTCCATGAATGTAGAGTCATTGAAGGCGACACCCACGCGGTAGAGTTCTTGGCACCGCGCCTTTCCCCCTCCCTCCTAGGCTTCCCCCAACCACCCTCATACACCCTCTTCCCCACTGCAAGGAAGACCTACATGGGAGAGAAGCCTACGCTGTGCCAACCCCAAATTTAAAATTAAATCTCTAAAGTAGAAGAAAAACACTCCAACGTTTTCAAAGCTCGGCCTGCCATGCTCGCTCCTTTACCTGCCATGCTCGCTCCTTTACCCTTGATGGAGAGAGTGGCATAGCTTGCCAGGGAGTCACATCCTGACACACACATACGCACACGCAAAAAAAAGAAAAAAAAAATCACTTTATTGTGTTTGAAAAACATTTACAATGACCTTTATTACCTCAATATTTCACAAGAGAGCCAGAGAGACAAGGAGTCTAACCCATTCCCTGGCAAAATCTCCACGCACAGCATCCTCCTCCACTGTCTGGCTGCAGACAGGCATCACCCACGTCCTGCAGGAGAGTCAGCAGCTTTTCAGATCCTCCCTAAAAGGGCAGTGTGTGGAGAGAGGGGGGTTAAATACCATGTTTAATCGTCCGCGGAATCTGCCCGCAGGCATCCCGCAGGCATCGTTAGGTATGGCTGTGCCACACCTAACACACCCTCTGCACAGCCCCTGTTAAAACCACGTCACAGACGAAGGCAAGAGAGGCCTCCATGCCCAGAAAATAGAAGCCGGGGGCCGGGAAAGCAAAGGAAATAGTTTGAACGTTATTAGTGCGTATGAGACTTGACAAAATCTCTAGACACTTCATCCGTAAAGACACTTCCAGTTAACGACAAGCAGCTAACATTTGCTGCTTTGTGCCGGGCACTGTTGAAATGGTTTACATGGATTATCTCACTAATGTCTTCACAGTAATTCTGTGAGGCATGTACTGTTATAAAACTCATTTTACAGATGAGAAAATCAAGGTTCAGAGAAGTTAAGAAATTTCCCAAGGTCACACAGCTAGTAAGTGGTAGAGCCTGGTTCCCAAACCCATGATCAAAACAATACCTTCTATTTGTGGGACGGTTTGTATTTTTTAGAACTCTTAGCATGTAACAATAACCATCACTTAGAGAAATAGACAGATGATAGCTAGATAGATAGATGATAGATAGAGAGATAGAGAGATAGAGAGATAGAGAGAGAGATAGATAGATAGATAGATAGATAGATAGATAGATAGATAGATAGATAGATAGATAGACAGACAGACAGACAGACATTAGATAGCCAGACAGACAGATATAGACATAGAAATATAATTTCTAATCCTCCCAACCCCATGAGAATGGGTACAAATATTATCATCTCCATGAGGAAACTGAGCCTCAGAAAAATTTCAGGTCATGGCTTTTATAACTGCCTAAGCCAGAATTTGAACCTAGATCAGCCTGACCCCATAGTCTGCTTTTGCTATGCATCCTGCAGAATTTCATCTGATTTTTCTAACTACTTTATGACTTGGAGAGGAGGGGCATGGGGTGATGCTGTAGAGCCCAGATCCTAATAAATGGAATTCTACAAACTTGGCCTGATCAGCTGCAGGAAGTCCCTAAAAATTCAACCAATACACAGTAGTACATTCTCTATCATACTCTTCCTGCTTGAGGCTTTTAAAGCATATGCAAACTAGCTGTTTTCTACTTATTTATCACCTATCTATCCATACATCTAATCACCTTTTTATTTATCTGCTTATTTATTCTCCACTTCCCCCAACTAGAATACTCCCTTGTCTCTGCCTTATTTATTGCCATATTCTCAGTGTCTAGCACAGTGCCCTCGATAAATAATTGTGGACTAAATGAATGATCACACGCTCAGAATTAAATGACTAGTAAACACCCCAAATGGTACAGAGAGCCTTGTGGGAGTTCAAAGGAGGAAAGAGAAGCTCCTATGAGCCGGAGTAAACCAGAAAGGCTTCCTGGAGGAGGCGATGGGTTTTAGGACTTTGATGGAATAGTAGCTTTCAGGTAGAGGAGCAAGGAGAGCATTCCAGGAAGGAAAGAGATCAGAGCAAAGGCACAGAGAGCACAAGACCCCAAGGCAGAGTTGCCTCAGAGCAGCTGGAAGCAAACTTTGACTGTGCTTCTGCCCTGGCAGCCCCAGGAAGATCCTAACAGCTTGTCCTTCCTATGAGGAGCTCGAATCATCCAGAGGATTTTATTCATCCACAACTGTCTAGTCCTTTCTGGATCGGGGATCATCCTCCTTAGCAAGCTTCCCCCAACCACACTTCTATCTATGTGCAAAATGGCCATGGCTCTGGTCCAAGCCAGGGCTGGCAAGAGAGAAAGGAGGGAGGCAGGAAACCCACGTCCACAAGGGGCTTGACAAACCTGTCCTTCCTGGGGCTTCGTCAACTTGGGGACGTGGAGAAGTGAACGCGGCAGGCTCTGGGCCCGGATACTCTTCCCACATCCTGGCTGTGTGTCCTCAGGCTGGGCACAGGCCCTCTCTGAACTTCACCAGTCCCATCTGGAGATATAGAGATAGTATTTCATACTTCCATGACTTCAAGATCAGTACCCACAG
Source organism: Pteropus medius (assembly GCF_902729225.1). Taxonomy (NCBI): domain Eukaryota; kingdom Metazoa; phylum Chordata; class Mammalia; order Chiroptera; family Pteropodidae; genus Pteropus; species Pteropus medius. Next base: position 4,390,123 of record NW_024347791.1, read on the forward strand.
ACCAGAGCAGCCGCCCTCTCCCCTGGCGACACAGTGGGTCGTGTCGGCTCCACGTGTGGAATGTTGAACTTCAGTACATCCTTAGACTGCTGGGCAGCACTGGAGAAAAATCCCACCGCTGATCAGATGCTTCAACTACAAATGTGCTGTCGCCAGCCTCGGCGGGGCCCCAGTGGATCTTCTTGGCAAAGCCTCTCCCTAATCAGCTGCCTGTTCCATCCCCATTGAGGTGTTTCTAGAACTTCACTGCTCTCTTCAAGCCCCACATTCTTCCCCGAAGAAAAGGACAGATGCCCTGTCACAGGAGTCATGTCGCCGACAGACATCCCGTCTTCTGCACTCGCACGCAGACCTCTTCCTGCGTCTTTGCCCCGCCTCACACCCTCGTCCCTGTCTCGGGGCATCTTTTCTCCAAGTCAGAGTTCGTTTTTACCTCTGAGCTTTGCTCTCATTTCCACCCATATGCTCTGGAACTTGGCTACCTGTCCATTTCTTCTCACCCTCGTGCTCTCCATGCTGCTTTCCAAATGGCCTCTCGTCAACATGAAGCATGATTCGAGTCTCAGTCAGATTTGAAAAGGATAAATACATCTTCGCCGGACCTGGTGCCTCCCTACCCTATTTTTTCAGCCAAGTTTCTTGAAAGAAGAAACTTTCTTGCTGTCTCCACTCACTCTCCAGCGCCCTAAATCAGCTCCCACAGCTCCCCATAACTTTATCTGGCAAAGATGATTCCTGCTCTCCGGATGGACAAACCCGATAAAGTCTTCGACCGCTTGGATTACGTGGCTGTTTGTCTCTGCTGACCCGTCTCCTGTAATGCCGTTCTACCTTGCCTTCTGGGACCCCGCTGCCACCCACATTTCCTCCTTTCTCTCCAACCAGACTTTCTTTGCCTCCTTGGCATCCCTCCCTTCCGCCCTCTGTCCATGTGCCCCGGGGTTCTGTCCTCTCTCCTTCTCCCTGTACATAGATTCCTCAAGATGGTACCGACTAATTTGGTGGCCACTAGCCCTGAGTGCCTACTGAGGGCCTGACATGTGGCTCGGTTGAGACGGGATGTGAGTATAAACTACACATCCAATTTCAAAGACTTAGAGTCCAAAGAAAGAGAACATGCCATATCTCAGTCATAATCTGTGCAAAGATTACACACGGAAATCATTTTTAGAATGTATGTATGGGGTTAAATAAAATAAGTTTCTAAAAGTCATTTCGCCTGTTTCTTTTTCCTTTTTTAATGTGGCTCCTAGAAAATGTAGAATGACACATGTGGCTCTAGGGACAGCGATGCCTTAGACAATCGCATCCACCCCTGTGGTGTCACTGGTATCACAGTGACATTTAAAGCAATTTAGCATAGTGATAAGGAGAGTGGTCCAGGCACACCACTGTTTGGGTCTGAGTCACAGCTCAGCCACTCACTAGCTGTGTAACCTCCAGCAAGTTACACAGAACGATGCCTGGCAATTGGAAGGCACTTGCCTAAGTGAGTCGTTCTTATAGAGAGGGAACCGTACACAGTAGTTACAGCTGGGACCTCTGAAATCAGACCAATGGATAGGCATCCTCCTCCTTTGCTCACCAACCTTGCAGTTACTCTGCCCTCCCTGGGCCTCGTTTTTCTCATCTGTGACACGGCAGGAGCCCCAGCGTCAAGGACTCCCAGCAATGGCCGCCATGTGCTAAGCACTCAGCAAACTGTTCTATTGTTTGGCTTCCCCTCAGCCTCTCACATTCCCCAGGAGCATTTCTTGCATTTTCCTGCCTTTTCCTTCCCACTGCCTCAGGTCAGCTCTGCATCACTTCCTGTCTAAGCAGCAGCAATCACAGCCCAAATGATCCCCAGCCCCCTGACTGGCCCCTCCCATTCATTTTCCACTCTGGCTGCTGAGGTGCAGGTCCTAAAGCTCAGAACCGGTCACATCACCCCCCTGCTCTGGGGAAAGCCTGCAGGACCCACCAGGATCCACCAAATCCTCCAGGAGCCTCTCTCTCAGCACAGGCCTCCTCACACCCAGCGCTCTGCCAACACCCGACCTCTCTCCAATCCCCAAACACGCCAGGCTTCTCCATGCTTCTCTCCCTTGCCCTCCTCCCTCCTTTACCTTCCATGAGTGTCCACATTCGTGTCAGCCCCATCAACACCAGACTCAGCTCAAGTTCAAGAGTTTCCTGAACTCCCTGACCCCTTCAGTAGAAGTGATCCCTACCCCTGACTTTGGGTCCACACTGTGCCTAGGCAGAAATCTACCGCCTCAGCTGCAACCCACCAGTGCATTCTCAGTAGACGTGCCTGCTTCCCTTACAGACCGTGGCGTCTTAGGAATAATGATGGTGATGATGGATTTATTGAGAGCCTGCTATGTGCCAGCACTACCCGAGGATGGGACATGGGTTAACTTCCTTCCTGTCTTACTATAGTGCCCCTGAGTTGGAACTAAGTTGAGGCAGCTGGTAGATAAAGAGGTAGAGTCAAACCCCGCTGGCGTTGGGTGAGCCCGAGTTCAAAGCCAGGCGGTCTGCCTTCAGAGACCACACTTGTAACCTTGACTTACTTTTTTTTAATGGAAACATAATTAACATATGACAATGTGTAAGTTTAAGGTGCACGACATGTTCATTTGATACATTTACATATTGCGATATGATCACACTGTAGCGTAGCTAAAGCCTTCCTCACATCAAACAACTGTCATTTCTTTTTTGTGATGAGAATGTTCAAAAGCTACTCTCTTAGCAACTTTGAAGCATACAGTATTGTTGACTAGAATCACTATACTGTGGTTATATCTACAGGACTCACACAATTTCTAGTTGCATATTTGTAATCTTTAACATCTCCCCCATTCCCCTACCCCCCAGTCCCTGGCAACCACCATTCTATTCTGTCTCTACGAATTCGGCTTTTTTAGATTCCACATGTGAGATCATACAGTATTTGTCTTTCTCTGTTTGACTTATTTCACTTAGCATAATGCCCTCGAGGTTCATCCATGTTGTCACAAATGGCAGGATGTCCTTCTCTCTTATGGCCGAATAATATGTAGATATGCCTCATCTTCTTTAACCCTTCCTCCATTGATGGGCACAGGATGGGCCATTGTGAATAATGCCGCCCTCGATTTACTTCTGTAACCTAAGACAGCATGGTTAATTTTGGAAGTCAGGAGTTCAGAGAGAGTTCAAGACGTTAGTTGCCCAAGGTCACCCAGTGAGGTCCCTTCCCAGCCGGAAGTGGAGTCTGGGCGTCCTGGCTCTCAGTGTTCTTTTTCTCATTTTGGGTTGGTCATGTGTGCTTGCCGAAAGGCCGGACTGATGCCCCCTCCCCCCACCCCGCACCCCCAAACAATGGGAAGTAAGAACCTTGGGCAGCTTGCCTGCAGACATGTCCCGAAGCAATGAAATGTCCAAAGCCGAGGTCGAAATAATAAGCCGAGCTGAGAGAGCATCTGCTTTGTTTGCTTGGTTTAGTGTGTTTTCATTACAAATGATCTGGATCCGATCCCGCCTCTGAGGCACCAGGGCTTTCTTTATTCTCCTGTTGGGCAGAAAGGAGAGTAGGGTGGGGCAGCTTAGCTGAGAAGTGCTGACGGGGGAGGCCGAGCAGGTCAAGTCCAGGGTTGGGGCACTCTCCGTGAAAGCCCAGACAGAGGGGAGTGCCAGGCAGAGACCCAGGGGAGGTGGCTCTCTGTCAGAGCCTGTCACTCAGGAGGGTGATCATTTCACGGTGAATAATGTCCCTCCGAGCCAACCGAGATGACCCCGAAGGGGAGACTTACTCAAGATTGATCTGGGCGAGGAAAAAGCAAACCTTAATGAGCTCTGCAAGGAGCCTGCTGACATCTCTTCATCCCATAAAGCTGGGGAGTCATTCAAGAAAGGTGGGAAAGGGCCGGAGGGAGCTTCCACTTGGGCCAGGAGGTGTTTCAGCAACTTTCGTAATGGGAATGGCGCTCTGTGTTATTCATTGTGCAAGGCCTGTAACAGGAACCACTGTCTAAATGCCTTTCAGAATTAAATGTTAAGGGATAGAAACGTTTCTTTGACAGAACTGGGACACGTCCCTTTGTCAGACAAGAGGACCACTGGGTCTTGGATTGGAAGAAGCATTAAAGGTCACCCACCCGCCTCATGCTGGACTTTGCTCCTAGGATGTGCCTTTCCAACCAGTCAGCCATGTTGCAGGCTGGGGTGTAGTAAGAGTAAGGAATTTGAAAAATCAAATGTATCGCCTTAGTACAAATAAAGATCTTAAAGAACGTGGCTTCAATGTGCAGGCAAATGGACTGCTTGGTGCTGAATCCCAGAGTGAGACAGACTTTGCCATCGAACTCAGGCAGCTTCGGGTTGCCTCAGGCTTCCCCCACCCTGCCCCTGGGGTCTGACCTGAAAATTTACAGTCTGGAAAAGCAGAACAGATTACATGCTGCTTGTGCGAAAGACAGCTCCCAAAGAGGAACGGGAAGAGAATGAGCTGGCCTACTACACTTCCAGACTCTCCCATCCAGAAACGTCACTCCCTCTGAGGAAGAACGAATGACAGGCCAGGGACGTCGCTCCCTCCGCGGAGAAGAAAATTGCGAAAGTTTGGAAATCAGGGATTTCCCCTAATAGCTTTCTCCCAACCTAAAGGTGGGTATGCCACTGCTGAAGAAGAGAACTCAGGGCCCCAAAGGCCCTCAGAGTGAAAAATTCTGCCTCAGACAAGAGCCTCAGCAAAAATACCTCCCTGCAGACATACCCACGGGCCAGCAAAGCAGGTTTGGGCAGCCAGTAGCCAGTAAATGCATTGACCCGGTATCAGGATTATTTTGGCTGCAAGTAATGGAAAATTCCACCTCAAACTGGTTTAAACACTCTGAAGCCTTGGGGATTAGCATCTCAGTGAAGTCACCGAGGTCCTAGACTTGTCCTGTCTCTGCCGGCTGACCTCCGGCTCAGCTTCATTCTTAGGCAGCTTCCTCTGTCCTATGCTGGCTGCCGGTGGCCTTCTGGGTAATATGCCTCGTGCTTCCTTCTTTACATCCATTGTGGAGTATGTTGATCCTTTCTTTCTGACTGGGCCAGCTCATTAACATGTCCATCCCCGGGCCATTGGAAGAGGAGCGTTGTGTTCTAATCGGCTTATGATCATCGAGGTCCACCTCTCGTGTTGGGGGGAACATCTGTTCCCCTGTAGCCCGTGGCTTGGTGGAGGTAGGTAGATACCTAAACAAAGCTTGGGTTCTATTAGGATGGAGGAAGAGGGGATGGATGTTGCAGAGACTCTGAAGTGCATAGACTTGCTGTAGAATGTTTATTGGGGTCTACACTTGGGGACACTACCTACGATAGTGAGGAGAACAGGATTAGGCAGAGAGAGAAGTTGAACCACAACGCAGTTACAATGGAGGCCTCTGTTGATCCTGCAGGGAGCTTTAGAGCCGAGATGGCCCTTCCGAATTGTCCCAAATCATGGTAAGGGGGCCAGGCCATTGAACTCCTGCACCAATTCGTCACTGCATGTGGGCTGCTCGAAGAATGTGGCATCAGCTTCGGCAAGGCAGCTTCCCTTAGCTGAAGGCAGTTCCTGGAGGAGAACTCAGCTATGAGCCGTCAGCAGCCACAACACCAGACAGTGAGGGAGTGAACGTCTCTGTCCTTAAGGGGGGATCCGGGTGGCACACTACAGCATCCACTGAGAAGACAGCAGCTGTCTTTGAAGATCTGTCTTGTTCTCACCTGTCTCTGCCGGGAACCCAAGACCGAGTCCAGGGAGACATGACGCCATCCTGTGTCACACTGCTCCGAGTACCCACGGCTTCCCCTCAGGGACCCCGTGAGGGAAGTGAACGTGACGGCGCTTTATAAACCTCACCAGCACAAGGAATTCTGCCCCAGCCTCTAAGCTCCCAGGACACTTTTGCTACAAGTCTTATCTTATTCGATGCCAGTTAGTTGGTCTCGGTCTGCCCATTTCCTCAACCATATTCGCCTCTGTGCCTAACATGGCGCCCAGCATGGAGGAGGCATGAGCTGGGCATTGGAGAAGGTGTGAATCTGCATTGGGTGAAGTCAGGCAAGAAGGCAAGAAGGGAGGGGAGAGGGAGAGAGAACGGGAAGGAAGGGCCCACATGCACTTAGGGATGGGGAGAGGGCTGATGCTCAGTCGTGTGGCCCTTGCTCCAGACTTGCTCTCCTGGACAGAAAAAGTCCACTGTTCCGGGGACCCCAAGCCCTCCTTGGCTTTCCAAGCTAATGGTGTCAGCCTCACGTGGTTCTCTTCCTACCTCCCTGGCTGCGGCCCCCTTGCTGCTTCCCTCTGACCTCCCCGGGCTCCGTCCTCTGACCCCTTCCCCATCTTGTCTCCCTCCACAGGCAATTTCATTCAGTTCCCTGGCTTTCGGCATCATCTATCATGTAAATCCTCTCTCTTCTGAACTCGTATGACCAAATGTCCACCAGGATCTCTGATAGCAGATACAATTGAGCACTTGTTTTTTTCCCCCAAACCTGCTCTCCCTACAGCCTTTCCCATTTGGGGAGGTGACAGAGGGGACAGGGAGAGGACCCATTCTTCCAATTGCTTTACCCAGACCCTTGAAGTTATTCTTTACTCCTGCATTTTTCTCACACCCACATCCTACCCGTCGGCAAATCTTTTCAGCTCTACCTTCCAAATATTTCTAGAATCTACCGCCCTGGTTCACGCCAGTGGTATCTCTTACCTGTTATTAAACTCACCTTCCACTGGGTCTCCCTGCATTTTTAGCTTTTGCTTCCCTCTTCTCGCTGCAAAGTGATCCTTGTAAACCATAAGCCAGATCATGTCGTTCCCCTGCCCCAGACCCTCCCGAGCTCCCCACATCATTTGTGGCACTGGCTTTGAGACCCTCCATGACTTGTCGGTCCACTGCTCTGACCTGCACCCACCACTCTGGCCACGATCCACTCCGCTGCATCCACACCGGCCTCCTTGCCACTTGTCAAGTGCACCCTGCCATCTCAGGTCACCCTCAGGTCTGGCCACTTGCTCTTCTCTGCCTGGGGAAGGCCTGTGGCTCATTCCAAGTCCCTGCTCAATGCCTTCTTCCTAGGGAGGACTCCTACAAACTGTATGAAATAATGCCCCCACCCTAACCCCAGTAAGCCCCACCCACCTTAGCCTAATTTGGTTTCCCCATGACACTCATCTTCACCTAATATGTCATTGTATTCACTTGTTAACTAAGGTCTCACCCAATTCTATCACTGTGTCCATGGTTCCTACAACAGTGCCTGGCTTATAGTAGGGGCTCAATAAATATTTATCGAATGAATGATTGGGCTTTGGAGTGAGGCAGACCTTGGTTATGATCTCAGCACTTCCATATGCCAGCTCTGAGTCCCATAGCCAATTTTATAACCTTGCTGGGTCACAGTTTTTTCATTTGTGAAATGGAGAAATAATAGTACTTACGACCTAGGATCATTATGAAGATTAAGTGAATTAATATATAGCTGTTAGAATAGCACCTCGCACATAAAAAGCACTCATTAAAGTTAGCTGTCATTGTCCATCATTGTCATTATGACAATCATCATTATTATTTATTCACAGGATGAGTCACATAGTCTGAGCCCAATGCACCACCCCAGGCCCCTAGCCTCTTCTTTCCAGCCCAAGGTGGAGCAGGTGATCCGGGTGGTGGCAGCCTGCCCTGTGAGTCAGTCCTGAGCCTCAGCCATGCCAGGGACCCCTGGCACAGGCTGCCTTGGCCAAGGGGCCCTGGGAGTGACTCATCGGGGCCACGGTTTCACCTGGGGGATACCTTGGCCGTGGAGTTTGGCTAGTAGAGCTTGCCCTCCCTGGGTCCTTCCAGGAAGAGCCTGATTGTGCTCTCAGGAACTGCACTTTGCCAGCAAAGTCAAGTCCATTTGTCAACGAGAGCTCGCGAAAGAGCCAGACAAAGATAAATGAGGAAAGGAAAAAGGCGGGAAAGAGGAAAGATAGGAAAAGAGAAAAGTTGCCTCGATCCTTTGCTTTCAAAGCAGGGCCCTGTCATGAACAGATCATGGGGTTCAACCCACCAGGCCTGGACACTAGTACACGTCTCTCTACTTACGAGCTGGGCGACCTTGGACAAGTCCCTTATTTCTCTGAGCCTCGGCTGTGAAAGGGAGAGGTCAGCGTCTGCCTTTCAAGGTTATTGGGAGGATTAACTGAGTGGACCTATGCTGTTTTCAAGTCTCACATCCTTCACGAAGTCTCAGATCTACCCTGTAACGTCTCTGAGTTCCAGTAACTTTTGTAAAAGGAAAGGAGGAATTCCTTCCCCATTTTCCCCCCAACTCCCCAGTCCCCCACCTCCCGAGGAAGGGAACGGGCCAATCTAATTCATCCTTTCTTCCTTCATTCGTTCAACAGCTCTTTATTGAGTACCTACTGTGCGCTACGTGCTATGCTAGGCACAGGATATAGAAATCATGAGAGAGGCAGACAGTGCATAAGTGTTTGCAAGTAAATACACAATAACAAACTGTACTCAGTAGTAGACAGAACAGGTTGTTAAAAGAGAAGAAAAAAAAAAAACATGGTGAAACTCTCAGAGAAAACCTCTGAGGTGATGACGTTTAAGCAAAGACACGAAGAATGAGAACGAGCTCCCATGTGAGGACCAAAAGGGAAGAACCTTCCAGAGAGAGAGAACAGCACATACAAAAGGCCAAAGGCAGGAAGGAGCTGGGGCCGTTTAGGAAGTGCCAGGAGACCCGGATGTGGAGAGTCCCAGGCCAGTAGAGAGTAGCGTGAGAAGAGGAACCAGCCAGGCGACCCCGAGCTCACCTCCTGAATTTCCCTCCACTTGAGGATCACAGCCTTGCACTGTCTACTTCCACTGCCTCAAAATAGTCACCTCGTAAATTTTGTCCAGTTTTGTCCAGTTTTATAGTTGTTTACAGAGACAGGGCTTATGCGGGTACACCATGGCTGGAAGCCCTGAGGGTTGTTGAAATGAGATCATATATGTAAACTGTGTGATACACTTCCTGGCACTTAGTTAGGGCTCATTAAAAAAAAAAAAAATTGATAAGCTATCTTGAAAGAATGAAGGTGAAAATATTGAGAAGTGTTATTTTGGAATTTAAAAGAGGAGAGAGACTTTGGACTTAAAGTCATCCTCTTTTCCATAATCATTACAAAAAGAATGGGGTGGGATCCATCGCCTCATCTGGAGAACTGTTCCTGCCCCACACACTGCAGGGCGATGGGGGGCCCTCGGCTGCACGCCCACAGCATCCTGCGCTAGCCTCTCAGTTAGCATCATCACGCTCTCCTGAGTTGTCTCTCTGTGGACTGTGAGCTCCTCCATGACAGGGACTGTGCCTTCCTCATCTGTTTAATCCAAAACTTGAACAACATTTTATTTTTTATTTTATTTTATTTCAGATACACTTAAGAACTATTCTAAGTAGCGAGCTGACTCTCGCTAACTCACCTTTGTGCTAAGAACGTGATCCTGGTGAATCACTCTCAAGTAGAGTTTATATATTAATATCATTGTTATTTTCCTAAAGTATGGACTGGTTTCACGTACAGACTGGCTTTTGGATTCTCAATGAGGATGGGGCAGGCTTTCCTCCAGGGACATTGCCCAGAGATTTCATTATTTACGGCTAAAGGAGAATGCCAAAAGTAATGATATTAGGACCCTGGTTCCCAAACCCTGCATCCAGATGCCCTGAGGCAACACAGTATGTTTTAAATTTTCAAGGGAAACAGCAATTCTCAACACCTGTCAGACACCATGCAAATCACTAGCAAAGGTGGTTCGCAGTTTCGACATTAGATAACAACATTTTTCCTTTCAATGGTGTCATATCTTTGCAAAGCTGGGTTTTTGGTAGTGGTTGTGCTAAAAAGCAAGTACCATGGAAAAATCATTTTCCAATCTGAGCCTAAGGTTTGAGAATTTGTGCAGTGCCCAACAAGCACACACATCCCCCTAGTAATAAATTGACGTTTCTTAAAATGAAATAAAAATATTTGTGTATTTTTTCAGTTACCAAGGTGTTAGAACATAAATGCTTTTTAAGCTTTTTTAGCTCAAACTACTTAGTAAATGAAAGTGCTCGGTATTTCTTTTGACCTAGGAATGCCATGAAATAATTCTTGAGATGGGGGCCGTGAACCCAGAGAGTCTGAGAACTTCTACATTAGATTATTTGCAACATCCATGTACTTGTTTGACGTTTTAGACGCTGAGCTCAAGACTTGATTCTGAACTCAATGGCCCTGAGAGTCTAGGAGCTGCCAGAGTGGTAAAAATTTACTGGGAGGTAAAACAGAGATGTAGCCTGTGCCTCTTCAACCCATCTAACTAGTTTCTTAATGAGCAGACACCACTTTGGAATAAGCTGGATGCACATCTTGCTGTTATAAAAACCGAAAAACAAGCATCCATTTGTGTGCCAAGGTTATGGTTTTATTATCTCGAACTAGGAGTGACCTGAATATCCAGCTGGCCTGCCAGCTACTTCTTGCCAGAAAGAGAGACCACAGAGCAAGTGTCCTAAAGCTATGATTATTATTTTTGGGAGATATCCTCCCAGCTTTTCGCTTACTCATAAATAACCTGGTTCAATAAATTGCCTCATGTAGTTATCTTTGTTTGAAAAAAAAACAACTTTGTCTGGGCCATCCCACCAGGAAGGAGCATGCTCCAAACTGGGCCTTCAATGGGAACTTGATGAAGATGGATATGGCTGGGGTGAACCACTGGTCACACTCGCCTGAAATGTTTTCTAGGCTATTGAAATAAGGGAGTGGACTTCATTCAGTCGCCCATGTGCCTCTGTATCGGGATTAATTCCAGACCATTTTCTGGGAAGGATCTTGGCCCCATTTCCTGTGTCCACCTCTAGAGGAAGTAGGACAGCCTCTCTTGGAGCATGAATTCCTGTTAGCTCTCAGCTCCCATAAGATGTTAAGGCTCAGTTTTCTGTTAACATTCGTGAGTTTCTTTTCAACAGGCAGCATCAGCCCCAGGGCCACTGCACCTCCTTTTCCCTCTGCCTAGACTCTCTTCACCAAGCTATTGCCATGATTGGCCCCTTTCAACAAATATTTATTGAGTATTGCACGTGTGCCAACCACTATGCTGGGTGTTAATGGTTACCATTTATCAAATGCTTGCGATGAGTCAATCATTTTCCTAAACCGTTAACGTGGAGTATCTCATTTAAGGCTCAGTGACAATCCAATGTTCAACAATAATCCAGCAAGTTATCCACATTTTGCTGGGAAGGAAAGCGAGACACAGAGAGGCTAAGTAACTTCCCCAAGGTCACACAGCTAATAAATGATGGAGCTGGGATCGGAGCTCACATTCTTAACCACTCTTATATTGTCTCTCTAGCAGACACAGGAGGTCCTGGCCTCATTGGCTTACATTAGCAGATAAGTAGTTTCAGATGGTCAAAGGTGGTAAGAAAAAAAGTAATAATAATAAACAAAGGTAATTCAGTAAAGACTTCCCAGCACCAGCAGGGAAGAGTAGCTACTTTACTTCAGATAGTTAGAAAAGCCTCCACTGAGGGGTCATCTGGGTTGAGACCTGAAGAAACCAACCGTGGGAAGGTACTCAAGAAAATTGTTCCAAGCGGAAGGAAGAGTGAGTACAAAGGCACCGAGGCAGGGCCAGGTTTGGCTGAGCATAAGAGAGAGATGATGGACCAGGAACCAGCTGATATACGGTTGTGCTTTTCAATCTGGGTTGCACACCACTGCCGGGGGATCTTCCAAAAATACTGGTCCCTTGGCCCATGTCCAGAGATTCTGAGGAAATCGGTCTGAGGTTTGGCTTAGGCAAAAGGAATTTTAAAAGGAGATGGTTGCAGTGGTCCAACGAGGCATGATGGTGACCTGGAGCAGAGTCGTAGCATCTCTCCTTCAGCCGCTGCTCCCTCCACACAGGATTTTAAATGGCTCCGGGCTGGCCCCTCCCCCTCACAGCCCGTCTGTGGTCCACAGGAGCACTCACCTTCTTAGCCCGGATAACCCAAAGGCTGGGATGCTCAGCTGCAAGTGGACTGGGAGGAATTTGGCACCAGTGCACCAGCCCCACCTCACTGCTCAAACATCTGTCAGTCTTGTTGAGTGTCCCACTGAAGCTCTTACCAGACACATGAAGAGGAGTAATAGGTTGCCACAACTTTTTCCAAAGGAAACATCATCTCAAAATCTTTAATCTCCAGCAACCCAACCTTGTTATATCAAAGTGAGCAAATCCACGAATTCTTGGCCATTGTGGTCCCTGTCACAGCTCATTTCGGGAGGTGGCATCTTTGTCTTCTTGCATTCATCAAGGTTGTCCAGAGGAAGAGAAACAATACAAAATGTATAAATAGAGAGAAAGAGATTTGTTTTAAGGAATCGGCTCACAAGATTATGAGTGGTCGGCGAGTCTAAAATCCGCAGAGTAGGCTGGCAGGCTGAAGACTCAGGCAGGAGCCAAGGATGCAGGTCAAGTCTAAAAGCTGTTTCCTGCAGAATTCCCTCCTGTTCAGGAGAGGTCAGCCTTTTGTTCTATTCAATCCTTCAACTGATTGGATGAGGCCCTCAGATTATGGAGGGGAACCTGCTTTGCTTTCGAAGTCTATCAATTTAACATCCAGAAAAATGTTTAACCAAATATCTGAGCATCGTGGCTGAGCCAGGTTGACACATAAAATTAAATATCTCAGACAGGAGGCTATCCATCTTACATCTTCTTACATTATTATATTCATAGAATATTTCCAGAAGAGTACAAAAAAATCTTTTCACCAAGGGACTTTGGCTTTAGTGTAAGAGAGATAACTATTTTTTCTCAAACTTCTTTTTTTATATCTTTGACCTTTTTGTCACATATATGTATGTTTTTCAAATAAAAAATATTCTATAAAAAAAAATGGATCAAAGCGATCATTGGATTGCATTTTATTGGCCATCCGCAAACTGCTTTCTTCAAATCATGCTTTAGGACGATGGAATGAGGACACAAGCCTACATGAAGGGACATTACAAGGAACATCCACTCATCAGAGAGCGCTGTTGACATTTGCTACACACCTCAGTGTCCTCCAGAGAACATAATACTGATGTTAATGCCAAGAATGGCTGTAGTTCTCTTAGGTAGTACTTGGTGGCTTTTCCTCTTAGGAAGACTGAATTGTGTTACTAGCCAGTCTCCTTTCCTGTAACGGACACATAAAATCGATCACATGCTTAGCCAGACGTAACCATGTTTACTTTTAACCTCTAAACACAATTTTGTGTTCTCGCCTTTATTTGTCTTTCTAGTCCTATTATTTTTTTTACCTTTTATTATGGTAAAAATTTTCAAATATATACAATAGAAGAAAAAATTGTAAACTATATCCTTATGTACCAGTCACCCAACTTTATCCATTATTCAGTGTTGGTCCATTTTGTATTACAGACCCTTCACACTTTCTTTCAAACACCATGAGATATTTCTTCATTTTTTTAAAGATGAAATCTAATTTTCATACTATAAAATTTGCTTTTGTCAAGTGTACAATTTAGTGGTTTTTTAGTATATTCACAAGATGGAACCATCGGCACTCTATAATTCCAAGACATTATCATCACCCCGTACCCATTAGCAGTCACTCCCATGCTCCGTTTTCCTGAAAATTCACAACAGAAATGTAGTTTGGCTGCTTTACCAAAGACCAAAATAACATGGCTTAAACCAGATTAAGGTTTACTTGTCTCTCATGTAAGAGTCTGAGCATGCACAGTCAAGGGCGGATTGGGGACCGCATTGGGAGTCCAGGTTCTTTCCACCTTGTTACTCAGCCATGCTCACCGTTCGGGTTCCGTCCTGTGGTCCAAGATGGCTGCTCCAGCTCCCACCATCAGGTCCACATCCCAGCCAGGTAGAAGAAGGGAAAGGAAAAGGGAAGAGTCCCTTTGTTCTAAAGGTGCCACCCAGAGGTTGCTCTCATCATGTCTACTCACATTTTCATTGAGCAGACTTGGATACTTGGCTACATCTACCTGTGAGGGAGACTAAAACAAAGTAATCTTTAGCTGAGAGACCAGATGCCCAGATAAGACTTAGGGGACCTGTTACTGAAGGAGGAGGGGACAGTGAGTAGTCAGGCTTAGAAGACCTAGAACAACAGGTAGGTTCGGCCATGAATGGGAAGAGCCACACTGAAGAAGTGGGAAAGCCGATGAGCCTGGAAAGGAATGGAAAATAGGGAACTCTTGCCTGGTCACCTTTATTTTCTCTGCGAAGCGAGACTCAGAGTCATCTGAGAGGCTGACTGTCAGTGTGCCGAGATGAGAGGTTTGCAAAGCTCTGTCCCCGGCATTGTTTACAATCCATCAGGATGGAACAGCAGCCACACACTTGCAGATACCCTGAGAGGGTTCAAAGAACAGCTGTGCTTTTGGAGTCTTTTGAGTGTCATTCCCAGCTCTGTGCTTAGATGCTATATGGCTTTGCACAAGACAAGAAACCTGTTTCTCAATGGCCATAATAATGCCCACCCTGCCTTCCTCACAGTCCTGTTTTGGAGAGCTGTGAAGGTGCTTTGTAAGTATGGAAAGTGAGACAGATGTGGATGGACATCATCATGAAGGGACAGAGTTGTCAGGGCAACTCCGAGTCTCGAGGAGAGGCAGGAATGGACCAGAAGGAGAGGTCGTGGGGACAGGACAGCCTCCCACACAGGCTGCCATCTCCCGCCTGGCCCCTCCAGGAGATCTGGGCTCTGCCCGCCTCTGGCCAGCATCAGAACCCTTCTGCTGCCTGAGTGATGGTGACAGAGGAGGGGACAGACCACCAAGCAGCCCACAGATGCTGGGAGTCAGCCTCCGTTATGTCTTGAGATCGCTATCACAGAACCTTGGCCTCATCCCCTGCACTTGGCCTTGGAAGCTCTCCTGGGACCTCTCCCTGACCCCAGGGCACTTCCCTGTCTTCCTGGCCCAGCCCAGTAAACAGTGTGAATTTCTCCACCAAGCCTTTGGCCTAGCAGAGCTTACCATGTCCAGTGTGTGCACGCGCGTGCGCAAAAGCACACACGCTCACTGTCTTCATACACAAGCACCACATATGACACACCACAGATACAACACGCAATGAGTATCAAACACGTACAAACATACCACATACATATACCAAACTACACACACATTTCACACACTTCACACAAACGCAACCACATGCACATGCCCTACACATACACGCCATACACACGTACACACTCCCTTCTTTCTAACTGGTCTCTCTCTATCCCATATCCATTCAGCTCTCTCTACAGTTGCTCAGGTGATTTTTCTAAACACAGATAAAGCTACTTTTTAGTTTAAACTCCTCTCCTTCCTCCAGTGGCTTTCCAGAGACTTTGGGCTAAAATTCAAGCTACTGAGGTCATCTATAGTCTGTTCCCTGTGAGCCCCTTCAGCTGTCCCCCACCTTCCAGCCCCATTGGCCAATAATAACCAACGGCCCATCCCCCACCCCAGGCAGCCCCCAACCTCCACTTTGCCCTTCTGCAGCCTCTCCAGAGATCACCCTGCTGCTCAGTCCTTCTGAAAAGCACACTCATTCTTCCAAACCCTGCTCAAGCTCACCTCTTCTACCAAGATTCCCTGACTCCCCAAGTAGTAGCCCCTTTCCTCTTCTAGGGGTATGTAGTGGTGTTGCAGAAAAATCAGACCGGCGAGAAACCAAGCAGCACTGAGAGAGTTGGAGAACTCAAGTTTATTATGCCGGCGGTCCCAGAAGAGCTAGTGCTCTGAAGATCTGGGCCCTGAGCTCAGGGGCAACCTTGCTTTTGTAGGGCTCATCTGCGCAGTTACAGTTGGCATGAGCCGATCGGTTAATTTTCCCTCAGACGGTTACAGAGCATGAGATTCTCAGACAGGAATTTAGGCAAAGGGGTTACATCTGTTATCCAGACAGAACAAGCGAAAGGGAGGGTGAGTCTTCAGTTGATCTCGAGGTCACCCTGCCCTTCGGCCTATGCGGCAAGCATGTCTACAGAAGCAGAACAAGGAGCTGATTACCAGGTCAGCCATTTGAGTAGAAAATTCCTCTTCATTGGAGAGACTTGTTTCCTACATCTGTACTCCTTGCTCGCCGGTGACCTTCTCAAAGTCACTCCATATGGGGCATTGGGCAGGTGCTCGGTGAACGCTGGGCAGGTGGCACTCACCCTCTCATCCCCCCACACAGATCAAAGTAGAAAACCAGCATGACTACCAGGACGTCACCAGCATGGTAGCGATGGCCAAAACCTACGCCACCACCGAGGCCTTCATCGACTCCAAGTACGACATCCGCATCCAGAAAATTGGATCCAACTACAAGGCTTACATGTGAGTCCCTGGGTAGCGGCTGGGAGCTGGGGGGAGGGGTGGGAAGAATGGAGATTAGAGATGTGTGTCCAGCCGTGTCTCCCCCACCCCAGGCAGAGACCCCCTCAGCACGTCACTCCCTTTCTGACTCCTTTACTGACCTTCTCTGGTCTGTACAGCTGAGGCTGATGTTCCATCACGGCTTATCCCGGGGCGGAAATCTGTCTACCTAAATGAGGACTATCTCCCCAGGGGAAGAAAGATGCCTTGTTGGGGTTTGGGGCTTGGTCAAAAAGCTGAAGGGATGAAGAAGTACAAATTGGTAGTCACAAAGCAGTCATGGGGATGTGGAGTCCAGCATAGGGACTATAGTCAACAATATCGTAATGGCCGTGCGTAGTGCCAGGTTGGAACTAGAGTAATCGGGGGATCACTTTGTAAATTATACAAACACCTGAAACTAATATAAAATTTAAAAACAAATTTAAAGAAAAAGAAAGACACCTGGCATGTTTGAGGGGAACTTCAAGTATATACAGGATGTATGTCATAGGAGACAAGACTGAGAGAAACTTGAGGACAAATGAAGGAGGACAAATGCCTAGTTGAAGGTTTTGAATTGTCTTCTGTTCTCTTCTGAGCAGAAAAGTCACATGATCTGACTTGTATTAATAAAAAGATGGCTCTGGGGCCATGAGCTGCAAAGGGGTTTCTCTGGAATCAATAAGACCAGTTAAGAGATTGTATCATATTTCTCTGGCTGCAACAGAAACCACATCTGACTAATTTGATGGAGCTTTTCAAAGAGAATTTATTAGAAAACTATGGTTTATCAGAAACTTAAACGGACAAAGAAACAAAACCACTAAATTATCATTATCAGAAATATTAGGATCCAGGGCAGCCCCGGGGACCATAGCCAGAAGCAATGGACGATCTTCATGGCACTTTGATTGGGAAGTGAATCTGCCCCAATCACTTTCAGGACTTAACTCGAGTTTATGATTTCACGGAAATAGTGTGGATTAGTCCAACTTGGGTCACAGGCGTTTGGTTAGAAAAGGGCAGGAAACCAGTAAGCAGAGTCCCACCGAGATGGCATGCAGTATGGGCAGGGTCATTCCCCTGTGGAAACGGAGGTGCTATGATTAAGGGAAAAGGAATGAGCGACAGAAAATGCAGCACACATTCGCCCCAGGGTGGGGGTGGCTGGGGCACGGCAGGACTGATGCCGGAGCTGCGGCTCTCAGGACAAGTGGGCGTTCTTGGCTGGGTGAGAGGGCTGGGTCTTTAGAGAGGTTTTCTCTGCTCCGAGGCCTCTCTCTGTCACTTTGGAATGTTGTTGTTGGTTCCACTTGAACTGACAAGACCCCGGAGAGCCAACCAGGGCCTGTTTGCCAAGAATTTATGGAGCGCTGACTGTGCACATGGCTCCATATTGGAGGACCACGACGCCTGGCTCTGGATGGTTGGAAATTTCTATATGCTTCTGTGCAATGAAGCTTGTGCTGTAGGTCAGGGTCAGCAAACCACAGCCCACATGCCCAATCCAGCTGCCACTGTTTCTGTAAATAAAGTCTTAACCATCACAGCCATACATATCCATGTATGTAATATCTAGGGTTGCTTTTGCACTGCCTGGATTGCCTAGACCAGGGGTCGGCAAACTTATTCTGTAAAGGGCCAGATTGCAGGCCATACAGTCTCTGCTGTAACTACTCCATTCTGCCATTGCCTGGGTAGCTGGAGAACATGCAGGCAGTTGACCTCTAAGGAAATATGCCCTGGAAAGGGATAGAGCCAGTTCTCGAGGAATCCTTCTGCCCTGTCCTGCCAATCACTCTTCCACCCATTTACCAGGCCATACCTGTCATCACTCTCAGCGCCCCGGGGTGATGAGATTGTCCCCTCTGCCCACTCTGCGTCAAGGGACATCCCAGCGTGGCAGTCCAGCACATTCCGAAGGCCTCCGCCGTCTCTCGTGATATCACTTCCCTCCCGTCCTCACTGTTAGACTTTCCACTTGACATTGACGACACCTTGTCCCAGTTTCTCTTCTTGAGGATTACCTCACTGCCGCCTTGTTTATGCTGAGCCTTTCTGCCCTGACAGCTCCAATCCGTCATTAGTTATGGCATTTCCTGGACCTCGGCCTGGCCCAGATCCGAGGGAGGGGGTTCGTGTCAGGCCTCAGTGTAGAACATCCTCTCCACCCCTGACCATTCAATCTCCTTTCTGGCCTCCTTCCTGCCCTGCACTCAGGCCTTTGTGCCTGTTGCTACAGGGGTGTCATTGTTTTCAGACCCTCTCAGCAGACAGATCTAGGAAAGCTGTGTGTGTATCTTAACCCGTGTATACACACATATCTGTAATTATTTCTATAACAATATCCGTCTATGTCTAAAGCTAAATGGAGACATCATATTGCTGTCTCAGACTTTGATATCGTGCCACATGATTCATCTATAACTTCCCACTCCAACAGGGGAAAACCTGGCTCTCACCATCCACCATCCTTTTACTGACTTGTTCATTCCCAGTACACGTGCTCAGTTGCAAAACCGTTAACCCATAGCCCTACGAGAAACACTACCAGCTTGAGTAGTCATACAGTCTCCACTCATTTCCAAGGTTACTTAGGTCGGCTCCTTCACCCCAACCCCCTCCTTCTTCATTGAGGGGGGTCAGTGTCATACATTTGCAATATAGACAGAATCTTTTGTCACAGTCTACATTCCATCCTACATGGCAGCAGCTGGATCACATTTGAGCCAGCTCACTGTTTTCCCCAAGCCTGTGACGGGCTCTGCCATGGACAGTCATAGCTAAAAGCATGGAGTTTCTCAGATATGGTTTGGTGGCTTCTGCCGCTAAGTGGGAATGATAACGATAATAATGTCCATGTCATTAAATTCTGTGAGGCTGAAACAAGCCAGTGCTCGCAAAGCCCTTAGACCCATGTCTCACACATAGAAAGCACTCATTAAATATCAACTCTCACTCTCATTATCTTCCTGGAAGGAGAGCAACCTGGCTGTGTCCCTTCCACTCCTGGCGTTTGAATGCCTTCTTTTCTTGTCTCCACTTACCAGAAAATAAGAGCAGCACCCATTATACTATGAGATCTATGGGAATATTGCCTTTAATCTACACACTACCGTTTAAGGATGGTACTTTCATTATTCCCACTTTACCAACGAGAAAATAAAGTCTCGAAGTTGTTGTCCATGGTTATACAGCTAGAAAATGCTAGGACCAAGATTCGAACCCACATCTGCCTGATTCAAGGCAGTTTTACCTTCTCTTACCACTGTATAGATCCCATTAAAGCAAACCCTACTCATCTCAATCGCTACCTTCTGGGTCAAATTAAGAGATTCTGGTTTCTTCTTCGTTTCCCCCAGCGCTCTTCACTCATTTTGCATATTGATAACCCTACCATACCTATACTCTGGTTTTAGGCTAGTCTACCCTCCTGGGTAGTGAGCAGCCTGAGTAGGGGGCATCTCTGCACACCTAGATTATTTTCCAGGACACAGGGTAGCCCAGTGAGTGTTTACCAAATTGAATTGAGTTGAGTTGAGCTGAACCGAATGAAACTAAACTGACGTAAAGTTCATCAAGGTCGCTGCACCCCTTAGTAATTATGACTGCTATCGGCCGCCATCTAGTCTCAGCATCTGCCATCCTCAGATACATTTTATTTTATTTTTTTTAGAAGGATATATTTTTGTAGCAATTCCTCTCCCCAGTTCACCCTTTAATCCAACCACATGCCTTCTCTTGGCCATAAAACAAATCGCTTTACCTCTGCCACTTTGCTGAGCCTAAATTTGCTATCGGAGGTGAATTGTCTGGATTTTTCCCCCGCATACACACAGTCGCTTACCCACCTACTGCATGCTAGGTCCCACTAGACATCAGGGGATCATTCATACATGTCTCCTGCCCTCAGAGAAAACAGGACACTAAAGCAGTCATTACAGGTGAGATGAGCACCGCTAGGCATTGGTATAGGGTGTAGTCTAGGGGGCCCCACTCTTACCGGGGAACGTGGGCTGCCAAGAAGTCATGTTGCAGATGAAAGCTGAAGGATGAGTAAGACTTAGCGAGGCAAAGATGGAGACAAAGACTGGCTCAGGCAAAGGGAAGATGTGTGGAGGCCTCGATGTAGGAAAGAGCCATGGGCATCAGAACACCTACAGGGGGTCAGCTGATGCTGGAGCAGAAAAATCAAGGAAACTGAAGGCTTTCCTGCTCTTCACCATGGGAAAGTAATCACTCCTCCTCATGAATCACTTTCCCTACATTTTGGGGCTCTCAAAAAATTCCAGAATCACCAGGGGTTATACTGCCCTAGTTCTTCTTCTCAAAAACAGAGGCCAAGGTTTGGAGGATTTCATCCAATGATATAGACGTTTTTAGATTTCAAAGGTGGCTTTGAAAAAGATACATAAAATCCAAGAAATAAGGGCAATCAACATGAAAAATAAAGCTGAGGACGGGATGTGTACCTAGGAATGCATGTCATAATCTGAGCCAGATATTTGAATCAGAGCCTCCTAACAGCCAAAGTGAAGAAGGAAAGCAGATCAGTGACAGCTATCCCTAATGCCCTCACTGTGTTATTTGTTCTGATACCAGGAGAACCTCCATCTCTGGAAACTGGAAGGCTAACACAGGCTCTGCCATGCTGGAGCAAGTGGCCATGACAGAGAGGTAAGAGACAAAGGAGGTGCTTATGAAGAGGCAGCAGCCATGGTGGAAGATGGGTGAGGTCTACAACAAAAAGCCTCACCACCCACAGGTCACCCTCCTAGGCATGGCCCCTCGATTGCCCATATCGAGCTGCAGAGCAGGTATTAGAACCTCATTTTATAGAAAGTTCAGAAAGGGAATGTGACTTGTCCAGGGTCATGGAGCTGGTCAGTGACAGAGCAGAGGATAAAATCCTGATGTCTTGACTCCAAGTCCAGGAGTCTTTCCAGTCCTTGTCAGTCTCTCCCTGCTCTGACCACGTCATGGAAGTGTCCTTATTGGGGCACAAGGGCTATGGGAGTGTCCGCTCCTCTCTCAGACTTATTTCCATCCCATTGTGAGGACAGGTTTCCTGTGAATCATTAAGGTGGCAGCTGTGCACTCTGGCTGAAGGTCCCTCAGGTCTTCTTTAAACATTCTGTGAGCCACCCTCACCTAAAGAAGGCCCAGTCACCTGCTCTCAGGGCCGACAGCACACACACACTCTTTCCTGCATGCCCAGTGACATACACGTGCAAGCATGCAAAGGTACTGGGCAGAGCATGGGCTTTGGGGTCAGAGAGATCCGTCCAGTGAACATGAATTGGGTGCCTATTGCATTCCATGTTGTACTGACCACTAAAGAGACCAAAATTAAAAGATCCAACCCTTCTTTTTCAAAATTCTCTATCAGTTGCAAGTGTCGCAATGCAAATCTGATTGTTTTGGGCCAATGGAGGGAATTGATTGGCTAGTGGCAATGAAAACTCCAGAAGACTCGAGGGCTCACTCTACCCACTTCAGTTCAGCTTTCTTCTATATTGGCTCCGGTCCAGCCAGATCGCTCATATGGTGGCCCATAGTGGCTCCAGGCTTTCATCCTGACAGTGTCGAGTCCAGCAGAGAGAAAACTTCTTTTTTCCAACCATTTCAACCAAAGCCTGGACACTTGAGCCTTATTCACTGATTGGCCTAGCTCAGGTCACATAACTATCCCTGAACCAATGGCTGTGGCTCAGAAAGCTGCAACTCTGTGATTGGACAGACCTATGTCATGTCTGCCCCTGGAGATTGGAGCAGGACCACCCGCTACAGCAAGAGTGACTGAGGGAGACTTAGGGAGAGATGTAACGCCATGGAAGGAAACAAATGTTATGCAGACTAAAATTATAGTCATCCACTCCCAGCTCCCCAGCTAACAAAGGAGACAGAGTGTAGTGATGTTAGGGTGGAGGTGATGTTAGGGTGGTGGGAGCACAGAGAAGGGGCACCCAACACAGACCAGGGAGGGGCGAGATCAGGGAAGGCTCCCTAAGAGAGGCAGTGCCAGAATCACATACAAACGAGTAGGAGTTCGGAGGCATTCCTTTATTACTTTGTTAGTTATTTGTTCAACACCAACTGGGAGCCAGTTATTGAGCTAGGCCCTGGAGAAATGGTGGCCAGCAAGACGGCCATGGTCTCGGCCCTCATCGAACTTCCGTTCAGGGGCTGTAAGCTGAGAAAGCAGCATGAACAACAGTGAGTGGTCCTGCCCCACCTAAGCTGTGTTACCAAGGGTAAGTTAACCGACCTTTCTGAACTTCTCCAGCTGTAAATTGGAGGTAATAATACCCAGCTCTAGGTGCTGATTGAGAGTGATGTTCAATACCTAACCCAGGACTGGCCCGTGGCAGGGAGGGGCGTTGCAGACGGGGTTTCCCTCCCTTCCCCTCAACTCCAGGTGGCAGCTGCTGCCTTCAATCTGGGAACCCACCTGTGCTAACTAGTCTTGGGCAGGTGTGCTCATTACCTGCCACAAGTGAATCATCTGATCTGGGGCAAGCTTATCCTTCTCCCAGTGGGCATTCATGGGATCGTCACGGCCCTTTTCTCCCTGGCCTTTCCAGAATGTGAATCCAGCCTTCCTCAATGCCTCAAGAGTTGCTCATAAATGTCCGTAGCCGGCCACCACGTCACTGACTCTGCTCAGTTCCAGACCACATGGGCCATCCTTGCAGGAGCTTACCATGGCAGTGGGTCTGCTCTGGCCTGGAATTTACTTTCTGTTGTGCAAAGTCATGGGACAGAGCTCCCCAGTCCCATCTCCACAGGC
Source organism: Pteropus medius (assembly GCF_902729225.1). NCBI lineage: Eukaryota > Metazoa > Chordata > Mammalia > Chiroptera > Pteropodidae > Pteropus > Pteropus medius. The sequence goes on from NW_024347791.1 coordinate 4,413,294, forward strand.
GGAACATCCCTGGGACCCATAAACAGGCCCCAACCCCTCCCTCCACCTGGCTCAATTGTGTTCCAGGAAGCCTGACTCCCAGGCAAAACCAGAGACATGGTTTGGTCAGTGCAAGTCCTACCCGGCCGGAGGGGAATGTGGACCCCACGTTCTCCGGTCTCTTCCACACTGCTCCACCCACGAAGTTCTTTCCTTGGCCCTGAGGGGATTGGGGTGCTCTATGCCCCCTGAGGTGCACCCAGTAGGTGACCTGGAATTTTGTCATTGAAAACAACCTCTAGAAACTGGTTGCCTCTGGGCCTACGTACAGACTTCCATCTTCCATTGAGAAGAAACTTGATTATGAGTGTGTCTCAGGGCACGGGTCTCTCTAAGCTGGAGGTGCCCCGCCAGTCAGCCTCTGGTGCCAAATACGAGGTCCCAGATCAGAGAGTCCAAAGTTTGTCCCCCAATGTGGCTGCATGTGCGACTCACATGAGAAGCTTTAAGAACGTGTGGAGATTATCCTCACATCTGGCTGTTTTTGTGTGTGTTTATTTGCTTAACTCTCCTGGTGCTTCTGATGCACAACCAGAATCAGACCAAGGCCGTCCCCTTTCTCAGATAAGGAAACCGAGGCTGCGGGAGGGACCGGCTCACCCACAATTATTGAGAAAATTAATAGCGAGAATCCAGGTTGCTGGTCTTTCACGCCCATGGAGAACAGACTGTGATGTGCTCTGACTGAGAGGAAGGTGGCTTGCTCCGACTACGGAATCAAACAGCATCCAGGTTTGGAAGCCGGCACAGTCCATCATTAACCTCTCCGAGCCTCAGTCTCCTCATCGGTAAAATGAATTCAACCTTCCTGACGGAGTCGTGGCGTTAGAACAAGGACTCAGCCACCCCCGACACACACATGCACAGAACGCCTGGCACATAGCAGAAGCTTAACAGGCATAAGTTTTCGTCCTCTCTTGAGTTCTGTGACCTCCCATGCTGCTGCTAGAGCTGAATGAAAGAATTGAACTAGGAGCCAGGAGAGCTGGGTAATCAATCCTGGCTCTATTACCGTCTTGCTGTGTGATCCGGCCAAGCTTCTCTCCCTCTCTGGGCCTCGATGAGCATGGGCACATAAGATGAGTTGGTTCTAAAAACACTTGGGCCATGATTTCTTCTCACTCCAGGCCTTGTGGCTCAGAGACACAAATAGATCTCAGAGCAGGCATGCCCCGTGTGACCCTGGAGAGTGGGGAGAGAAGCAAGGAACAGTGACACAAAGTCCCCTGTGACTCTCAAATCCAGCCACCACAGGGGAGGCCAAGTGCAAGCCTGGGGAGACTTCTCACATACAACCGTCCCCTTGTTGCTGGGGCAGAGTCTAGCGTGGAGATCTCTTCCCTGCAAAGTAAACTGGCCTCACAGCCATCGAGTGGCTGGAAAGAGAACAAAGCAGCAGGTCCAGAGGGCCAGGCCCCGGCCTGGGGAACAGCCCCACAGGCTCCCCTGCCTGCCCACCCCAGGCTCAAGGGAGAATGCGCCCTTTGTCCCCCTCCGGCTCTCATCTAGCCCAGTCGCTGGGGCTGGAAGGGCAGCCGGGAGGGATTTCTGGAGCCCTAGAGCCGCTTTCCCAAGGGAAAAGGGCTGCAGAGGCAGCTGGGGTCCAGGACAGCTCTGGATGGGGGCAGGGCCAGCTTCCTTCCCGCTACTGCGGAGCCAGCAAGGTGGGGCTCTGGGGTAGGGCCGGGGATCCCTCCCCACTCTTACCTTCCACCTTCCTCTCTCCTGCCTGCCTGGCTCCCTTCCCTCTCCCTCTCCCTCTCTGTCTCACTGCCCATCTATGTCTCTGCCTTTTTTCACTTTTTTACACTCCGTCCTTCCCACTGCCTCTCTGTCTCTCTGTGTCTCTGTCTCTTTCTGTCCCTCCGTCTTTCCTGCCACATCTCTGTCTCCTATTACATCTTACCCTCTCTCTCCATCTCTGAATGGGTTCCTGTGTGTCACTGTCTCTCTTCGCTGCCTGTTTTTCTGTGCGTTTCCCTGTGTCTCTCCATCTTTATGTCTCCACCTCTGTCTCCTCCTGCTCCCCCTTCTCTACTGTGTCCCCTCTACACTCACGTCTGTCTATCCATCCCTGCAGGTACAGGCTGTGGGTGGACAGCTGCTCAGAAATGTTCGGCGGCCTGGACATCTGCGCCGTCAAGGCCGTCCACAGCAAGGACGGCAGAGATTACATCATCGAGGTGAGGGATGAGGCAGAGGTCCTCCTGGCTGGGTCCAACGGAAGGAACCCAAATGTGGTCTCCCGCATGATCGGCTGTGTCCTGACCCGTGGTGGGCAGCTCCCAGGGGCTTCTCGCCCACCGCCCTCATGCACCTCCCCACCCCCACTCTCAGCTGTATCTAAGGCCTTGTGTCCAGGGGTTCTGAGCTGGGCCTTGAAAGCTCCAGGCACGAGGTTTAACAGTTTTCCCTAACCCAAAGGCCCATGGGTGGGGCAAGGCCATCAGCAACATCCTGTCCCATTGGGCCTCTCAAATTTTCTGTGTCCAACTGTGTAAAGTCACCATGCAGAGCTTCCATCGTCTGTTCACCCAACAAACATGTCCTTCCGGGCTCCCATGGGCTAGGCATGGGTGCGGCTCTGGGGACACAAAACAGAGGTGGGATGTGCAGCCTGGCAGGGAAAAGGATGATAAACAAGCAATCGCAGGGCCCTGAAGGTTAGCGAAGGAGACACGGTCATGCAGGGGTGTGAATGGAAGGACAGATGTGGGGTCAGTAATTGTAAGAGAGAGGTTCAAGCGGGGTGAAGGTCCTAGAAGCCGCCCCACAGCCCTCCTGCAGCCCCCGTCTCTCACGGGGCCACGACCCCCTGCCATCCTCCAGGACCATCACCTACTTGTCCCTGTAGTCCTGTGCCCTCCGCCACCGCCACCAACTTCCTGTCCATGCTCCTCCGGATCCCACAATCCCCCGCTCTCCTCCCTGACTCCTCTCTGTCTCTCCCGGCCCCGCACCCTCCTCTCCCCTCTCTTCAACGCCCCCTTCCAGGTCCCCCCCACATCACAGCTCATGACTCTCCACTGCTTTCCCCTCAAAATGCCCCTCTGGCCTCGGAGTTCTCCTTTCTCCCCAGTTTCACCCGGGCTCACACACACCCCCCTCCCAAGAGCCGCTTCTGGTGCTCGCCACACGGCAGCCGCGGGCAGCGCTGACACTGGGCCAGGACACTGGGCCAGGTCGCGGGAGGGAGAGCCCTGCGGCTGCCCCTTCCTGGGGAAGCACATGGCCGGTGACCTCCGGAGCCAGCTCCTCTCCTGTCCCTGGGACTCGGAGCGGGGAGCCGGCTCAGAGGCAGTCACACCCGCGCCCAGGGAGCGGCCGCCCTTGGAAGCGAAGGGGAGCGAGTCCCGATGGACGGTGGACGCAGCCCCCCCACCCAGAAGCCCCCACGGAGGAGCTGCCTCTGCACTCGTGGGTTCGGTACCCCCTCTGGGGACCGGGCCTCCTCACGGGCAGGAGTGAGTGGCTTTTCCTCTGGCAGCCACCACACCTGAAATCCCCCCCTGTGGCCCTTCCCGAAGGAGATGTTGAAAGGGCCTCGAGCAGAACGACCACCCTGCACGCCTGCGTCCCAGCCGGGGCCAGGCTCTTCCCTGGCGGAATGAGCCCCACCTTCCTGAGGCGCCCTGGGATCTTCAGACCAAGGGCAGGCCGAGGGCCCTCCAGCCTGGGGCGCTGCATCTCTTGAAACCCCTCCCGGCCCTCCTGCCTCTGCATCTCCTCACAGGACCACCAGACACGAACTCGGGTTTGGCACACACGCACTCATTCATTCATTCATTCCTTCGCCACGAGCCCCGACCCTGGGCGCCAGCCCCTGGGCCAGGTGATGGGGCTGTAAACACGGTAGCAGAGACCCTGCCTTCTAGAGCTCCCATGTAGAGAAGTGATCGATCGCAATCAACAGAGGAGGGACTCTCCCCTCCCCTCCGTCTTGTGAGCTTAGCCCCTTCTCCCTGCTTAGCGCCCTCTCTGCCCTCTCTGAGCCTTCCTGCCTCTCTGAGTCTCCATGACTTTCACTCCTAGGAAACAAAAATCTGTGCTCGTGGGCCCAGGCTCCCTGCCTCCAGACACTCAGAATGGTCAGGGATGAAAGATTTCATGTTAAAAAAAAAAAAAAAAAAGCTTAGAGTTTGGACTTCAAAAAACAAAAAAAAAAACAACTCAAAAACGTTCCAGAGGAGAAAAAAAAAAGATGACTTTTTCAGATGGTATTTTTCTCTCAGAAACATTGAGGAGTTGTTTTCCTTGCTTTTGGGTTTAGGGTGGAGTCGAGGGAGATGAGGAACTTGCTACCAGGAAGATAAAAGGTATTTTTTTCCCAGTCTGGAAAAAAAAGCAGAAGAGATCCAAAAATACCGATCTCTTCAGCCACCTCTGTGGTGAGAACATAAAATGTGTGTGACATGTTTTGTGAAGATCCTCAAAGAGAAATATTCAGGGGACAGACCCTTGAACTTGTCCTTCATGACCTGTCCGGAGAATGACATTGCTCACTGGAAAAAATGTTTCCCCTGGGGAGACCAGAGTGTCCACTTCCTTTGGCCGTGTCCACCATGGGGATTCCAAAATGCCTGACCTCAGGTTCCTTGTGGTGGCTGTTTTCCACTGCACAGAATGTAGGAAACAGAACCCAGAACAGAGAGAGGTGGGCAGGGTCAGGGGGAGAAGGGACGGGCCTGTGTACATTTAGACGAGCTCCACAGTCACCACCCAGCTCAGCCCACGTTGACCGAGAAACTGTCCACGTGACAGGTACTGGGATCTGGGATGGCAAGGGCCCAGGCCCAAACCACGGGGAGCTCAGTCTGAGGGCAGTTTCCAGGGCTGTGCTAGAGTCATCATTCACATCCCTGAGTTCGTCTTTCAGCTTCCCAACCACAGTGGGTGCTTTAGATTCCAAGACCCTTAAAAGTCCCAGCTGGAAGGGTCTTCACAGCTGCCCAAGCCCCTCAGCTTACAGGTGAGAAAAACAGTGAGCCCACAGAGGAAAGGTGACCTGCCCAACATCACACAGCAAGCCCCCAGAAGAACCTAGTCTTGGAACCCAGGTTTCTTGTCCCTGCTTCTTACCCAGAGAGCTGTTTCGGTGCTTGGTGAGAAGTAGAAAGACCATGGTTTGCTGGCCATGTGTCCTTGAACTTGCCACTTCTTTGACCTTCAGTTGCCTCATCATTGAGATGAAGATAATAGTGGTACCTGCCTCAAAAAGCTCTTCTGAGATTTGTGTGAGATCATCCACACCTAGCGCTGAGAACAGTGCCCGCCTGGCACGTAGTAGGTGCTCAATAAAAATAGCACCCGTGCGCATCCCTATCATTAAGAACAGGACTTATCGCAAGGGCGTTTCACTCCCCATTCAACAGGTGATTTCCAAGGACACAGTGGTTTAACGGGACGCGGGCCCGTCCTGGGGGCCTCGTAGTCTGGTTGGGGAGGCGCGAGCACACAGGAGATGACAGCGCTGTGGGCTAAGCCCTCCAGCGGGACGGCCGAAGCCAAGGCAGTGGGAGTACAGACAAAGGTGGCTTATCAGAGCTCGCTCAGTCAGAGAGGGCTTCCCAGAGGAAGGCCGGGTGTGTGTTTGCGGATAGGTGAGTTAGCCCGGTAAAGAGGGAGCTGAGGGAACGGCGTACATAGGACCTGGATGGGAGGAAGAACCTGGGGGAGCCCCGAGCTTGGGGAAGGAGAGACGAGACGGTGGGTGAGTAGGGCCGGCCAGGAGTGAAGGGGGAGGGGGAGAACCTGGATGCTTGGCCTATGGGACCTTAGGCAAGTCCCTTCCCACCTCTGGGCCTCGGTTCCCTGGCTGCAAAAAGAGCAGGTGGGTAAACACGACCTGTCACGTGCGTACTTTGCCCCTTTGAGGAACAGCCTGCTCCCCGGGGAACGAGTTTCGCGGCCAGGCCAGCGTGTGTTCTGCCAGAGCCCTGGGAGCGGGCTTTTCCTGTCCCTCTTCTCTCTGAACCCCGCCAACATCTGTGTCTTTTTTTTCTTTTTTTTGTCACAATCGAACCCCCACCTCATTGCTTCCGGCTTTTTGGAAAGCCTTGCCCTTGGGCCAAAGTTCAGGAAGCCAGCCCCGACCTTGGGCAGGGGCCAAGGGGGGAAAAGAGGGGGCGGAGAACAGCTCCCCAAAAAAACAGCTGAAAAGGCCAGCAAAGGCTGCTTGGCCCTCTGTCGCATTTCTGTAGTCCGGCGAGTGTAGACTGCATTGAGCTGAATCCAGGGAGTTGACTTAGACTGAACTGCGGGGAGCTGGTTATCTCGGGAGGGGTCATTCCCAGCTGGAGGCGCGGGGCTGGGTGTTTGCACGGAGAACATCGCCATCTAGTGGTCACTTCTGGTCTGAGCGCTGAGCCTGCTCTCCTGCCGGGCTACCTAGGCAAGGGCGTCCCTCAGGCGGTCTTTCTCTCCCGCAGGTGATGGACAGCTCGATGCCCCTGATCGGAGAGCATGTGGAAGAGGACAAACAGCTGATGGCCGACCTCGTTGTCTCCAAAATGAGCCAATTCCTGATGCCGGGGGGCACAGTACCCTCACCCCTAAGGCCTTGGGTAAGGTCCTCAAGAACAAAGGAGATTTTGTAGCCATAAGAAATGTCAGGCTGGGAATGGGGGGGGGAATGGGGAAGCCCTAGGTCCAAAGGAGATATCCCCAGAATGGCACCACCCTAGGGAGTAAAGAATGAGGTATGGACGGAGACGGGGCATCAGGGAGAGCTTCTCCACCCTGCTCCTGACACGGTGTCTGGGAAGCTCGGGAGGAAGGGGCCCTTCCTCCCTTCACCATCCTGGGGAGAAAAGCCTTGTCTCAAATGGGCCCCTGGTGTCTGTGGACAGAGCTTATTAATGTCAGAAGTCAGTTGTCCCTCTGTGCCCTCCACCCTGGACCTTAGCAGGGAACGGAGTGTGTGTGTGTGTGTGTGTGTCCGTGTGTGTGTGCTTGCCATGTACACACATGCCCTTTGTGCAATCCCAGGGCACCAGTCAACAGAGACTGTTGTGTCTCTCATTTCCTCGCCCCCCGACTTTGACAAGCTCCCACACGGCTCCTCCCCCCACAGCCCTCACCATGGATTGCCAGATCATTCTCCAGAGAATTTGCTAGCTCCCCAGCTTTCTAGTAAAGCAGGTGTCAAAACCTGCTCCCCCTTTTGCCCACGAGAACTTGAGTCTATGATAATTGACGTCGGAGTAATGGTTGTACTTGGAGGGGCTGCTGGCTGGGAGGGGGCACGGGGTGGCCCTCTCCAAAGCAAAGATTCTGTCCCAATCTGAGTGGTCACACCCATGTGTGTGCATACGCTGTGTACTTCAGAATTGCGCTCTTCATGTAAGTTTTACCTCAATAATGAAAAGATCTTTGTAAATCCTGCTCTCCCACCCAGGAAGTAAATGGCCGTCGTGACCACAACAGGCTTCTTTTCTCTTCTCCTGCTCTAGGCTCCACAAGCTAAACCAGCAAAATCCCCCGGGCCAGCCCAGCTGGGGCCTCCGCTGGGACAGCCCCAGCCACGCCCACCCACACAAGGTAGGACCTGCGACAAACCCAGAGAAGTCACCCAGCAAAGATGTCAAAATGCACTGAGGGATCCATGTGTGATTTGCAGAAGGCACTCTGGAAAAATCCATCTTAATGCTTTATCCACAGAATATGTGCCCTTGCTTTATATGCAGAATAAATAAGACTGCAAGGTTTGCCGCCCTCTTAAAGTCAAGGAAGAAAGACTGAAAGTAAATTTATTAAGTGCCTATACGTGCCAGGCACTGTGTTAGAGACTTTGCCATCCGTGTGCTCATTCTCAGCCTCCCACGCACTCTGCAAGGAAAACATTGATGTTTCTTTTTTACCGAAGCGGATGCTGAGGCTTTGTCCAAGGAAGCAGGACAAGAAAATGGCAGGTTTACAAGTCTGGCCTTTCAGACCTTCTAGAAAGTGTTCGTTTGCTAGCCACTGGTGGTGCCTGATTATAGATTTATGAGCCAACTGGCTAAAGGGAAAAAAAAGAAAAGAAAAGAAAACAGAACTTTACATATTAACTTGTTGGTTGAAATTGTTCCTCAAAAGATGTTCCAGCATTACTATTTAAATGACACCATTTCTTAGGGAATGGAAAAACTATTGACGACAAGATGAAAAGAAATCATGGCAATAACTAATTTTCTCTCAGAAGGTCCGCTGCTCGGGTGTCCTCACACACCGTCCCGTGTCCCGTGTCCTCTCTCGCGGTCAGGGTCTTCCAGGCACAGTCACAGCTCTAGTGCCAGCTTGGAGCTTCAGAGCAGTTTTGCATCAAGGAGCCGGGCCAGGCATTTTCACAGCAGCCGTTTAAGGATTAGCTTTAAAACCTATCAGAGAGAAAGCATCACTATCACGTCATGGCCCCCTGAGTCACTATTATTAAAGTTAACAGGTTCATCGCTTCTAGAGAAAATCAGCCTTGGGCATGAAAAGGCTTCCTCTTCCACAGGTCTTAGACGAGATGCCCCATTCATCTTTTTTGTCTACGCTTCTCTTCTTGCGAAAGCAGAAAGCAGTTAAGAAAAGGGAAACTGCATAATTTATATAACGGTGTACGAACGAACACTGGGATTCTTCAACAGATAAACGCGTGTTGAATCTATTTCCATGTCCCAGTACTTTGCAGTCTTGGGCGAGTTATATCACTCTTCTGAGCCTCGGTTTCCCCAATGAAAAAGGAGGAAATCACAGCCCCCCTGTTTAGATATGGGGGCCTGTGCATGCGACAATGCAAGTGAGGTGCCCAGCACAGAGGCGCTTAGAAAGCGTTAGCTCCTACTACTAATAGCTGACTATTAATAACACTTATATAACTTTTACTATTTAAAATTTCCTGCTAACAACTTATTTCTTAATAACAATTGTAATCGACACGTTGTTCTTAATGATCGTCATTGACAATCTTTATAACTCGCGCGGCCCCACTGCCCTCTTGCCTGGCGATAAATGTTCAAAAATGACTTATTCGTCACCCTGCCAGGCTCCTGGCTGTGCCTCTGCCCTACCTTCTCCTTCCCACTCTGCCCAGGACTCACTCTTTAAAACACATTTGAACAGAGCACTTTTAAAACAGAGAGCTACTGTATTCTGGTTTCCTCTCTGGAACAGAGTAGAGACATGCTTGATAAAGAGATATTATTTTAAGGGACATGAGGCTAAACACACTTTTAGTGAGTTGAAGAACAATCCATTTAAAACCAGTTAAGATAATTAAAGAAAATGCTCGTCGAATTAACATTCGGATTAAAAATAACAAGGCTAATTTAAAAACAATGCTTTCATTGAGTTCTCAAAATAACGAGATCACATTATTAACTTGTTTTTGAACTCACTGTTTATTTTCAACTCAGTAAAAGTGAAGTTTTATTTTAATAAGCCTCATCATTTTTAGCACCCATCTTGTGCTTAGGCAAATACTCTCTCTATATAAGTTAATGTTTTTTGTATGTGCTCAAATAAAAAGTACTACGCCGTTTGCTTTGCCAAGAAGCTGAAAGAAATAACGAGAGTGTCTCTTGATGAATCCCAGGTGTACAGCAGGGACTCAATGAATGAGCGAGTGTCCAGATTTTCCAAGATTTTATCGGGGGAGGGTGGGGAGAAGAGACTTAAGATAAAAGTAGAAAACAGATGTTTTCTTTGACCTGCAATGGAAACCAACATTTTAAAATCTAGATTTGCAGCTTCTAGAGTTGCAGCTTCTCTTGATAGAGCCTGAGCTCTAGAAGCAATGGGCGTGAATTCCTCCAGAGTAACTGTCCCCTGAGGTTTAGTCACAGCTGCTCCCTGGAGAGAGCGAGGACTCGCCCATCACCCTCAGGTCCTCCTCCTCCCTGTTGTCACTGCCACAGAGACGCAGCCGTCAATTGCTATCTTCATGCTGCATCTCTTTAGAGAAATAGGCCTCTGAACTATGTTTTTATCTCAAATGGGAAATATTTTTTAAAGCCATGGGATTTTTCTGACACTCGCCTGCTTTATTTATGTAAGTACTTGCCTGGCCTTCTAGGGGTTTGTTTTGAGATAAATGAATCCTCCAATCTACTATGATGCACAGCCACGAAAGAGGTAAAGAATGAATCAAAGCCATGTGCAATCAGCTGCTAGATGGGGCTGCCATTCGGTCCAACTCAGAAAGTGTGGCAGGCCCGTGAAAACGATCTAAGTGGGAGGGACGTTTGATGGCTGGTCCAGCGACTTCATTCTACAAACAAGGGCCCAGAAGCCCAGAGAGAAGTGACTCACCCACAGTCACCTAATGAGTTAATGGCAAGGCTTGAGTCAGGACCTGGGGCTCTTGGTGCCAGTGTGGTGTCAGGGCCACCAGACATGATGAGGTCATGCCGTCTGCAGAAGTGACCATCTGAGGTGATGTCTAAGGGGGAGGTTGGCTGAAATCTAGTCCTCAATCCCCTGGTACCTCACTCAGAGCCACCTCCACTGAAGGCAAGCACCTTTTCTTAATTCACATAAAGATGCGAGGACTCAGGCCAGCCCTGTGTGGTACAGTAAAAAAGAAAGAGGAAAGAAGGAAGGAAAGAAGGAAGGAAGGAAGAAAGGAAGGAGGGAGGGAGGGAGAGAGGGAGGGAGGAAGGGAGGGAGGTAAGAAAGAAAGACAGGACTTTTGAGTCAAAAAGCTCTAGGTTTGAGTCTTGGCTTTTCCCAATATTGAGCAAATCACAAAGTACCTGGGACTCAGTTTCTTTGTAAAAACAGAGCTATTGATGATGCCTGACGCACAGAGGTGTTGTGAGGATGCCCAGCCCAAGGTGGACACGACTAGTGTTATGTCGTATCAGTATCGGTAGAGACTGGTGGAGCTTGAATGAGTGGAAGCCACATGGTGAAAGGGCTACAGAGATAGGCTGAGGCCCCTTCTAACCCTCAGCCTCCTAACCTCTCTAAAGTGGTCTCTACAACGCATGGCGAGAATACCACGGGGCATTACCCACTGTCCCCAGAGCAGGTGGATCCTAGGGAGAAGGGACCATCAGGCAGCTAGCCAATCTGCACCCCAGATTTGAGGGTGAGGAGGGTGCATCTTGCTTGTTTGGGGCCTTGGAATTCCACTCGAAGTCACTTCTGGATGGCTAAGACATCCCAAGCTTATGATGCCCCTTTGCTTGCAGGTGACTATATGCTCTGTCCAGTGACAGGGGGAAGCCAAGATCCTCTGTGAGCTAGTGGCCACTCCTTCTAGTTCTGACACTTAATCAGGCTGGCTTCCACCTCAGCAGGATGAGAAGAATGGTGTCTTCCCTACCAGCCTCTGTCTGGGTCAAACGATATATTGCTTTCGAAAGTTCTTAGAAAAGATGAGAGAGCGATTCATAAGTTAAGGTTAATTCTTTGCATTGTTTCAAAAGTAATACATGTTTATTGTGGAAAACATTGGTGTGCCAAGGAAGAGAATTAGCGTGCTTCATAATCCCACTTCTTTTGTAATCATCACTCTGTGACTCAAGACTCAAAGCATGGTGAGCACATGCCACACTTTGCCTCACCTGGAACCTGTTAGAAACGCGGAATCACAGACCCTGCCTGTGTTAGTCAGCTCGGGCTGCCATGACCGGATACCGTGGCCGAGTGCTCAACAGCAGACGTCTACCTCTCACAGTTCTGGAGGCTGGAAGTCCAAGATCAAGATGCCAACGGGGTTGAAACTTCTCTCAGGCCACCTTCCCACCGTGTCCTCACACGGCCTTTCCTCTGTGCGTGCATGCCCGTGGCGTCTCTCTCTCTCTCTCTTCTAAGGACACCTGGCACACTGGGTCTAGGGCCCCACCCTTAAGACCTCGTTTAACAATAATTAGCTGCTTTAGGGCCCTGTATCCAAAAATAGCCACACTGAGGGTTAGGACTTCAAGATATAAATTTGGGAGGAACATGATTCCGTTCCTAACACCACCCTGAACCTACTGTGTCAGACCCTCTGCTTCAACAAGACGCCCCCTTGACTTGTATGCTCATAAAAGTCTGGGACACACCGGTTTTAGTGTATAACCTTCTAGCCTTTCCTTTTTACATAGCTTTATATATGCCAAAATGCAAAACCTGTATGGTACTATTTTATAAGCTGCTCGATTCTGTTCAGCATATTTATTTAGCATAAATCTACAATATCCCATTTTATTTAATATTATTCTGCCACACACATGATGACCACAGCATATTCTATCATATGGATGGTTTTTGTTTTTTTTTTAAGGCGAGGCAACCCTTGGTTGACCTCACAGATTGCAAGGACCTTGTCAGTTTACAATCCCTTATTATTTTAGTTTTTGCGCCTACAGCACTTGGTCTTCCTAGGTGGTCTCCCATCTAAGTACTAACCAGGCCCAACCCTGCTTAGTTTCCGAGATCAGACGGGGTCGGGCTTGTTCAGGGTGGCATGGCCGTAGACTGGATGTTTCTTGATGTTCCTAATTATTTAGGCATTTATATTGCTTTCAATTCTTTACTGTTATAAAAAAAAAACACTGTAGTGAAAATCCTTGAAGCAACATTTGTGCAGCCATATTTAACCCAAGAAAAACTTGAATGTAATAATTTTTTCGCCCTGTAGGGGGCCCTCGCCAAGCTCAGTCTTCTCAGCCTCCGAGATCTGGAAGCCCCTCCCAACAGAGGCTCTCCCCACAAGGCCAGCAGCCCGTGAGCCCCCAGTCGGGATCCCCACAGCAGCAGAGATCACCAGGCTCTCCACAGCTGACCCGGGCAGCCAGTGGCAGCTCTCCAAACCAGGCTTCCAAGCCAGGCGCCACCCTCACCTCACAGCCCCGGCCCCCGGTGCAAGGCCGCAGCCCCTCTCAACAGGGTGAAGAGCCCAAGAAGCCAGCACCACCCCACCCCCATCTCAAGTAAGTGCTTTGGGACTGGGAAGGGTATGGGTGGAGTTGGGGTGTGGGCAGAGCTGGGCTGACTTGGGGTCAGAGACTCAGAGAAGGAAGACCCACCGAGGCCTCACCCAGACTTTAAATGGGTGGAAGGAGGCCTGGAGGATGGAACTTGGGGTGGTGCGTAGGGCCCAGCAAGGCTAGAGTGTAGATTGGGCCCCACCATGATCCCCTAGATGTACATGCATCAGTTATCTCTCACTGCGTAACAAACTACCCCCAAACTTAGTGGCTTAAGGAAACAACCGCTTTTATTGTTCATAATCTCTCAGTTCAGCAATTTGTTCTGAGTTCAGCTCAGCTGGGAGGTGCTTCTGCAGGTGTCTCCTGTAGAGTCACCAGATAAAATACAGGATGTCCCGTTAGATTTGAATTTCAGATAAATAATGAATAATTTTCAGTATAACTATGTCCTCTCGTATTGCATGGGGTATACTTATACTTTAAAAAGTATTTGTTTTTCATCTGAAATTCAGATTGATCTGAGTGCCCTGTATTTTTATTTACTGTATCTAGCAACCCTAATCTCCCGGGATCACTCATAATGCTACAGTCATCTGGCAGCTTAACTAGGGCTGGGCGATTCTAGAAGGCCTCACAGACACATCTGGTTGTCGGTTCTGGCTGTCAGCTGGGTCTCTCTCCTTCCATGGGCCTCATTGTCCAGTGGGCTGGGCGCAGCTTCCTCACATGGTAGAATCATATCGCAAAAGGGCCAAAGTAGAAGCCACAAGTCCTGCTGAGGCCCAGCCTTAGAAGCCTCACAATGTCATGTCATTCTATCGTGTGCTTTTGATCAAAGCAAGTCGCAGAGCCACGCCCAGACTCAAGAGGTGGGGAAATAGACTCTTGATGGGAGGGCCTACAATGCCACATTGCAAAAGGACAGACGACAGGGACAGGAAGAATTGTTGCCATCATTTTTGTAAACAATCTACCACAAGATACATATGTGCATCTTCTTTCCTCTCAAGTCCATCTCTTAGTTTAAGGTCAGAAAGAGAGATCCCGAAGGAGTTTTCTTTGGAAAGCATCTCCCTTCCTTAAACCATAAACACTAACATCGATCATCAATTTTCACACTAGCATCTACTGTCTCCTTAGTATGTGGCAAGCACTTTACCTAGTTGGTTGTTTGCTTGTTTTTTTAATTCTCACAAGCTTAGGAGTTAATAACTATTATTATCCCCACTTTAAAGATGAGGATAATCTTAAACAGGAGAAAGATTAAATAACTTGCCAAAATTTCCACTGTTATTAAGTAGACGAGCTAAGATTGAACATAGGACATTTAGTCCATGGGTCATGCTAACCATAACTTTTTAAATAGGCAATATATTCACATGGCACAAAGATCTGAAGGTATCGACTATGTCGAAACTATGCATCGAAAAACCTGACTCACACGTCATTCCCATCCAATGCTTTCCTGCCCTCTGCTCCCCAGGAGTAACCACTTTTGTTAGTTCCTTGTGTTTCTCCAGTGTTTTCTTATGCAAATAAAAATATATGCTCTCATTCCCTCCCTCCATGCACTTTTTTACACAAACGATGGCATTCGCTATCCACACCAGTCTGCTCCTTGATTTTTACATTTAACAATAAATCCTGGAGCTCTTCCACGCAATTCATTAAAATGTTCTCCTTTTCACAGCTGTATGGTATTCCACTGTATAGTTGTCCTATAGTTTACCTAACCAACCCACCATAAATAGAAACTTGGTTTGCTCTTACCAAAAAGGCTACAGCGAATAACCTTGAGCACATGCTATTTCTTATGTGTGCAGGATCAGCTGCAGAGAAAATACCTGAAGTGGTACTCTTGGGTCAAAGGATAAATGTACTTTTGGTTTGATAGATATCAGCAAGTAGACCCCCCAGGCAGTGTGGCTCAATGGTCAGCAGCACAGTCTCTAGAGTCAGACTGCCTGGGTTCAAATTCCAGCTCTATCACTTAAAAGCTGCATGACCTCAGAAAAGTTACTTAACCTCTCTGTTGAAGTTAACACAACTTTTACTTCCTCACCTGCAAAATGAGGACAATATTACTTACCCCTCAGGGTTATTATAAGGATTAAATGAGTGTATGCACAGTTAGTGTTTCTCTGCTGGCACAGTACAGCACATCTGTGACAACCTCTCACCATGTGAAAAGAGGCAGCCCAGCTAATCACAGGACAAGCCAGGGCTTTGGTACTTAAACCAAGTTTGGACTCTGACCTTACAGTAATCTAGCTAGAAACAGTTAAATCTCCCAGGCTGTTGCGCTAATGTATTTTTTGGTTCAACTCAAGTCAGCAGATATTTATCAAATGCTTACTCTGCCCCTAGTCCTGAATAAGGCCCTGTGCGAAATAAGCAAGGGGTAAAAGATAGTCTCCATTTTGAAGAGGATTTTGATCTTTTATAGTGATGACAAGACTGTGTGCGGATCTCTCAAACTGTGTCATATTTATATCATCTCTTCCTATGTCTGTCACCTCCACTAGACTGTGGGTCTCTTAAGGGCAGGGCCTGAATTCTATTCATCTCTACACCTCTGCCATCTAGTACTGAGCTAGCACGAAGGTTCAAACACTGTGGTTCAAACAGCAGGTACCGTGAGGATTCCAAAATGGGCTGGAATCAGCAATAAGGGCTTCAGAGAGGAGGTGGGAATTGAATCCCAGAGTGACAGAGCCAGAAAAAAGCCTGAGGGCCGGCCAGACAGACACTCCCCACACCTATGAGGTAAAGGAGGCCCTTAGCACCAAATTACTTGCCCGAGGCCAGAGGGGTCACAGGCCTCCTGATTCCCGTGTGCTGGTGAATATAGGAGGAGCAGCCACACCTGATGTTGACACAGCACTTCACAGTTTACAAAGTGGGTTTGGACACATAGGCAGGAAAGTTGTCAAGTTACTCTAGCAAGGCCTGCCAGCTGAGCAGCCTGGTTTAGTGGGGAAAAATGCGCGCCTTGGGTGCCCCGCCGTTACTTGCAATGAGCGAGCCCCAGTTTCTGTACCTGAAAAAGGAAGGAACCAGTAACCACCCTGCCAGTTAAATAATGCGTGTGATTCACCCAGGATCCTGTAAGCGTTGGAATGTCTGGTTTCTGGCCTTCACCATCTTGCGATGACCGGGCTCACCCACCTGGCCTCTAGGCAAGCACCCCGCGCCTCATTTCCCTGAGATCCAGGTCTCGTCACCCGCCAAGTCCCCTGCCTTTCTGTTTCAGCAAATCCCAGTCCCTGACGAACAGCCTCAGCACGTCCGACACGTCCCAGCGCGGGGCCCCAAGTGAGGATGAGGCCAAGGCCGAAACCATCCGCAACCTGAGGAAGTCCTTCGCCAGCCTGTTCTCCGACTAGCCCTGTGCCGCAGGGAGGAGGGCCACGCTCTGCGGGCCCCTCGCCATCCTGCCTCATCGTCCTTCTCGGCCTTGTTCCTGATGGGAACAGAATGGAGGGCCTGAGAATACACCTTCTAAATGCCTTTGACCCTGAACTGAGTATCTATACATGTCCCCACTTTCCTTCACCATGACATTCCAGCATCATCCGACTGAGCAGTGGACCTTTGAGAGCCTCCAGGTTCCTCCAAATGGGCCTTGACGACAGGTGTCACGTCATCCTGCCCACCCAGATGCTTGCTTCCCTGCCTCGGATAACCAAGTGAGATGTCCGTGTGTGGCTAGTTTTCACATCTCTTGTTAGTGTCTTGCTTGCCTTTGGGAGAAGGCCCCTCTAGGCCTCACCCCACCCCCATCAAATGCAGACACTGCTGTCGGACCTCAGCAATATAGGAGGCAATAATCTTATGACAGTGTTTTGCAAATAAAAGGAGAGAAGCCCAGCCAGGTGAAGTCGTCACCTGCCCACGCTAATTCCATCCAGGCTCAAGAGACCTCCCCTCAGACCAGGCAGGCAAAGGCCCCATCACGCCCGGCCACCGGTGGGATCTTGAGGCCAAAGGAAAGAAACCAGATCCTGTGTGACAAGAGGGGCCTTTCAGAACACAACAGAAAGAGAGGGAGAAGGAAGGAAGAAAAGA